>NC_064639.1:810430675-810739875 GCF_023864345.2 Schistocerca serialis cubense
CGTACAAACTGTGCCCCTGGGGCGCTAGCGCCCGTGATCGCCCGCGGCCAGCGCCCAGGGGAATTCGTATGTTGTCGCTGTGGCCGAGCCGTGTCGCTTAGCTGGCAGTGCGGACCACCCGACCGCCCGCCTCGCCTCTCGACCTTATACCATTGTAAGACACAACCAGGGTTTTGAATATTTCTTTAGCCGTGGAAAACGTGTTAGTCAGTGGGTCTAAAATAGTGATGCCTGACCAGTGTAACAACGGATTCCTGGGTTACGTCAGGTCAAAAATGGCTGAAGTCGGCTGTTCCTTATTCGCGGCAGTCCATTGTCTGATATACCAGGAGGCACTTTGTGCGAAGATTGTCAACATAAAAAATGTTATGGATACAGTTCTTCGAACGGTTAATTATCTTCGATCGCATGGACTCACAAATCTCCAGTTTCATGAATTTCTGGCTGATATCGAAGTGGAATACCCGGACATCCCCTACCACACCGACGCAAGGTGGCTGAGCAGAGGAAAGATGCTTAATCAGTTTTTCTCCTTGAGGGATGAAATAAATACCTTTTGGAAATGAAAGGACGTCCAGAAGAATTACTTTGTGATCCTAAGTGGGTGGCGAATTTGGTTTTTATGAGTGACCTTACTGGTCATATAGATACTTTGAACATTTCACTCCATGGCGAAAATTACTCTGTTGCTGATTTAGTGCAGACGATTCAAGCATTTAAAAAAAATAATAATAAAAAAAACTTATTTTGTGAGGAAAACAGTTGTGCGAGAAGAATTGTGGATACTTTCCTGCACTAGACAGTGTTAATGAAGATGTGGATTTTTCAGATTATGTTCAAATGATTTGCGAATTACAAGAACAGTTTGAAAACAGATTTTTGGAAATAAGTGAGCTTCAACCGGCCTTATATATATTCGTTCGCCCGTTTTCCATTAGGGCAGCGGACGTCTCACAAGTGCTTCAACTAGAACTGGTTGACCTGCAGTGCGATATCCGCCTGAAGGACCGCTTTCTCTTGTGTAAAACTTTGGATGGCTTTTACAGGTGTCTTCCATGAGAGAAATATCCTCTTTTGCACAAGCACGCGGCCAAATTTCTCTCAATGTTTTGTTCTACGTATATTTGTGAGCGCTTTTTCTCTCTTTTAAAGCTTGCTAAAACTAAGAACCGTTCATTACTTGGCGATAAAAATTTAACTAATTCTTTGAGGTTAGCTGTCTCACGAAATATTGTACCAAACCTAGACAAAATCGTTTCCGCGAAACAGAAAAACGTGTAAAACGTTGTCTTCCTTAACTATGTTGTCTGTAAGTATTAAAGAGCTTTATAACCTTAATTCTATTTTTAATAAGCTTTCAAACTTGGTCACTTAAAATTATTACGTACAAAACAGCAAACTAAGGATCCGATATCTAAACTCTGAAAAGGGATACAAAAAGCTGTAGCACGAAGTATAAGAAAAAATATTTACTTGTAACTATTAACAGTAAGAATGAGGCACTATATCCCTTACATAAAATTATTTCTAATGCAGAATATTTTGTTTACGTTGGATCTGACTGTGGGATAGTCCAGCGCAGAGCAATGCTGTGCGGTCTCACTCGCTCTGGTGCTCTCTCTCTCTCTCTCTCTCTCTCTCTCTCTCTCTCTCTCTCTGCCTCTCTCGCTCCTATGCCGACACTAGCGGCACACGGTCGCGGACGGGGCGCTGAACTACACTGCCTTTGCGGCCGCGAGGCGCGGGCACGCCCGCCGGGCGCAATTCTTGGATGAGCCTGTTCTAAGGGATCGACTGTGTACGGCACACAGAGGCTATGAAGGGCAATGAGAGAATTGGAGCATATCACACAATCAAAAACCTGTATCACCGTATGTACTGGGTAGCCTTATAGAGGGGCTCTGCTGGAAATACTGAGCAGTTTTCTGGCTGGCGGCTCCCGAGAATGGTAGGTGCTAATGACGAAGGCACACCAACACCACGGTTTTACAGCCATCAGGGTACACGAAGGTGACAAGTTGTGTGCGAATGTCGAAAAACTTACTGTGATAGATGCAATCCTGAGATATATCGTCCTGTCCTGTCATATTGTCAGTGTTACCCATATGTTCATTTCTTCGACGATTCTGTGGAGAACCTCCTCATTCCTTACCGTATCAGTCCATCTAATTTTCGGCATTCGTCAGTAGCACCACATCTTCAATGCACCTATTCTGTTTTGGTGCGGTTTTTCCACTGCTCATGATTCGCTACCATAAAACACTGTGCAACAAAAGTGCGATCTCTGCAAGTTTACCACCAAATGAAGGTGTTTGTTTGACACTAGTAGACTTCTCTGGCCTAGAATGCCCTCTTTGACTGTGCTACTTTGATTTTCATATCCTTCTCACTTCGTTGGTCCAATGTAGCACAACACCTTAACTTCGTCTACTTCCTGATCAACAAATTTGATGTTAGGTGTCTCGCTGCTCACGTTTCTGCTACTTCTCGGTATTATCGCCTTGTTCCGGTTTACTCTCAGTCCGTATTCTGTGATCATTAGACTGTGTATTCCACTCTACAGATCTGCACTTCTTCTTCACTTTGAGTTACGACAGCAGTGTAATTAGCGAATGTTATCATTGATATCTATTCACCCCAAATTTTCATCCTTCTCTTGAAAGCTTCTCTTCCTTCCCCCATTGTTTCTTGAACATACAAGAAGAACAGTGGGAGGTAGAAGACGGCATCCTTCTTAATGCGGGCACTCTCTTCCTCGTCTTCCAATCTTATTATTCAAAGACGTATACTATATTGCCCGTCTTTCCCTATAGGTTACTGTTATTTTTCTGAGAATGGGGAACATGTTGTACCGCTTTACATTGTCCAACAGTTTTTTCTTCGTAAACAAATCTCATGAGCGTTTCTCAAATTATCATTAGTCTTGTTTCCATTATCAAGTACAACGTGAGAACTGCCTCTCTGGTGCCTTTTCCTTTACCAAAGCGAAGATGATCGTCATTTAACAGATCGTCTATTTTCTTTTATAGTCTGATGTGTCTTCGTATTGTCAGCAACTTGTATGTGAACTGTTATGCTTGTTTCGCAATAATTCTCGGACGTGTCGGCTCTAGCAATCATTCGAACTGTGTGGATGACTTGCCACTTAACCCCCCCCCTCCCAGCACCCACCCGACCACAGTGATTGTAGAAATTGCGTTGGAATGTTACCTATCCCTTCCGCTTTATTTGATCCTAAGTGTTCGAGAGCTGTTTTACATCATTAGAGAGAGAGGTGGTAGGCACCTTTGAGCTTAATCAGACTTCTACGTGGCAAAAGGAGACAATTACGGCGTTTCGAGAGATTGACCATTTAACTGCATTGGCTCCTTACTTAGCTTGCATTTATCGCGAATCTCTTGCCCAACGTAAAGTCCCCAGCGACTGGATAAAAGCGCAGGTGACGCCTGTATATAAGAAGAGTAGAAGGACGGATCATCAAAATTACATACCAATATCCTTAACATCGGTTTGTTGCAGGATTCTCGAACATATTCACAGTTGGAATATAATGAATTTCCTTGAGACAGAGAAGTTGCTGTCCATGCATCAGCACGGCTTTAGAAAGCATCGCTACTGCGAAACGCAACTCGCCCTTTTTTTCGCATGATATCTTGAGAACCATCCAGACGGATGCCATATTCCTTGACTTCCGGAAAGCGTTTTTCTCGGTGCCCCACTGCATTCTCCTAACTAAGGTACAAGCATATGGGATTGGTTCCCAAATATGTGAGTGGCTCGAAGACTTCTTAAGTAACAGAACACAGTACTTTGTTCTCGATGGTGAAAGTTCATCGGAGGTGAGGGTATCTTCTAGAGTGGCCCAGGGAAGTGTGGTAGGTCCGCTGTTGTTTTCTATCTACATAAATGATCTTTTGTATAGGGTGGATAGCAATGTGCGGCTGTTTGCTGATGATGCTGTGGTGTACGGGAAGAAGTCGTCGTTGAGTGACTGTAGGAGGATACAAGATGACATGGACAGGATTTGTGACTCGTGTAAAGAATGGCATCTAACTCTAAATATAGATAAATGTAAAGTAATGCTGATGAATAGGAAACAGAATCCCGTAGTGTTTGAATACTCCATTAGTAGCGTAGCGCTTGACACAGTCACGTCAATTAACTATTTGGGCGTAACACTGCAGAGCGATATGAAGTGGGACAAGCATGTAATGGCAGTTGTGGGGAAGGCGGATAGTCGTCTTCGGTTCATTGGTAGAATTTTGGGAATATGTGGTTCGTCTGTAAAGGAGACCGCTTATAAAACACTAATACGACCTATTCTCGAGTACTGTTCGAGCGTTTGGGATCCCTATCAGGTCGAATTGAGGGAGGAAATAGAAGCAATTCAGAGGCGGGCTGCTAGTGTTCTTACTGGTAGGTTTGATCATCACGCGAGCGTTACGGTAATGCTTCAGGAAGTCGGGTGGGAGTCTCTAGAGAAAAGGAGGCGTTCTTTTCGTGAACCACTACTGAGGAAATTTAGAGAACCAGCATTTGAGGCTGACTGCAGTACAGTTTTACTGCCGCCAACTTATATTTCGCGGAAAGACCACAAAGATAAGATAAGAGAGATTAGGGCTCTTACAGAGGCATATAGGCAGTCATTTTTCCCTCGTTCTCTTTGGGAGTGGAACAGGGAGAGAAGACGCTAGTTTTGGTACGAGGTACCCTCCGCCACGCACCGTATGGTGGATTGCGGATTATGTATGTAGATGTAGAACTGCGTTGCACACTTTAGTTCTCGTTTCGTTGTCTTGCGAATGACAGGCGTAAAGGCATTTGGATCCGAGAGGGATGAACAATGCATTTAGACAGTTGGCAAGTTGGAATTAGTTTTGCCTCTAGAGAATCGCGTCAGGCGACAGTGAGGGAGGGCGGTTCCTGGATGAGCGCCAGCGCCGCGGCCGGCCCGCCAGGTGCCTGGAGGCGGCGGGGGAAGTTGCCGATGGCGGAGTCGGCGGGGGAAGGTTGCCGGTGGCGGAGGCGGCGGGGGTGCTGCAGGAGGCGGAGGCGGCGCGGCGGCCGCCAGACGAGTGGCCCGCGACCGTCGGCGCGCGCTGCCGCTGCCCCGGAGACTGAGCTTTATCGGGAATCGATAGCAGGGTCCATCACCCGTGAGGTCCAGCCGCTTATAACACGACAACCGAGTCGGTCCACCCCGTGTAAACGTCGCCGTAAGTGGGTTTAGGAGCGAAAAAGCGCGCCTAGCATTCTGAGCGCGAGAGACGGCGAACGTATGTGAGTGCACTCGATTGCTCCATTCTGTGTCGCTGACTTCAAAAAATTCCGTGATTTTTCTCTCCCTTTTGCAAGTAGAGGTAGAGCTAGAGCGGGAATGATGGGTGTCCTAACGCTGGCGATCTTTTAAGCTGGTTTGGAATACATTTAGTAATCCCAGTGTCAAAGGACGCACAGACTATTCTCTGTCTGCCTTACTTTTTCCTTCTCTTTGTACATAACGAAACTGTCTGAAAAACACCATAATGGCCATTGTGACTGGCGGGGCAGGGCATATTGGCCACGTAGCAAAAATGTACTAAGTGAACTGAGAAAATCTTTTTTAACTTAGATAAATGTACTGAGAGACAAAAGCACTTTTTAACAGTTCAAACTTAAGAAACACCTTTCCAGTATCTCGTAGGGCCCCCAGTGAGCACGTGGAAGTGCCGCAACACGACGTGGCATGGTCTCGACTGATGTCTGGAGTAGTGCTGAAGGGAATAGACATCATTAATCTTGCAGGTCTGCCCATAAGTCCTTTAGAGTGCGAGGTGGTGGAGATTCTTCTGAACAGCACCTTGCAAGGCATCCCAGATATACTCAATAATATTCATGTCTGGGGAGTTTTGTAGCCAGCAGAAGTGTTTCAACCCAGAATAGTGTTTCTGGAACCACTCTGTAACAATTATGGACATGTGGGGTGTCGCATTGTTCTGCTGGAATTGCCCAAGTCCGTCAAATGTACAATGGACAGGAATGGATGCAGGTGATCAGACAGGATGCTTACGTATTTGTCACCTGTCCGAGTCGTATCTAGAGTTATCAGGGGTCCCATATCACTACAACTGCACACGCTCCAAACCATTACAGACCCTCCACCAGCTCGAACAGTCCCCTGCTAACATGCAGTGTCCATGGATTAATGAGGTTGTCTCCATACCCGTAGACGTTCATTCGCTCGGTACAATTTAAAATGAGTCATGCCCAGCCAGGAAATATGTTTTCAGTCATCACCAGACCAATGTCGGTGTTGACGGACCCAGGAGAGGCGTAAATTTTAGTGTCGTGAAGTCATCAAAGGTAGACGAGTGTGCCTTCGGCTCCGAAAGCGCATATCCACGATGATACGCTGAATTGTTCGCAGGCTGACACTTGTTGATGGTCCGGCACCGAAATCTGGAGCAGTTTGCGGAAGGGTTGTACTTCTGCCACGTTGAACGATTCTCTTCAGTCGTCGTTGGTCGCGTTCTTGCAGGATTTTGTTCCGGCCGCAGCGATGTCTGAGATTTGACGTTTTAGCGGATTGCTGGTATTTACTGTGCACTCGTGAAATAATCGTACGGGAAGACTCCCACTTCATTGCTACCTCGGAGTTACTGGGTCCCATCGCTCGTGCGCCGACTATAGCACCACATTCAAACTCACTTGAATCTTGATAACCTGGCATTGTAGCAGCTGTAACCCATCTAACAACTCCGCCAGATATTTGCCGTTTTATATGGGCGTTGTCCACCGCAGCGCCGTACTCTGCCTGTTTACATATCTCTGTGTTTGAATACGCATGCCTATACCCGTTTATTTGGCGCTTCAGTGTATGATATAATCAGTAGTTATTTTTTGAAGAAAATTTGTGTATTACTTCCGATGAATAGTAGAGTGAAGTGATTCAAAAATTTTAAAGATTGTTTTCGCACAAGTGGCCATTTTCGTTGTCACCAACAGCTGCTTACTGTTCTTGGGCCCACAATGCCTCGCCTTGGCACTCGACCACAACGTGAAAATTGGAAAAGTTTGCCTGACAAACCATCTAGCCCCTTTCCAGCCATTCTGGTCTACATATTAAAATTATTTTTAAGGTAATTCCCCTCGGATTGTTCAAATGCTGAACATTGTGGGTCATTAACTGTTATGCCGAAAAATCTTGTTTCCAACAACAAGACGTGGTCTTACATTTGTTTCCCTTAGTGAGGTAAAAATTACTGAAACCCTTCAGATACCCTCTTGTTGTCGCTATTCTAGACTTATCCACATAAATAACAGTAAAAAGGGAAGAATATCGTTTTATTTCAGAGTGGGCGTATTTATCACTGTTTTACCATTGTTACCGCCAAAATGCCATTCCAGAAAAGTTTTTTTTTTCATTTTTTTAATTGGCTACAGCCTCCGATGAAGCAACTGTCGACATGCGAATTTGTCGCTGGGTAACGCAAACACAATGATGTTAGAAAAACCTGATGTGTCATATAAATTAGTAATATTTACATGAAATGAGAAGTTCCCTTAGATCAGAGGGCCTTCAAAATAATTATACAAACCGTGGCTGTGCGCGATATTTTGGCTCCTTAGAAGGACTGCAGTAAACATAACTTAGGTGCGTGGAGCTTGTGTGGGTCGGGGGGTGGGGGGTGGGGCGGGGGGAAGAGGCGCTGGGGATGGCTTTGAGTGACATCGCTATGCGGTTTCCGTACGATTGCAGCACGGCGAGGATTCACAGGAGATTGTCGTCAGCCTTCTCATTTCAGAACCGAGATATTTCCTGTGTGAAAACACTGCAGAAGGGCTGGAAATATCAGCTGTGCTATAAGTAGCACATACCTTTCTTTTGAGAATCCCACAAAAAGCTAGCTTCAACATAACTTCACACAATAAACACTTGCGAGTTGGCTGGCAATATATTGCTGTGAAAGGTCTATCTATCAAAGCAAACATACTGAATCAGTAATATATTTTTGAGTTTAACCTATTTCAGCTTTTTGGGTAGCTAATTTATTTTCGATTCATTTCGTTTTCCTCCCATAGAAATATTTATATTATAGTACGTTCGTTTGTGTGGCCATCATACACAGCAAGCACAGAAACATTCGCCTTGTAAATAAAAACCGGCTTCTCTTGCTGCAATGAGTTTTATTTGTTAGAGACGCGTTTCACCTTTAAGGCATATTCAGTGGAATCTGGAGTGATGCGATTTTATTTCAATATGCGATATTTGCAGATTATAAAAGAGTTCACGTCTTGTTTTTTACGTAAATAAGTGATTATTTGTAGTTATTCGAGTTTTTGGCTGGTATCTGCATTTTCTCTCATCGAGTCACATACAAGATGTCGCACTATTGATTCACTTATGAAACATAAGCATATTTTTATATTGCGAACTTTTTTCTTCTCAATTTTCGTGTTCTTTGCGCTAATTGCCGTGGAGCGTCAGTTGCAGATACTTTACAAGAAACTATTATTTAAAGTCATAACTACTGTGTTTTCACTTGTGTGTGTGTGTGTGTGTGTGTGTGTGTGTGTGCTTAAGGAACCATACGTATACTCTCTCTCTCTCTCTCTCTCTCTCTCTCTCTCTCTTACACACACACACACACACACACACACACACAGAGGGAGAGAGAGAGAGAGAGATAAAGGTAGCAGCGATGAACATACGTTAGTTTTCTGCACATAGTTTGTTAGGTTGGTGACATGCACATAAACAAAACAAAAAGGAAGAGACGAAAAGTGAAGTATATCTACAACTAGTGACAGAAGACTATAGTGTTCTACAGGAAGTAGCGCAGGGAACACGAAAATTGTGAAGAAAAAAGTTCGTAACATGAAAATGTGCTTATGTTTCATAAGTAGAGTTATAGTGCGACGTCCAACATATGAACAGATGAGAAGCAACGCAAATACCAGCCACAAACTTGAATAACTGTAAGTAATCGCTTATGTACGTAAAAACAAGACGTGAACTGTTTTATAATCTACATGTATCGCATGTACAAAAACTGTACGATTCTAGATTCAACTGAAGATGCCTCAAACTAAAAGGCGAAACGCGTCTGGAACAAATAAAAAATATTGCACCAAGAAAAGGCAATTTCTATTTTTAAAATGAAGATTTAAATTAAAGCATTGCTTCGTATTTTTTGACAGAACGATCATTGAGGGTATTTTCCAATGTGATAGTGACATCAGGAAGCTACAGGTCTGCGTTCGACTGAACTCAGATCATTTAGCAAACAAAGACACCCCCTAAGCAATGAAAATGCGGCAAGTCGGATAATACTGTATATTGTTACAGCTACAGGTAACATAATCTTGTATCTGGTATGGTCTCTTGTTCAAGGCAACTCTAAATTCATAACCGCGTTAATATGAAAAGGTACAGAGAGGTTGGTTATCACAAATAGTAACTGTACTGAGTAACTATTTAACATACAATTAAATTGGATTATGGTTTATACGCAAACAGTATTAATATACGTGTGTTATTCAGAAACACTGGAGATAGGTTACGTGCTCACTGGAAACAAATAAAGATGTGAGATTGTCAGGGAGCTAACAACTTCCACTACATGTATGCGGTTGACACAATATTGTGTTTATCCCTTCACGGTATGTGAATTCTGTTTATTACTAAATTCCATGTTTATCCATGTCATAGGTCATAGCACTCTACATTAAATATTACAGTACTTCATGCAGAAGTTTATATGTGCAAAAATATTTGCCTTTTTCTATGTTACACAATTTTACACTTATTCAAGTAATAAAGATATAGTTTGAGATGATGGAGTATTCATGTCAATATTTTTTTGAAGAGTTCCCCTACTGTGTATTCTCTGTAATTTGCTCCCCAACAATTTGCAGACCTTTATCGAGAACCGTGTTTTCAAACATCACGTGCATGTGACACGAAAATGCGCTGATACGCTGCTAAGCGTCTACAATGAAATGTGCTACACGAAATTTTGTTCTTTTTTTTTTCGCCACTGCAAACAGTTAATATTTTTAGCGTAGACAGAATAGAAAAAGCGCTTATTAAACTGTTTAGAGACGTAACGTTATCAGGAACTACTGTATTACTAGCATCTGAGGATCAACCGAAAAGGTACAGTACGGCCAATAGTAGACTCTATAGTGACATTACACATTAAATATAATGTTCGGAACACCAGAATGGTCGAGGAGCAACGATTCCTGGTCTACACTCACAAGTTATCAAAAACCATCGTGCCCCACCACTAGTTGCTACGACAATATGTATCTTTTGTGACCAGTTTAGATTCTTACTAATCACCGTCAAGCACCTGATAAATACGTGAACAGATCTTTTTAAAATATGGTGGACAAAACGCGACTACTTTATATACTCGAACAACATACTTACAAGAACTTTTTCAGTTATAGTGCCTGTGTGTGATTGTGTGTGTGTGTGTGTGTGTGTGTGTGTGTGTGTTTGTGTGTGTGTGTGTGGATACTTACATCACGTTCCATCTCACCCCACAGAGTTTCAAAACCGCAACTGGACACACATGGATTCAAATCCACCATATGGACATCAGAATTCAGTGCATGGAATTTAAAGAAATTTCATAAGAACCGATAGTGGATGCTTGTAAACTATTGGAATAATATCAGTTAACAGTGACAGTGTAGAAACTGTTTGACTTCCTCTTAATTATTAATTGAAGAAACAACTATGTCAACGAAGATGATAAACTTGCACGCTTTCTATAGGTATGGAACAGAACTAGCTCTTTATTCTCATGAAGTAATTTTAATTTAATTTAACTTGCGGCTAGGGCCCTCCGTCGGGCAGACCGCTCGCCTGGTACCGGTCTTTCAATTTGACGCCACTTCGGTGACCTGCAGTCGATGAGGATGATAGGATGATGATGAGGACAGGATAGCACACAGTCCCTGGGCGGAGAAAATTCCCCGACCAAGCCGGGAATCGAAACCGGGCCCAGAGGATTGACAATCCGTCACGCTGACCATTCAGCTACCGGGGGCGGACTCTTGAAGCAATGAATAGTGCTGAAAAGGGATCTCCAACTGATACCATATCTCTAGGTTTCCATAAGGCTTTTGATACCGTTCATCATCAGCGGCGTCTAATGAGATTGTGTGCTTAAAAAGTATCGCCTGAGCTTTGCGACTGGAATCGTGGTTTATTGTCGGGAAGTTGGTAGTAATTGAGGGATAGTCATTGAGTGAAACGGATTTCATGTCTGGCATTCCCAAAGAATGTGTTAATAACCCTCTGCTGCTCTTAATCTATATACAAGGCAGGAGACAATTTTAAATTGTTTGGAGATAATAATGTCATTTATGATCTAGTAAAGTCATCAAAAGATGAAATCCAATTACAAACTGGTGTAGATTAATTACCGGTATAGTGTGAAAAGTGGCAGTTGACCCTAAGTAATGAAAAGTGTGAGCTTATCCACATGAGTACTAAAAGGAATCCGTTAAATTTCTCTTATCTGATATATCATACAACTCTAGAGACTGTCATTTGGACTAAATAACTAAGAATAACAATTACTAACAACTTAAAAGAAACGATTACATAGATAATATTGTGGGGAACGCGAACCAAATAGTACGATTCACTGGAAAAACGGAAGATGCAACAAATCCACTAATGAGACCTCCTACATCAAGCTTGGCCGTCTTCTATTAGAGAACTGCTGTGTGGTATGGCATCTTCACCAGACACAATGGACGGAGGACATCGAAAAAGTTCAAAGACGGGCAGCTTGTTTAATATTGTATCGAAATAGTGGTGAAAGTGACACGAATTGATGTGAGAGTCACTTAAACAAAGCTTTTTCGGTCCGACGAGGTTTGTCAACCCGCTTTCCTGCATGTTGATAACGTCTAGTGTGGAAGAGAGAGAAAATATTATTTCGGCTGTGTTTTATGTTTGTGTTAACAACTGGAGGTTAGTGGCCAAACCGCTGCCCCACCAAGGAAACAACAAACTATCCCATAAACATTCTCACAAGTAAACTAATACAAATTACATTGTAACCGCAGACGCCACACTATTGCCCATCGTTCTCGGCAGATGAGAATTGGCAGTTTATTATCATCGGAAACAATCATTGCAGGGAATTCGTGAGAATTCTGTAATGAATAAAAAATCTGTAGCCCCATATTATGGTGTGTGTGTGTGTGTGTGTGTGTGTGTGTGTGTGTGTGTGTGTGTGTGTAGTGACGGGGGAGGGGGGGGGGGGAGAGGGATAAGCGGCCCTTTGCCTTACCCAGTGGACGCGCATGTTTTAGGCTGATTACTACCAACAATTGCCTTCAGAAGAAAATAAGTGCAGTTCCGGAATTGAAAGAATCATGTTTCTTTTGTTATTATTTCTAGTCCGGAATATACGCTCAAACGCAGTCGCAACAAATTTATTACATGTTAAAAGTGCGTTACGAATACATTTTTTCAAGATTCGTTTTTACACATTAAAGTTAACAATTTATTGTTTTAAAAACATATTTTTCAGTCCATTTTTAACACCCATGACGTAAGGGCGTTTAGAGTGCTGCTAAAGGTGCGTTTACACTTAGACTTCCCGTGCGCACCAGCTGCGTGGAGTTGTTGCCCGAGGGGAGGAGGGTTGAGGGTTGGGTTGTTTGAGGGAGAAGACCAGACAGCGAGGTCATCGGTCTCATCGGATTACGGAAGGATGGGGAAGGAAGTCGGCCGTGCCCTTTCCAAGGAACCATCCCGCCATTTGCCTGGAGCGATTTAGGGAAATCACGGAAATCCGAAATCATGATGTCCGGACGCGGGATGGAACCATCGTCCTCCCGAATGCGAGTCCAGTGTGCTAACCACTGCGCCACCTCGCTCGGTGCACGAAGAGACATGGCGGCTCCTGCATCGGTGCAAAGTCACACATTGCTTTCAACTGTGCGAAAGTAGGTGCAGGCATACCAGACACTATTTTATTTAAATTTGTATTTCGATATAATTGGCGCTCGTGGCCGAGGGCTAGCGTCTTTGATCAGTAATAAAAATATCCTCAGTGTCTGGTTCGAACCCCGACACAGGCTCAAATCACGAATAAAAATCATCAGCAATGGCGGCTGTCGACTTCACGCATAAGAAGTCCCCCTCATTCAGCCAACGGCCTTGTCTAAGAGGACGGAGAGGCGGACAGAGGTACAGAGCACTCTCTTGCCCTTTGTGTGGGGAACTGGTCCTAAAGGCTTCCAAGAAGGAACAATGTCCACAGGAGATTTAGTACCACATTCAATAGCCACAAATGACAGAGTTGAAAACTTGTGAAGGAAAAGCGGGGAGGAGGGACACCACACGATAACTTGCTTCTCTGGAAAAATGTTCTCGAACCAGCCCTGGGAGTTTGATCTTTAGAGCAAAGTCAGTTTCTTTCTCTGGCAGAAAATCTTTGGTTGCAAACTAGAATAATACCTCCTTAATATATATATATATATATATATATATATATATATATATATATATATATATATATATATATATATATACGCGAAATGCCAATACGTTATTCTTGTGTACTGTATATAGCAAGATATTTAAGACAGTTATGTTATTGAAAATCAAAGTTTTGGTTTGTGGAGGTATATTAAAGCACGAAATTAACTTCGAACTAGACTCGCAATATTAAATGTCCCAAAGTTTTAGCAGGCTATTGTTCGACAGTTGATTCTTGGTTATTGTTCGACAGTTGATTCTTGGTTTTAATTTAAGTAATTTGAAGTCAGGTTTTCTGGTCCTTGGAGGCATAGTAAAGCACGTAGTGCCTTCGAACCTGGAGTCGCAATGTTAAACGCCCCAAAATTCTTGCAGACTATTGTTTACAATTGATTATTGTTCTTAGCCCGCATCTCGTGGTCGTGCGGTAGCGTTCTCGCTTCCCACGCCCGGGTTCCCGGGTTCGATTCCCGGCGGGATCAGAGATTTTCTCTGCCTCGTGATGGCTGGGTGTTGTGTGCTGTCCTTAGGTTAGTTAGGTTTAAGTAGTTCTAAGTTCTAGGGGACTTATGACCACAGCAGTTGAGTCCCATAGTGCTCAGAGCCATTTGAACCATTTATTGTTCTTAATTTATGTGCGCGCCTACTTACGTTAAATACAAAATTTTAATGAACAACATAGTGTCAGAAAGACATTTTCGGACTTCTTCTGGTCATAAATGCATGTTTCATCCAGTAATACGAAACAATGAGAATCGTTAATGTAACCGGATTAACGGAACTGATCTTCGGCGTACGTCCAGTCCCCCAACATACTAAGAACATATCTTGTTACGTTTGGCTTATTTCCAATCTTTGCTTCTCTCAGAGAGCGCTTCGGGTTAGAGACATACGACGTCTAAAGTCAAATGCCAGAAATGAAAGTACTACAGTAATAGTAAACAGCACAAACTAAATTCATGTATACAAAAGAAAGTATCGCATCAACTACTCAACGTACGAATGCAATGTGATTTATATACACTATAGACTATAATCAGATAGATTAGTACCACCAGAAACGATGCTAGCTTTCATTTTCGATCAGACGCTTCTACCAGAAGCTAATGCTTGGGGCAGCTAGCATGGCGGACGTCAGATTCAAGTTGGTGACGTCATGATAACTCCCGTTATCATACGTGAACGATCAGGTCGCAGCCATTTGTAGATATTATTCATAGTCTTTGTCTTTTTATGCGACTGTTGCAAGAATTTTGATTCCACTGATTTTTATGCAAACAGTAAAATCACAAGAAGTCACAATTCGAGGGTTGTCGATAAACTAGACTGGGGGAAGTAAACAAAATATTTGCTATAGGCGGACCCCAAAAGTCCATTTATTATCCAACGGAAAAAATTGGAAGAACAGCTTACAATGGAAATTTCCCATCGCACCCGCACTCAGATTTAGTGGTAGGATGTCCCAATGGATAGCCCGTCAAAAACTGAACACAGATCAAGCACGAAAACAGGAAGATGGTGTACTGAACTGTGAAGAAAGAAGCTAAGTATGAACACTGTACGGTCCAAGCTCAAAATGCGCAACATCGAACGACTATGAACAGCGGACGCGTCGTGGTTATGTGATCACGGTGTTGGACTGAGGAGAGGACGATCCCTATTCAAATCTCCCATGTACCTTTTTTTCTCAAAATTATGAACGGTGCATCCGGTTATTGACGCGTCTATTCGTGGAATTCGGATTTGTATCTGTGCAGTGCTGTAAGGAAGGAACCTCCCGACGTACGTACTTCCTGTTTGTTCCTAACAAGTACCAGAAGTTATGACTTTTGCGTTCTGTTTTGGAATTTTTGATTCTTTAATTACTTTGTAGTAACGTTCAGCACTCCCGGTTTTTTGTTTTCATTGCTATGAAAGGTCTATGCGGCATCTTGCCTGCTTTAACTATTCAACACAGTTACTTGTGACGGTAATATATTCTTACATGACTCATTCTTTATAACCAATGCATACTATGACAATTGCAAAGACTATACGTCAATGACCGGACAGACAGCTCATAAATTTGTGAAAAAGAAAGTTGGACATGAGGAAGATGTGAACGTGGATCTCCTACTCTGTAGCCCAACGCCGTGACTATAGAACCACGAAGCGATTCCTTTGGTAACGCCGACCATGTTACACATCTTGAGCTTCAACCGTTCACTGTTTATATTTTGTTTCTTTGTTCACATTTCGGTACACCCTCATCCAGTTTTCGTGCTTGAACATTTTTGAGTTCTGACGGGCCATCTACTGGGTTATTTTACAATTAATTTTGTCGGGGAGGGGGGGGGGTTGCAATGCGGAGTTTGCCTTGTAATGTATAATGATTGTCTTTCCTCACCCGTGGTATCCTACAAAACGTAGCACAGGCCAGTACACGGCATGTCGGCTGATTTCGTTCCCTGTACGTGACGAGTGGGATGAGCAGGCGAACCACACAGGGTGCTAGGGGGGTGAATGTGCGCAGAGACCGCAGTGGTGGTTGCGGTTGGCCGGCTGTAACCGCCCAGTTTGTCACTGCGACGCGGCTTCGTAGCCAGCCAACCGATCCGGGGCTGGTCGTTACGACGCTTGAGCACTTCGATCGGGCCTCATTAACTGCCGGCTGCCCGTTACCGAAATCGCCTCGGTTCTTGTCAAGACAGCGTGAGGTGAAAATTCCCCGCAGTTTCGTACGTAATGGTCTGTACATGCGCAAACAAAAAATTGTTGCTGTAGCCACTGACATGCTTCCAAATACAGGAAAATATGAAATAGACTAAAATGACACAATTTCGGAATGGTATCGACAATTTCCTAATCTCAGCAGCCATTGATGTGCTCTCTGTTCAATACTCACACACACGAGGTAAAGATGACATAATTGGCAGGGAGATAGCAAGGAAACAAATTTTAACCTTTTTCTGTAATATGCGTTGTATCTGTTTAGTTAAAGCGGCTGATTAGCGCATATTTCCCCAGGACTAACGTTGGTCGTAGAAAAAGGTTATTTTCTTTTTTAGTTAACAAGAGTAACAATTTTTTTCAAAAATACTAAACATATTATTGAGTGAACGACATATGCATTTGAGTTCGGCGCTATAATTTTGCACCTATAGCATTAAGATTTTTTATTCTTACAAGTTTATGTAGTCCTCTATTTCAGTTCTGCTTCTCACTATGCTATTGCAATGACTTCGTGGACCGAAAGGGCTTGAGATTGGTAGCATGCACGTCTAAAGAGAGTTTGTCACTAGCGTCTTCCATGATTATGGTATACCTTAATTCGAACTACTTCTCTTACATGTTAAAAAAGGTAATAAAATATCAAATTTGCATTTCCACAATTCTCCACATAACAATCCTACATCAATTCAATTGCGTCTGAAAGTAGTATATGCCATTTCACAATGCCTCCATATTCTCGCAAATTTTTCCACTATCCATGTACTGGCACACAGCACCTGTTGTTATCGTGCCTTTTCGCAGAATCTTGTAAAAAAATATCGGGGAGAGAGATGGTGTTAAATTATGGTGGCACTCACTCCTGTAATAGATCGGTTCTGCCCTCCTGGTGCCTTCAAAAAAACCAAATGACACGTCATTTGTTGTCGGTACCTTATTTCTGATATTGTCTGTAGCCTATTGACGTTTATTGATGCTTACAGTACTAATTCTTGTGGTGTAGGTGGAGAAATACCTCCTGAAAGGATTTAGCCCTGTGGACCCGACCAGTAGTATTACTAGCGCTGTTACACTTTCTTTCCCTATCCCCCTCCGTGCTTCTGCTGAGGTGACCACACCACATTTGGTGGTGAACCTGCGTCATTAAGAAATAAATACTTCTGTACCGCTAAATTACCCACAACGTTTGCTACACAGTTAACAGTATCAGTAGCTTCACGTGCATACTCCGCAGTACCTGTAACAAAATTACCATCTGTAGTTCCACTCTGCACGACACAAAATCATCAGGACATCTACTTCCCCGTATATCTGGTCCAGGCTACACGGCCTCTAAACAACAACCATTATCAGTTGTATAGATACTACTGCGTCTAAATTAATGTCCTCCATTGCTATTTACACACTAACTTATTTCACAACAGCACACAGCCACATCATCCAGCACTACAAACGATTAAGACTATGGGGTTTCACAACTTCTACTACAATAGTACTCTGCGTATCGACTGAAGTTGCACTGTTAATTGCTTGCACCTTATTTTCTGCTTCTGCACAAGTAGGCTTCAAGCCTTTCCAAGAGTCTCATATTCCCTATTGCTGCACGTTTGTAGCCCATTTTCCTCATGCTCTGGAGTAACTCTTTTGTGCAAAGCAATGTTCTTCCCCAACACAAATTTTCTCCTCTCTATCTGCTTCCATTGCCGCTATTTGGTTCAAATGGCTCTGAGCATTATGGGACTTAACATCTATGGTCATCAGTCCCCTAGAACTTAGAACTACTTAAACCTAACTAACCTAAGGACATCACACAACACCCAGTCATCACGAGGCAGCCGCTATTTCCTTAGACATTTTAGCAGCTTTTTCCTTAGACTATCTGGAGCGTCCGGCTCTTATGATGACTACTCTGTACCGATACTTTAGTTGACCTCTCTGACTGAATTGAGGCTTTATCTGTGGCAGCGTAGCGGCAGAAGGGCAGCAGTCACTAGGGACAGCGACGGCGAGTAAGCAAGGGGGAGTCTCGGTGCACGCACGGTCAGCGCTGACAATCCGTTTGATTGGCTCCAGATTGATGGCGCCGTGCTCTGTTTTACTGGATATCGTCACTGTGTGTATTGCTCACGAGCGTACTCAGCACTTAGGTTTGTGGACGGGCGAGTCGTGTAGAAATTGTCCACATTAACAATATTGGAGTCTCTACGTTTTCAGATACTGCGTAATCATCATTGTGCCTCAAGTTATAGATTCTTGAGTGAAGTACTGCAGAGCTGTTTCTGAAGCAATTGCTAGATTTCGTGGCCACACGTGAGACTTTGATGTAGAATTGGATTGCAGCCAGCATTTTTTTAATTGTCGTGCCGGCCGGTGTGGCCGACCGGTTCTAGGTGCTCCAGTCTGGAACCGCGCGACCGCTACGGTTACAGTTTCGAATCATGCTTCGGGCATGGATGTGTGTGATGTCCTTAGGTCAGCTAGGTTTAAGTACTTCTAAGTTATAGGGGACTGATGACCACAGATGTTAATTTCCGTAGTGCTCAGAGCCATTTGAACCATTTTTTTTACTTGTCGTGCGTTAGTCATAACTGACTCCAGCGTGTGTTACTAATCTGAGCATAGCTGATGTACGCTGCGTTAATTTCTATTTGCGCATGTGCCATCAGGCTCACCTTCACTATTGTGGCATTCATTTTTTTATTTTTTTCCCTTTTGACTCGGTGGTAGCCACTGCCGGTAATGTATTAAACTCATGTACAGAGTACATGCTTGCTTCCGCTGATTTATGAAGAGCTTTTCCTGGAGGCATTCGTTAGTGAATTATTGCAGATTGCAGTGTCTTTTCTAATACTGCGTTGTTTCTAGTGTACTACGAGATATTTTGTACATTGCATGCAGAACTTGGAAACCGATCAGACAAATATCTGCGTGTTATAAAAGGCTCCTGGGAATTGAACGAGCGTTACTAAGAGGAAAGAATCATTTATGATAAGGTTGTTTGGTAACAATTATTTTTAATATTGTTCTGGCTCCCACGTGAAGTAGGAGGAATTTGCTGAATAAATTTTTGTGATACCATTACTTAAGGTTAATCGTGAAGATTTCCTTTAAAATTGCAGCCTCAGTAGAGTAACCGGATGTGCAATTACATAAGCCAAGGATTGGGACCTGTGGATATTCAGGTGTTTGTAGTGTAATATCAATTCAGACTACTTACTTGACGCTGTTGTGAATAGCTGTTTATTCCGTTCAGCTGAATATAATTCGGTCAAGGTCTTTGATTTTAGATCAATAATTGTTTTAAGAGCAGTTTGATAATATTCATCTGCTGCTGGTTTGCATAATTATCATGTTTAAGATTAATTATTCTTTTGAGATGTCTGATGAAGATAGGCAATTGTTCTATGGAACACATAATTGTAAATTGCTGAGCTGTGAAATTTTTGTAATAAATCGTTTTATGTAAGGTATATGTGACTCAATAAGTCGTCTCCACCTATTCCCTAATATCTAGTTCCGAACGCTTTTGCACATTACAGCAATATACAAATACCCAACAGTACAAGTGAAAGAACACAATATTAGAAACGGCATTACAATACTTCACTAATGTGTGGGCGCAGCGAGACTTTATCATAAATCAGGAGAATCAAGCAAGTACATTGTACGTGTTTTAAATCCAGTAACGGCAGTGGTTACAACTAAATAAATAGGAAAGGAATTTAAAAAATGAATGCTACAGTAATGAAGGTGAGGCTAATGGCACGTGGACAGTCAGTAGCTAACAAGCTGTACACCAACTTTACTCAGATTACCAACGCACGCTGGAGACGGCTATGAATAGAGCAGAACAGGTAAAAGAATGCTTCTGCAATCCAAGTATTTATCAAAGTATCACGTGTGGGTCACCAAATCTAGCAACTGATTCGCGAACAACTACAGCACTTGACATGAAAAAGTCATAACCTGAAACACAATGATCATTACACAGTACCTGGAAACCCCCAGTCTCCAACACCATTGAGGTGGATAATTTCTACACGACTCGCTCGTTTAGAAACCCTATTGCTCAGTACGCTCGTGACCAATACACACAGTGACGACATCCAGAACGACAGACCACGGCGCCTTGCGTTTGGAGCCAATTAAACGAGTTGTTGGCGCTGACTGTGCATACATCGATACTTGTTTCTTACTCGCCCTCATTTTATGTTCAGAGTCACCTCTGCACTGCCACAGATAAAGCCTCACTTCAGTCAGAGAAGACACCATAGCTTGGATAGAGAGTATAGAAATGACGTTTTGCCATTCCTGCACCCAGGTTCGTCGTTGAGTACACCGTCGCAGGCGCTCCTGTCTGTGATGCAGCGTCAAGGGTTACCGCAGGTATGGTCTCCGAGCTGATAGTCCATGCTGCTGCAAACGTCGTCGAACTGTTCGTGCAGATGGTTGTTGTCTTGCAAACGGGCCCATCTGTTGACTCAGAGATCGAGACGTGGCTGCACGATCCGTTACAGCCATGAGGATAACATGCTTGTCATCCCGACTGCTAGTGATACGAGGCCGTTGGGATGCAGCACGGCGTTCCGTATTACCCTCCTGAACCCACCGATTCCATATTCTGCTAACAGTCATTGGATCTCGACCAACGCGAGCAGCAATGTCGCGATACGATGAAACGCAATCGCGATAGGCTACAATCCGACCTTTATCAAAGTCGGAAACGTGATGGTACGCATTTCTCCTCCTTACACGATGTATCACAACAACGTATCACCAGGCAACGCCCGTGAACTGCTGTTTGTGTATGAGAAATCGGTTGGAAACTTTCCTCATGTCAGCACGTTGTAGGTGTCGCCACCGCCGCCTACCTTGTGTGAATGCTCTGAAAAGCTAATCATTCGCATATCATAGCATCTTCTTCCTGTCTGTTACATTTCGCGTCTGTAGCTCGTCATCTCCGTGGTGTAGCAATTTTAATGGCCAGTAGTGTAGAAACATTAAGGTAGTGTGTATGGGCATGGTACGTACGTGTTTTGTAAAGCCATCGATTCACATCATGTAAGCCTCAACACAGCCCACGGCTGAGACCTGAAGCAGTCGGGTTTCCTACGTTGTAGTGGCTACGCCTTTCTGCCACGACGAGGTTATCGCAACTACTTTGCTTGGCCGGCCCGATGATGTGGTAATTGCCTGGCGTCGTAGCAGCAGTTCTTGTACCAGGGGGCAGCCCCTGATGTAACAGCATCTGATCAAATCCAGTCTTCCATGGCCTCTTGCGTTAGCCGTGGCAGCGTCGTTACCTTTTTCAGCCAAGCCAAAAATAGTGGTGCTGCTACGAAGTGCTGCTGACGATTGTATTTATTACTTACAGCTGTTGCAAGAAGGGAAGCGACATCGAGTTAGTTTTATTGTAAGATCACTGTAGAAATATTTATATACTGGTGGTAACGGATTTCTTTTCTATGTTTAGGATCTTCCACATCCACATTACAGGGGAGGAAGAATCAGTTAATAATCCCACGAATTTTATGCAAACTCAACTCTTCTCCTACAGACTAACAATAGGAGTAGTATAACATTATTTAAAATGATATATTAAAACCAGCACTCATATTTTCCGTTCACAGTCATCGACAACACCGTGACAGCTTGGAGTATAGCAGTTTGAAATCGTTGTTCTCTTGCTTGAGAGTAGTTCTTGTAGCAGTATTGTACTATGACGCTACCTTTATGAACAGTTACCGTCATCCTTAGGTACCTTCATCGTAGCTTACCTGCCCACTACATTTTCTTCACTTGTTGTGGAGGACCACATTAACACATCGTGTCATATCATGAACCGAATGGAAAAGTGACCACAGTCTTTAAGGTCCCTCCAGATATTTATTTTGAATTGATTTATATTACTACTATTACCAGTATCATTATTAAATGGTTCAAATGGCTCTGAGCGCTATGGGACTTAACATCTATGGTCATCAGTCCCCTAGAACTTACAACTACTGAAACCTAACTAACCTAAGGACATCACACAACACCCAGTATCATTATTATTGTTATTATACTTCACGTTTTTTACTGTTATCACTATTACTGCCTTTATATTTTGAAGGACATCATTTCCACAGTTGATTGTATAAAATTATCTATTTAGCTTCATTATTGCAATTTAGGTCTTTGGGCCATTATGAAATGGTACTACTAAAGCAAAAAAAAAAAAAAAAAATAAATCAAAAAGTGAAGCACAGAGCGAATATACAGCGTCGCCAAACATGCCGTCATACAGCAGCACATTACAAAAAATTGAGAAAATAACATTACTTACATTTTGCTTTCGTGAACTTTTACCAATGTTTACAGTGAAATAATTTTCTCCAGTCAACATCGAACATGATGTATTTCAAAAAATTCTACATGCTTATGTACGCCGACCATGAAAAATTACTTTTATTTTATTTATTTATATTTCCTATTTGACTGTATTATGATTTTAGTTAACATTTCGCTAATTACCATGTAATTAATGACAATACTATGAGGGATAATTGTATGAGGAATGTAGAAAGGAGTACCAATCCGAAATAGATCTGCAAACTTCTGCATCGTTTCTGGGCCAGGTCTGTCCCTACATGCAACCGTAGTGGTCCACGGATCGACCTGCACATCAGACTTTTTTTTTTTTTTTTTTTTTTTTTTTTTTTTTTTTTTTTTTTTTTTTTTTTTTTTTTTTGTCATCGGTCTACTGACTGGTTTGATGCGGCCCGCCACGAATTCCTTTCCTGTGCTAACCTCTTCATCTCACAGTAGCACTTGCTACCTACGTCCTCAATTATTTGCTTGACGTATTCCAATCTCTGTCTTCCTCTACAGCTTTTGCTCTCTACAGCTCCCTCTAGCACCATGGAAGTCATTCCCTCATGTCTTAGCAGATGTCCTATCATCCTGTCCCTTCTCCTTATCAGTGTTTTCCACATATTCCTTTCCTCTCCGATTCTGCGTAGAACCTCCTCATTCCTTACCTTATCAGTCCTGCTAATTTTCAACATTCGTCTATAGCACCACGTCTCAAATGCTTCGATTCTCTTCTGTTCCGGTTTTCCCACAGTCCATGTTTCACTACTATACAACGCTGTACTCCAGACGTACATCCTCAGAAATTTCTTCCTCAAATTAAGGCCGGTATTTGATATTAGTAGTCTTCTCTTGGCCAGAAATGCCTTTTTTGCCATAGCGAGTCTGCTTTTGATGTCCTCGTTGTTCCGTCCGTCATTGCGTATTTTACTGCTTAGTTAGCTGAATTCTTTAACTTCATTGACTTCGTGACCATCAATCCTGATGTTAAGTTTCTCGCTGTTCTCATTTCTACTACTTCTCATTACCTTCGTCTTTCTCCGATTTACTCTCAAACCATATTGTGTACTCATTAGACTGTTCATTCCGTTCAGCAGATCATTTAATTCTTCCCCACTTTCACTCAGGATATCAATGTCATCAGCGAATCGTATCATTCATATCCTTTCACCTTGTATTTTAGTTCCACTCCTGAACCTTTCTTTTATTTCCATCATTGCTTCCTCGATGTACAGATTGAAGAGCAGGGGCGAAAGGCTACAGCCTTGTCTTACACCCTTCTTAATACGAGCACTTCGTTCTTGATCGTCCAATCTTATTATTCGCTCTTGGTTGTTGTACATATTGTATATGACCCGTCTCTCCCTATAGGTTACCCCTACTTTTTTTCAGAATCTGGAACAGCTTGCACCATTTTATATTGTCGAACGCTTTTTCCAGGTCGACAAATCCTATGAAAGTGTCTTGATTTTTCTTTAGCCTTGCTTCCATTAATAGCCGTAACGTCAGAATTGCCTCTCTCGTCCCTTTGCTTTTCCTAAAGCCAAACTGATCGTCACCTAGCGCATTCTCAATTTTCTTTTCCATTCTTCTGTATATTATTCTTGTAAGCAGCTTCGATGCATGAGCTGTTAAGCTGATTGTGCGATAATTCTCGCACTTGTCAGCTCTTGCCGTCTTCGGAATTGTGTGGATGATGCTTTTCCGAAAGTCAGACGGTATATCGCCAGACTCATACATTCTACACACCAACGTGAATAGTCGTTTTGTTGCCACTTCCCCCAATGATTTTAGAAATTCTGATGGAATGTTATCTATCCCTTCTGCCTTATTTGAGCGTAAGTCCTCCAAAGCTCTTTTAAATTCCGATTCTAATACTGGATCCCCTATCTCTTCTAAATCGACTCCTGTTTCATCTTCTATCACATCAGACAAATCTTCACCCTCATAGAGGCTTTGAATGTATTCTTTCCACCTATCTGCTCTCTCCTCTGCATTTATTAGTGGAATTCCCGTTGCTCTCTTAATGTTACCACCGTTGCTTTTAATGTCACCAGAGGTTGTTTTGACTTTCCTGTATGCTGAGTCTGTCCTTCCGACAATCATATCTTTTTCGATGTCTTCACATTTTTCCTGCAGCCATGTCGTCTTAGCTTCCCTGCACTTCCTATTTATTTCATTCCTCAGCGACTTGTATTTCTGTGTTCCTGATTTTCCCGGAACATGTTTGTACTTCCTCCTTTCACCAATCAACTGAAGTATTTCTTCTGTCACCCATGGCCATGATGAACTGGTGGAGAACCAGAGGAGGATACGACGGAAGGGTGTGTATATTCCTGTTTCGTTACTGAATCAGTGATGGCAGTTATACGGCCACTGTCAGGGCGAGCAAATTGTCATTCAATCAAGCAAAGCCATTCACCAGCAAAGGCCTAGGGCTCGTCGCTGCGTGTGTAGCAGCAGCATTAATCATTCATTGCTTCGTATGCCATCCAGTGGTTTAAATGCAGCAAGGAAATACATTAAGCAACATGAGTCTTCGTTAATTGGGGACATCAAAAGATCCTGAAGAATATCCCAGCAGAGAGGTCGAAATGTCTATTGCGTAGGAAGAGTGGAAGGAATGGAGGGTGAAGGAGAATGTGGGAGGAAGAATGGGAAAGACAGGAGATAAGAAATTAAAAATGAGACAGTGTTGAACGCAGGGATAGGATGAGAAGGAGATATCTTTGGAGGCAAGGAAGGATCATGACCGAGAATATTGCATACTAAAGATGAACAGAGCCACTCAGCCTTCCGCGTTTAGACACGTAAAAACAGCCACTTTCCGAGCTATCTGCTTGTCAGGGAAAGGTCTGCTAACGCTCTCGTGGGAGACACGTGTGGCGCCCTCACTTGGGACTCCCGTCCTAAGCTACGACTCTGCGTGTCCCGTGCTCACTTGTCAGAGGTCACGCGAACAATAGGGTCCAGAACGCAACTTCACTCCCAGGGCGCACCACTTCTCCGCCACATGGTGGAAGCAGGGGCAACAGTAAGGAGATTGTTATTACAGAATACCAGAAGAGACGTTTATTATTTACGAAAGAAACCGGTACCTTTCGACAAAGAAGTATTATTGAACAGGGAGGGTAAACAAGATGGGCAAGTTATACGTCTCAACAATTTTTCTCTAAGGTGTTTCGTGTAAGGTTTATCACATTAAATGCTCTTAGTGAAGTCGTTGAAAGATAAATGTCACATTGCCTGCAATCTAGTGCATAAGTCACATGTGGTAAAACGTCAAAAACCTATGTGAAAAAAATTTTAATATCATTAAAGGGAGTCTAAGAAAGCTGTTTTTGTTTATTAGAATCTTCGGCCATCCTGATTTAGGCTTTCTTTGATTCCCTAAAGCACTCCAGGTAAATGCTGAGATAGTTCCTTTGAAAGGGCACGGTCGACTTCCTTTCCCATCCTTCCCTAATCCAATGAGACCTAATCCAACAACCCAACCCCATTATTTAAAAATGGACTAACAAAATACAGTACGTCCCAAAAGCTACATTAGAACTTCAGTGTAACACAATACCACTTCTAATTAACTTAAGCCAAAAAAGTTAAGTTTGTGTTACACAAAAGATCTTTTCTTACGTAAGGTAATGAACGAATGTTTTACTCTTGGAGCCGTGCGGGATTAGCCGAGCGGTCTTAGACGCTGCAGTCATGAACTGTGCGGCTGGTCCCGGCGGAGGTTCGAGTCCTCCCTCGGGCATGGGTGTGTGTGTGTGTTTGTCCTTAGGATAATTTAGGTTAAGTAGCGTGTAAGCTTAGGGTCTGATGACCTTAGCAGTTAAGTCCCATAAGATTTCACACACATTTGAACATTTTTTTTTACTCCCGAAGGTGACAAGAGCAACGTACTTGCAAAAAAAATCTTTGTTGTTACAAGGTGATGGCAACACCATAAATGAATCGAAGAATAGTCTGTACACGAAAAGGGACATTGTGTAGCTTGGCCTATTGGAACAAAGTCAGAAACCGAAGATCATAGAAATTTCGGAACGTGATACAGGAAACCTCCACCCTCTCTGCCTAGCATGCACAAGAAAATGGCACAGGCACTTCGTGGGAGTGTTGGTTTCAAGCACCATGTAAGCAGGTCGAGAAGAAGTAACGAACGTACGGAGAGAATTTGAAATTTTTCCAGTGTTCACTACAGAAGTCTGTTCGTAAGGCATCAAAACAATTCCAATTCCTCGTACTTAAGTGCAATGTGCTTCATCTGCTTCTGTGCAGATTGAAAATGTTACAGAAAATCAAAACAGGTGGCCACCCCAAAACGTACTGCATTTCTTTAGACATTATTGCACGTATACACGGGGGTAAACAACTCCTGAACGGAGTTAGAATGTAGACTGACAATGTATGTGCCACAAGGGGAAAGCATCTCGAACTTGATTAAGGAACGAAAAAGAAAGTGAGTTGGTGTATCAGAAAAACTTTACCTTTTCTAGTAATCAGAGGCCTGGCTAAAGTACGTTGAAAGCGAATTAAAAACAGCGTTGGGCGCAATAAAGTATTTATTTTCAATGGTTACCGTGGGTAGTAAAAATCGTAGAAGGAGACCAAGAGATGAATACACTAAGCAGATTCAGAAGGATGTAGGTTGCAGTAGGTACTGGGAGATGAAGAAGCTTGCACAAGATAGAGTAGCATGGAGACCTGCATCAAACCAATCTCAGGACTGAAGACCACAACAACAACAACAACAACCGTGGGTAGTGGCGGCGAACAGGACAGTGTGACACCACGTGTGCTCCGTTCACCGCCTCCTCGTACAATCCTGGTCTACGATGGACATGTACTCTATGGCGTAGCTGTTAAGCGTTTCTGGATGTTGAAGAACGTACGAGCAGGTTGTATGCTGACTTCTAGTATAAAAATTTCATCGTTTTTGGTGTATTAAATCTTCCTCTTGAAGATAAAAACGAGTTTGGTCCTCATTTTGCAGATGTGAGGATCTCCATAAAGAGTGTCGCCATGTACTATTTAAATCACCAGGTGTTCACGTAGTATAAGATAGCGAAAAGACAACTGCCTTAGAAACACTAAAAAGGGGCCTACATCCACACTGACATTTGCAAACCACTGTGGAGCGCAAGGTAGAAGATACTTCTCACTGTAGCACTTACACTGATTGGCCAGAATACTATGACCACCCACCTACTACCAATACAAACCCGTATAGGTGATGGCAGCGTCACCTGGCGAAGAATGACTGATAGTCAAACACACGCACGATGCGGGAAGCTAGCCGCGGTGGCCGAGCGGTTCTAGGCGCTTCAGTCTGGAACCTCGCGGCTGCTGCGGTTGCAGGTTCGAAACCTTCCTCGGGCATGGATGTGCGTGATGTCTTTAGGTTAGTTAGGTTTAAGTAGTTGTAAGTCTAGGGGACAGATGACATCAGATGTTATGTCCCATATTGCTTAGAGGCATTTGAACCATTTTTGATGTGGGAAGGCGCGCGATTTGTCAGAGCAGAGCAGATTGTGATGGCCCGGAGGCTCGACATAACCACTTCAGAATCGGCACTTCCTGTCATGTGTTCAAGGACTGCTGTGGGAAGTGTCTCAAACATGTGGCAAAACCAAGGTGAAAGCACGGACAGACGTCTTGACGCTGGGCAGCTACCCCTCATTACAGGTAACGGACGTCGTAGTCTGGACAGACAGGTAAAACCGGACTGGCGGTGATTGTGGCGGAATCATCAGACTTTAATTCTGGAGAGAGTAGAAGTGTTTCTGAATACTCCAAATGGTGAGCGTCCGCAGCCGACGACCCACGCATGTTCCAATGTAAACACCATGACATCGGCAACTACGACCGAAATGGGCACGTGACTACTGCCGCTGGACGTTAACGCAGTGGCAGAGCTTTGCATGGGCTCATGAAGCGCGATACAGTCTTCATCATGGCGGTGGCAGAGTGAGAATCCGTTGTCTTCCAGGGGTACAGCTCCTTGACACCTGTACTGCGGGGGCGGAGACAAGCTGGTGGGGCTCCATTGTGGTCTGGAGAAGATTAACGTGTGCACTCATGGGTCCAATGGAGCTCGTACAAGGCACAATGACGATTAAGGACTACCGTACACTGGTTTCAGACCACTTACTCCCATTCATGGCGATCATGTTTCCTGACGGCAGTGACACTTTTCAACAAGATAATGCGCCATGTCACATGGCCAGGAAGGTGTTGAGGTGAGGCACACAGTGACGAGTTCCAATGATGCACTGCCCCCCTTCCCCGCCAAACTAGCCGGTACTGAACCTGATGCAACACATCTGGAATGTGACTAAACGTGGCGCCAGAGCTCATCAGCCTCTCCTCCCTGAATTTTACGGAAATGAGGTGACTTGTGTGTGTAGATGTGGGGCCAGCTCGTTCCATCTACCTATCAAGGCCTCATGGCTTCTATGCCACGACGAGTCGTAGCTGTTATCCGTGCCAAAGTAGGACATAATGACTATTAAGTTGGTGGTCATAATGTTCTGGCTGATGTGCATATTTCTTTAATGCACAGGTTTTCACTTTCATGCACGCTCATTTAATTTTTTCGGTTTCGTTTTCAATTGTAAATTGGTCACTTTTTATGTTTATGTTTTGACCCCACATTTTTTTTGCTTCCTTGGTTTTGCCAAACCTGGTTACTTTCACTAGCTGTGAAATTCCCTTAATTGGTCATTTATTCTTTCCTTCCTTAAAATATTTGTAGACCTGTCATCTCCATTAGCTCCTCTGAAAATTCTAATCTTTTTTGCATTCTCTAACGTTCCATCTATTGTCACAACATCGTCTGAGAAAGTCAAACAATTTATTGCTTCTTTTGGTATACTCAACTTCATGGAGATATTAACTTTTGGTTTTTCTTCTGTTATTTTTCCACCCTTATAATTTTTTCCAGCACTTAATAGAATAATAGTGGTGACAAACTGTCCCCTTGTCTGACTTATGATACAATTTGGAAACGACTAGAATTTGATCCAAGAGATTTTATTTTTGATACTGTGTTTGTAGTTATTTCCATAGTTGTTCTGTCTACTGCAAAGTCATTCATCGCTTTTAGGAAACAGTCTGCGTCTACCGAATCATAAATATGTTTAACAATCAATAAAAAAACTAGCGGTGTCTTCCTGTTTGCAGTTTTCATGTACCTAATTGTTTTCTAAAGATTCAAAATTTGCTCTAAACAAGATCAGCTACTTCTAAATACAGCATGATACTCCGCAGTTTGTTTATCTAAATGGTAATTTACTATGTCAAGAAAATATTTCGGCACGATTTTATATGAAATTGGTAGCTATGCAGTTCTTCTGTAATTATTTATACTCGTTTTGTCCCCTTTTTGATAAAGTTACAGTTTTCTGGAATAGTTTCAGTGTCCCTGATCCTATCTAATTTTTATTTTATAATTTTGGCACCTATATCTCCATTGGACTTTATATGCTTGCTATGAGACCACTTTCACCTGTTTTTCATCTGTATTTATTCTTTGTTGCGACTTTTAATCATATCGATGATTGGTCGTTTTAAATTTTCATGGGGAATAATATCATGAAATTCCAGTTGTTTACTATATTTTTTGCGGTTTAATAGCTTTTCTAAACATGTTTCCAGTAGTTCCAGCTTTCCTCATTGTTAAGTACAACTTTTATACTTTATTTCCTGAAGCATAGTGATTGCGAAATGAGCCAGACATGCTGGTTTTCAATGTTTTGTAACATATTCTTGTATTACATTTTTAAAGTCTTCTTCTGTATTTTAAACTTTCTGCTTTACAAACCACATTCACATTTTTTGTTCGACTGCCTACACTTTCTTTGCTTGTTCCTTGGAGATATTACAAACGCAATATTTTAATCGCTTCTGTAAAACTATTGGTATCAGTTCTCACTTTTTTAGTTCTTTTGCTTTAAAGCGTTAATATATAACCATTTTGAATTTGACCACTAACAGATTTGATCGTTAACTGGTCCTGGAAATGGGACAGTCCGTGCTACACCTGAGAAAAACTCTAAGAGATTTAGCTCATATGTCAGTGTGTCCAAATCATCTATTTATTCTCACAGCGACCATACCGGCACCAAAACGGAAGATAACAGAGAGAAGGCCGAATTACTGAATTCGGTCTTCCGAAGTTCTTTCACTGCAGAAGATCTTAACGCTGTCCCTCCCTTCAGCTACTGTGCAAACGTCGAAATGACAGATAATGAGATAACCGATCGCGGAACTGAAAAGCAGCTACAATCGCTTAGTAGTGGATAGGCTTCAGGACCAGAGTATATACCTATAAGATTGTATAAAGATTATGTGAAAGAACTTACTCCCCTTCTAACAGTAATCTATCATAGATTGCTTGAGCTACCAAAGGTACCTAATGACTGCAAAAATGCGGAGGTCATTCCTGTTTTTAAGAAAGGATGTAAGCCACACAATTCTAGATATACGAGGTGCGACAATAAAGTAATGAGACTGATTTTCTTTGCATGATGTGGCAACCCTGCAGGCTTGCGTAGGCCCAATATCTTTGACCTTGGTCTATAAGCTGCTTCTAGTCCAAGCGGCACATCGATGCAACTGCTCACTGCTCAGTCGTGAGTTGTGCTGTAACAAGTTAACACGTGTTTGTGTCTCTCGTCACGGAAATGGAGCCGCATAATATTGCGCAAAGGTTTGCCATTTCTTTTTGCGTTAAACTGGGTGAAAACGCGACGACAACTTACAGTAAGTATCAGAAGGCTTTTGGAGAGGAGGTTATGTCAAGACCTCAAGTTTTTCATTGGCATAAAATGTTCAGTGGAGGCAGAACGAATGTTGAACATGAAGACCACAGTGGACGATCATCAATCTTACGGACAGATGTCAACTTGAATATGCTCCAAAATCCTACTGAAAATTGAGGTCCTGGACAAACAGTTAACCAATATTGCTAAAAAGAAATTTTAGAAAGACTTTGTAGAAGAGTTCTTAATGACCGCAACAACATTGCTGATAATTGGATACTGCATCACGATAATGCGCCATCCCATACTGCTCTGTCAGTACAGCAATTTTTAACTTCAAAACAGATTTCAGTACTACCACAGCCACCTGATTGACCAGGTATCGCTCTGTGCGACTTTTTTCTATTTCCAAGAGTCAAAACGGCGGTCAAGGGACAGCATTTTCAAACAACACAAGATGTCCAAAAAGCTGTGACGAGGGTCTTGGAGGATATTATAGAAGATGAGTTCCAGAAATGTTACCACCAATGACAGAAGCGCTGGAAAAAGTGTGTGCAGTCAGAAGGGAACTACTCTGAAGGAGACAACACTGAACTTGACTAAAACGGTAAGCAACATTTTTTTACCATCAGTGGCAGAAGCGCTGGAAAAAGTGTGTGCATTCAGAAGGGAATTACTTTGAAGGATACAACACTAAACTTGACTAAAACGGTAAGCAACATTTTTCTTCACATCAGTTTCATTACTTTATTGTCACACCTCAATTATCGTTGACGTCAATTGTTGTAGAATTCAGGAAAATGTTTTATACTCAAGAATTATGACGTTCTAGGAAAATGAGCATATCTTCTATAAAAATCAGCACAGATTCCACAGTCAGAGATCTTGTGAAACTCAGCTCGATCTGTTCCTCCATGAGATCCACAGTTCAGTGGACAACAGCGCTCTGGTAGATGCTGTGTTCCTTCTACATCTACATGTCTACATCTATATCTACATGGATACTCTGCAAATCACATTTAAGTGCCTGGCAGAGTGATCATCAAAGCACCTTCACAATTCCAATCTCGTATAGCGCGACGAACGAATGAACACCTATATCATTCCGTACGAGCTCTGATTTCCCTTATTTTATGTTGGTGATCGTTCCGCCCTATGTAGATCGGTGTCAACAAAATATTTTCGCATTCAGAGGGGAAAGTTAGTGATTGGAATTTCGTGAGAAGATTCCGTCGCACGGAAAAACGCCTTTCTTTTGCTAATGTCCATTCCAAATCCCTTATCATTTCTGTGACACTCTCCCCCATATTTTGCGATAACACAAAACGTGCTGCCTTTCTTTTAACTTTTCCGTTGTACTACGTCAGTCTTATCTGGTAAGGATCCCACACCACGCCGCAGTATTCTAAAAGCGGACGCACAAGCGTAGTGTAGGCAGTCTCCTTAGTAGATCTGTTACATTTTCTGAGTGTCCTGCCAATAAAACGCAGCCTCTGGTTGGCCTCCCACACAACATTTTCCATGTGTTCCTTCCAATTTAAGTTGTTCGTAATTGTAATACCTAGGTATTTAGTTGAATTTACGGTCTTTAGATTAGACTGATTTATCGTGTAACCGAAGTTTAACGAATTTCTTTTAGCACTCATGTGGATGACTCACACTTTTCGTTATTTAGGGTCAACTGTCAATTTTCGCACCATTTCTAAATCGTTTCTCAATTTGTTTTGATGACTTTATTAGTCGGTAAACGACAGCGTCATCTGCAAACAACCTAAGACGGCTGCTCAGATTGTCTCCCAAATCGTTTATGTAGATAAGGAACAGCAAATGGTCTGTAACACTACGTTGGGGAACGGCAGAAATCATTTCTGTTTTACTCGATGACTTTCCGTCAATTACTACGAACTGTGACCTCTCTGACAGGAAATCACAAATCCAGTCACATAACTGAGACGATATTCCATAAGCACGCAATTTCACTACGAGCCGCTTCTGTAGTAGAGTGTCAAAAGCCTTCCGGAAATCCAGAAATTCGGAATCTATCTGAAATCCCTTGTCAATAGCATTCAACACTTCATGTGAATAAAGAGCTAGTTGTGTTTCACAGGAACGATGTTTTCTAAACCCATGTAGACTGTGTATCAGTAGACCGTTTCGTTCAAGGTAATTCATAATGTTCGAACACAATATATGTTCCAAAATCCTGCTGCATATCGACGTTAATGATATGGGCCTGTAATTTAGTGGATTACTCCTACTCCTTTCTTGAATACTGGTGTGACCTGTGCAACTTTCCAGTCTTTGGGAACGGATCTTTCGTCGAGCGAACGGTTGTATATGATCGTTAAGTATGGAGCTAGTGCATCAGAAGACTTGCTTTTATTAAGTGGTTTAAGTTGCTTCACTACTTTAAGGATTTTTAATTGTACGTTACTCATGTTGGCAGCTGTTCTCAATTAGAATTCTGGAATATTTACTTCGTCTTCATTTGTGAAGGCATTTCGGGAGGCTGTGTTTAGTAACTCTGCTTTGGCAGCGCTGTCTTCGATAGTATCTCTATTGCTATCGCTCAGAGAAGACATTGATTGTTTCTTGCCGCTAACATACGTCACATACGACCAGAATCTCTTTGGATTTTCTGCCAGGTTTCGTGACAAAGTTTCGTTATGGAAACTGTTATAAGCATCTCGCATTGAAGTCCGCGCTAAATTTGGAGCTTCTGTAAAAGATCGCCAATCTTGGGGATTTAGCGTCTGTTTAAATTTGGCATGTTTGTTTCGTTGTTTCTGCAACAGTGTTCCAATCCGTTTTGTGTACCAAAGAAGATAAGCTCCGTCTTTTGTTAATTTATTTGGTATAAATCTCTCAAATGCTGCCGATATTATTTCTTTGAATTTAAGCCACAGCGTGTCTACACTTACATTATTAATTTGGAATGAGTGGAGAGTGTCTCTCAGGGAAGCGTCAACTGAATTTTTATCTGATTTTTTGAATAGGTATATTTTCGGTTATTTTTCGAGGATTTGGGGATTACATTATTCAGTCTCGCTACGACAATCCTGTGTTCACAAATCCCTGTATCGGATTTGATGCTCGTTATTCATTCAGGATTATTTGTTGCTAAGATGTCAAGTGTGTTTTCACGCCAGTTTACTATTCGCGTGGGCTCATGAACTAACTTTTCTAAATAATTTTCAGAGAATGCGCCCATTTTCGGATCAAATTTTATGCGTACCTCCGGAATTAAACATGAAATTTCGCCAATAAATCGAGGGCAAATTAAAGTCACCACCAAATACTGTCGTGTGACTCAGGTACGGGTTTGAAATCAAACTCTAGTTTTCTTTGAATCTTTCAGCAACTGTACTATCTGAATTTGGAGGTCGGTAAAAGTATCGAATTATTATTTTATTCCGGGTGTCAACAGTGACCTCTGCCCATACCAACTCACAGGAAGTATCCACTTCAATTTCGCAACAAGTTAAACTACATCTGACAGCAAAAAACACGACACTGCCAACCGTGTTTAGCCTATCCTTTCAGAACACCGGTAGGTTCTTCGCAAAAATTTCGGCTGCGCTTATATCCGGCTTTAGCCATCTTTCAGTGCCTATAACGATTTGAGCATCGGTGCTTTCTATTAGCGCTTGGAGCTCTGGTACTTTCTGAACACACTTACGACAATTTACAACTGTTATACCAATGGTTCCTGTAACTATGTTTTTCCTGTGTTCAGTTTGCACCCTTTGTGACTGAAGTCGTTCTTGTGTTTTCGCGATACCCTATAACCTAAAGCATCGCCCAGTCCACGCCACACCACCCCTGATACCCGTGTAGCTGTCTCCTGCGTATAGTGGATACCTGACCTATTCAGCGGAATCCGAAACCCAACTACTCTTTGGCGCAAGTCGAGGAATCTGCAGCCTACAGCCTACACGCTCACAGAACCATCTGAGCCTCTGATTCAGACCCTACACTAGGCTCTGTACCAGAGGTCCACAATCGGTCCTGTCGACTATGCTGCAAATGGTCATCTCTGCTTTCAAGCAAGTGTGGCAGCCTTTATCACTTCCGTTAGCTGCTCGAAACTAGAGAGAATCTCTTCTGATCCAAAGTGACACACATCATTGGTATCGACGTGAGCAATCACCTGCAGTTGGATGCACCCTGTGCTCTTCATGGCATGGTCCCTTTTCACATCTGGAATGGCTCCACCCGGTATGCACACGGCGTGGGCATTAGTTTTCTTACTCTTCTTGTCAGCCAAGTCCCTAAGGGGCCCCATAACGCGCCTAACGTTGGAGCTCCCAACTACCAATAATCCCACCCTCTGTGATTGCCCGGATCTTGCAAGCTGAGTGGTTTCCTCTGAAACAGGACAGGTGACAGCTTCTGGCTCAGTGACAGTTGTCAGCCACAGACAGCAGCTGGAACTTGTTTGTCAGACAAACTGGGGAGGCCTTACGTGCGGGCCGCCTTTGAAGTCTTCCGCCGCCTGCTTCGCCCCGGGGCGACCTCCCACTCGACCACAGATGAAGGGTCAACCTCAGTGCGAGCAGTAACTGGGTTGGCCACCGGTGAGGACCGATCGGAGGACTCTGACGTGCTGGACGTCCGTTGGAGTCCCACGGCCGGCCCCCAGCAGTGGTGCCCATCCACTGCAGCCGCAAGCCTCAAACTGTATATCCGAAGCCATCACAGAGCGAAGTGTAACTAACTCGGCTCGCCTCCACACACAACAATCGCAGTCCCTGTCCATACTAAAGACTGTGGAAAAACTAACCTATGCAGATAAACGGACTATCAACAAGTGCAGCGCAACTGTGCTGTTGATCCTGACGAAAACGCATGAACTGTGTCTAGTAATACACAGATATTCAAAAACCTAACCACCGAAGCACTGAGGTGAAAGTAAATAATTTGCCACTGATTAGGAACTTGTAATACGTCACAAAATCGGTTTACTTAACGACGCAAACGAAAACGCGAGAACTATGGCTATTAGATATTAAATGCACACGCAGAAACTCAAGCACACAGATGATATAATAAAATTCGCTCCTGGTCAGGAACTCGTAAATGTTACAAAAGCGGTTACTTCACTGTTACTGCGTCTTTCTCGGCCGGCTACTACTTCCTGACTGCTTGATTTCAGTAAGGCTTTTGATACCGTCCCGCATTGCCGTCTAATGAAAAAAATACGAGCTTACGGAGAATCGGAGCAGACCTGCGATTGGATTCAAGACTTTCTTGCAGATACCACTCAACACGTCGCTCGTAACGGAACTAAGTCGTCAGATGTAAGGGTAATACCCGAAATACACTCCTGGAAATGGAAAAAAGAACACATTGACACCGGTGTGTCAGACCCACCATACTTGCTCCGGACACTGCGAGAGGGCTGTACAAGCAATGATCACACGCACGGCACAGCGGACACACCAGGAACCGCGGTGTTGGCCGTCGAATGGCGCTAGCTGCGCAGCATTTGTGCACCGCCGCCGTCAGTGTCAGCCAGTTTGCTGTGGCTATACGGAGCTGCATCGCAGTCTTTAACACTGGTAGCATGCCGCGACAGCGTGGACGTGAACCGTATGTGCAGTTGACGGACTTTGAGCGAGGGCGTATAGTGGGCATGCGGGAGGCCGGGTGGACGTACCGCCGAATTGCTCAACACGTGGGGCGTGAGGTCTCCACAGTACATCGATGTTGTCGCCAGTGGTCGGCGGAAGGTGCACGTGCCCGTCGACCTGGGACCGGACCGCAGCGACGCACGGATGCACGCCAAGACCGTAGGATCCTACGCAGTGCCGTAGGGGACCGCACCGCCACTTCCCAGCAAATTAGGGACACTGTTGCTCCTGGGGTATCGGCGAGGACCATTCGCAACCGTCTCCATGAAGCTGGGCTACGGTCCCGCACACCGTTAGGCCGTCTTCCGCTCACGCCCCAACATCGTGCAGCCCGCCTCCAGTGGTGTCGCGACAGGCGTGAATGGAGGGACGAATGGAGACGTGTCGTCTTCAGCGATGAGAGTCGCTTCTGCCTTGGTGCCAATGATGGTCGTATGCGTGTTTGGCGCCGTGCAGGTGAGCGCCACAATCAGGACTGCATACGACCGAGGCACACAGGGCCAACACCCGGCATCATGGTGTGGGGAGCGATCTCCTACACTGGCCGTACACCACTGGTGATCGTCGAGGGGACACTGAATAGTGCACGGTACATCCAAACCGTCACCGAACCCATCGTTCTACCATTCCTAGACCGGCAAGGGAACTTGCTGTTCCAACAGGACAATGCACGTCCGCATGTATCCCGTGCCACCCAACGTGCTCTAGAAGGTGTAAGTCAACTACCCTGGCCAGCAAGATCTCCGGATCTGTCCCCCATTGAGCATGTTTGGGACTGGATGAAGCGTCGTCTCACGCGGTCTGCACGTCCAGCACGAACGCTGGTCCAACTGAGGCGCCAGGTGGAAATGGCATGGCAAGCCGTTCTACAGGCCTACATCCAGCATCTCTACGATCGTCTCCATGGGAGAATAGCAGCCTGCATTGCTGCGAAAGGTGGATATACACTTTACTAGTGCCGACATTGTGCATGCTCTGTTGCCTGTGTCTATGTGCCTGTGGTTCTGTCAGTGTGATCACGTGATGTATCTGACCCCAGTAATGTGTCAGTAAAGTTTCCCCTTCCTGGGACAATGAATTCACGGTGTTCTTATTTCAATTTCCAGGAGTGTATATACACACACATATATACATACATGTATATATATATATATATATATATATATATATATATATATATATATATATATATATATATATATAGTAGAAAGCGTCAGATGCGATTTAAGGCTATTCACAGATGATGTAGTTGTTAATTCCAAAGTAGCAACGCCAGAAGATGGACCTTGCAGAACGACCTGCAGAGAATTGATGAATGGTGCAGATCCTGGCAGTTGACCCTGAACGTAAATGAACGTAACCCACTGCGCATACATAGGAAAGGAAATCCACTACTGTAGAGCTGCACTATTGATGACAAACAGCTGGAGACAGCGCCTGCCGTAAAATATCCAGGCATGACTATACAGAGCGACCTTTAGTAGAATGACAATATAAAACAGGTAGTGGGAAAAGGGGACACGAGACTGAGATTCATCGGAGGATTCTTAAGGACATATAACTCATCCACGCAATAAGTGGCTTATAAGTCGCTTGTTCGCCCGATTCTTGAGTATTGTTCACCTACCTGGGATCCCTATCAGGCAGGACTGATAGAGGAGTTAGAGAAGGTCCAACGAAGAGCGAAGCGTTTCGTCACGGGATCCTTCAGCTGGCGAGAGAAAGTCACGGAGATGCTAAACAAACTTCACTGGCTAGTGTTATAAGAAAGGCGTTGTGCCTCACGGACAGATTTACTATTAAAATTTCGGGACAGCAGTTTTCAGGAGAAGTCAGACAACTTATTACTTCCCCCCATATACATCTCGCGTATTGACCACGAGGAGACAATTCGAGAAATTAGACCCAGCACAGAGGGTTACCGACACTCATTCTTCCTACGCGCTATTCTCGAGTGGAACAGGTTTGGAGGGATCAGATAGTGGCACCGAAAGTACCCTCCGCCACACGGCATTAGGTGGCTTGCAGAGTATGATGTAGATGTAGATGCTGATGTGTGTAGAAGAAAGTTGTACTTATTCACTAACAACAAATGTATACGAGGGGCGTTCAATAAGTAACGCAACATAGTTTTTTCTCTGCCAATTTCGGTTGAAATAATCCGTAATTTACTGTGGGGCATAATGGAGTATTCCCGCTGCAACCCCTATAGCTTCAATAAGTTCAGATTGGTGGCGGCAATATACGGGCTCTTCAATATGGCGTTTGTAACAGAGGTGCGTTCCAAGCGGAGAGCTGTCCTTGAGTTTCTTTTGGCAGATAATCAGAGCATCCCAGAAATTCACAGACGGTTTCAGAATGTCTACGGAAACATAGTAGTGAACAAAAGCAGGCTGAGTGTTGGGTGAGACATCTGTCATCATCGTAACAAAATCGCGCACACCTGTTCCATCTCTCGCGTGCCGGCAGGCAGCACACAGTTGCGACTCTTCCAATGTTGGAAAGTGCAGACACTTTCACTAGAGGTGATCAACAGATCACAATCAAACACCTCGCAGCGACAACTGGATGTCTCTGTCGGTAGAGCTGACATATTCGTCCATCAGTTGGGGTACTCATAGGAGTATCCTCTCTGTGTTTCTTGCCGCCAACAAAAGACCACAAAGAGCAACGAAGGGCCATCTGTGCGGAATTGCTTGCGCGTTACGAGTCTGATAGTGATAATTTTTGGTCGAATATGGAAGATGGGTTTGGTCGAACATGGAACATGGGTTCATCACTTGGTACTTGCATTGTTTAATTCATAAATTTCAGGCGTATTATAGTATTTGAGAGTTGTAGCATCGCGTTTTAGTGCCTGAATAGTGTAAATTCGCGTAGTCGTTTGTCTTCTGTTTTTGTTTTGAACGGCCAGGGTCGGTTGGTCACAGCCAGTGTGCTCCCTGCCGCCGTTGGATAAGCAGCTGAGAAGCAAGTCGTATACTCCTAGCTCACTCATTTGTTACATAGTTTAATTCTTAATTTCTTTGCATGTTTTTGGTACTTGCATTGTTTAATTCATAAATTTCGGGCGTATTATAGTATTTGAGAGTGTAGCATCGCGTTTTAGTACCTGAATAGTGTAAATTCGCGTAGTCTCCTTCCGCCGCCGAGCAGTGTCAGCAGTGCGCAAGTAGCAGCATTACTGCATTTACTAGGCAATCTTGTATTTTAATAACCGTTTAAATTTTGTTGATTTGTTTGCGCTCTCTGTAGATTAGTTCAGACGTTCTTTGCAAAACAGTTTTTAGCATGGATAGGGACTGCAACTGCTGTGTTCGGATGCAGGCTGAGTTGGCATCCCTTCGCTCCCAGCTTCAGGCAGTGTTGGCTTCGGTCACACAGCTTGTGGCTGTTGCCAATGGGCATCACTGTCGGGGTCCGGATGGGGGTTTGTCGGGGACCGCCAGCTCGTCCCACGCGTCCCCTGATCGGACTACGACTGTGGTTGCCCGGGATACTGCCCGCATTGAGGCTGATCCCTCACCTGTAGTAGAGTGGGAGGTCGTCTCAAGGTGTGGCAGGGGGCGAAAGACATTCCGGAGGGCTGAACGGAAAGCCTCTCCAGTTTGTCTGACGAACCGGTTTCAGGCTCTGTCTCAGGCTGATACTGATCTTCGGCCTGACATGGCTGCTTGTCCTGTTCCAGAGGTTGCCCCTCAGTCTGCAAGATCCGGGCAGTCGCAGAGGGTGGGCTTACTGGTAGTTGGGAGCTCCAACGTCAGGCGCGTAATGGGGCCCCTTAGGGAAATGGCAGCAAGAGAGGGGAAGAAAACCAATGTGCACTCCCTGTGCATACCGGGGGGAGTCATTCCAGATGTGGAAAGGGTCCTTCCGGGTGCAAAGAAGGGTACAGGGTGCACAGATCTGCAGGTGGTCGCTCAGGTCGGCACCAATGATGTGTGTCGCTATGGATCGGAGGAAATCCTCTCTGGCTTCCGGCGGCTATCTGATTTGGTGAAGACTGCCAGTCTCGCTAGCGGGATGAAAGCAGAGCTCACCATCTGCAGCATCGTCGACAGGACTGACTGCGGACCTTTGGTACAGAGCCGAGTGGAGGGTCTGAATCAGAGGCTGAGACGGTTCTGCGACCGTGTGGGCTGCAGATTCCTCGACTTGCGCCATAGGGTGGTGGGGTTTCGGGTTCCGCTGGATAGGTCAGGAGTCCACTACACGCAACAAGCGGCTACACGGGTAGCAGGGGTTGTGTGGCGTGGGCTGGGCGGTTTTTTAGGTTAGATGGCCTTGGGCAAGTACAGAAAGGGCAACAGACTCAACGGGTGCGAGGCAAAGTCAGGACATGCGGGGACCAAGCAGCAATCGGTATTGTAATTGTCTACTGTCGAAGCTGCGTTGGTAAAGTACCAGAACCTCAAGCGCTGATAGAAAGCACCGAAGCTGAAATCGTTACAGGCACAGAAAGCTGACTTAAGCCAGAGATAAATTCTGCCGAAATTTTTACAAAGGTACAGTGTTTAGAAAGGATAGATTGCATGCAACCGGTGGTGGAGTGTTCGTCGCTGTTAGTAGTAGTTTATCCTGTAGTGAAGTAGAAGTGGATAGTTCCTGTGAATTATTATGGGTGGAGGTTACACTAAACAACCGAACTAGGTTAATAATTGGCTCCTTTTACCGACCTCCCGACTCAGCAGTATTAGTGGCAGAACAACTGAGAGAAAATTTGGAATACATTTCACATAAATTTTCTCAGCATGTTATAGTCTTAGGTGGAGATTTCAATTTACCAGATATAGACTGGGACACTCAGATGTTTAGGACGGGTGGTAGGGACAGAGCATCGAGTGACATTATACTGGGTGCACTATCCGAAAATTACCTCGACCAATTAAACAGAGAACCGACTCGTGGAGATAACATCTTGGACCTACTGATAACAAACAGACCCGAACTTTTCGACTCTGTATGTACAGAACAGGGAATCAGTGATCATAAGGCCGTTGCAGCATCCCTGAATATGGAAGTTAATAGGAATATAAAAAAAGGGAGGAAGGTTTATCTGTTTAGCAAGAGTAATAGAAGGCAGATTTCAGACTACCTAACAGATCAAAACGAAAATTTCTGTTCCGACACTGACAATGTTGAGTGTTTATGGAAAAAGTTCAAGGCAAACGTAAAATGCGTTTTAGACAGATACGTGCCGAGTAAAACTGTGAGGGACGGGAAAAACCCACCGTGGTACAGCAACAAAGTTAGGAAACTACTGCGAAAGCAAAGAGAGCTCCACTCCAAGTTTAAACGCAGCCAAAACCTCTCAGACAAACAGAAGCTAAACGATGTCAAAGTTAGCGTAAGGAGGGCTATGCGTGAAGCGTTCAGTGAAATCGAAAGTAAAATTCTATATACCGACGTGACAGAAAATCCTAGGAAGCTCTGGTCTTACGTTAAATCAGTAAGTGGCTCGAAACAGCATATCCAGACACTACGGGATGATGATGGCATTGAAACAGAGGATGACACGCGTTAAGCTGAAATACTAAACATCTTTTTCCAAAGCTGTTTCACAGAGGAAGACCGCACTGCAGTTCCTTCTCTAAATCCTCGCACAAACGAAAAAATGGCTGACATCGAAATAAGTGTCCAAGGAATAGAAAAGCAACTGGAATCACTCGATAGAGGAAAGTCCACTGGACCTGACGGGATACCAATTCGATTCTACACAGAGTACGCGAAAGAACTTGCCCCCCTTCTAACAGCCGTGTACCGCAAGTCTCTAGAGGAACGGAGGGTTCCAAATGATTGGAAAAGAGCACAGATAGTCCCAGTCTTCAAGAAGGGTCGTCGAGCAGATGCGCAAAACTATAGACCTATATCTCTGACGTCGATCTGTTGTAGAATTTTAGAACATGTTTTTTGCTCGAGTATCATGTCGTTTTTGGAAACCCAAAATCTACTATGTAGGAATCAACATGGATTCCGGAAACAGCGATCGTGTGAGACCCAACTCGCTTTATTTGTTCATGAGACCCAGAAAATATTAGATACAGGCTCCCAGGTAGATGCTATTTTTCTTGACTTCCTGAAGGCGTTCGATACAGTTCCGCACTGTCGCCTGATAAGCAAAGTAAGAGCCTACGGAATATCAGACCAGCTGTGTGGCTGGATTGAAGAGTTTTTAGCAAACAGAACACAGCATGTTGTTATCAATGGAGAGACGTCTACAGACGTTAAAGTAACCTCTGGCGTGCCACAGGGGAGTGTTATGGGACCATTGCTTTTCACAATATACACTCCTGGAAATTGAAATAAGAACACCGTGAATTCATTGTCCCAGGAAGGGGATACTTTATTGACACATTCCTGGGGTCAGATACATCACATGATCACACTGACAGAACCACAGGCACATAGACACAGGCAACAGAGCATGCACAATGTCGGCACTAGTACAGTGTATATCCACCTTTCGCAGAAATGCAGGCTGCTATTCTCCCATGGAGACGATCGTAGAGATGCTGGATGTAGTCCTGTGGAACGGCTTGCCATGCCATTTCCACCTGGCGCCTCAGTTGGACCAGCGTTCGTGCTGGACGTGCAGACCGCGTGAGACGACGCTTCATCCAGTCCCAAACATGCTCAATGGGGGACAGATCCGGAGATCTTGCTGGCCAGGGTAGTTGACTTACACCTTCTAGAGCACGTTGGGTGGCACGGGATACATGCGGACGTGCATTGTCCTGTTGGAACAGCAAGTTCCCTTGCCGGTCTAGGAATGGTAGAACGATGGGTTCGGTGACGGTTTGGATGTACCGTGCACTATTCAGTGTCCCCTCGACGATCACCAGTGGTGTACGGCCAGTGTAGGAGATCGCTCCCCACACCATGATGCCGGGTGTTGGCCCTGTGTGCCTCGGTCGTATGCAGTCCTGATTGTGGCGCTCACCTGCACGGCGCCAAACACGCATACGACCATCATTGGCACCAAGGCAGAAGCGACTCTCATCGCTGAAGACGACACGTCTCCATTCGTCCCTCCATTCACGCCTGTCGCGACACCACTGGAGGCGGGCTGCACGATGTTGGGGCGTGAGCGGAAGACGGCCTAACGGTGTGCGGGACCGTAGCCCAGCTTCATGGAGACGGTTGCAAATGGTCCTCGCCGATACCCCAGGAGCAACAGTGTCCCTAATTTGCTGGGAAGTGGCGGTGCGGTCCCCTACGGCACTGCGTAGGATCCTACGGTCTTGGCGTGCATCCGTGCGTCGCTGCGGTCCGGTCCCAGGTCGACGGGCACGTGCACCTTCCGCCGACCACTGGCGACAACATCGATGTACTGTGGAGACCTCACGCCCCACGTGTTGAGCAATTCGGCGGTACGTCCACCCGGCCTCCCGCATGCCCACTATACGCCCTCGCTCAAAGTCCGTCAACTGCACATACGGTTCACGTACACGCTGTCGCGGCATGCTACCAGTGTTAAAGACTGCGATGGAGCTCCGTATGCCACGGCAAACTGGCTGACACTGACGGCGGCGGTGCACAAATGCTGCGCAGTTAGCGCCATTCGACGGCCAACACCGCGGTTCCTGGTGTGTCCGCTGTGCCGTGCGTGTGATCATTGCTTGTACAGCCCTCTCGCAGTGTCCGGAGCAAGTATGGTGGGTCTGACACACCGGTGTCAATGTGTTCTTTTTTCCATTTCCAGGAGTGTATATAAATGACCTAGTAGATAGTGTCGGAAGTTCCATGCGGCTTTTCGCGGATGATGCTGTAGTATACAGAGAAGTTGCAGCATTAGAAAATTGTTGCGAAATGCAGGAAGATCTGCAGCGGATAGGCACTTGGTGCAATGAGTGGCAACTGACCCTTAACATAGACAAATGTAATGTATTGCGAATACATAGAAAGAAGGATCCTTTATTGTATGATTAAATGATAGCGGAACAAACACTGGTAGCAGTTACTTCTGTAAAATATCTGGGTGTATGCGTGCGGAACGGTTTGAAGTGGAATGATCATATAAAATTAATTGTTGGTAAGACGGGTACCAGGTTGAGATTCATTGGGAGAGTGCTTAGAAAATGTAGTCCATCAACAAAGGAGGTGGCTTACAAAACACTCGTTTGACCTATACTTGAGTATTGCTCATCAGTGTGGGATCCGTACCAGATCGGTCTGATGGAGGAGATAGAGAAGATTCAAAGAAGAGCGGCGCGTTTCGTCACAGGCTTATTTGGTAACCGTGATAGTGTTACGGAGATGTTTAATAAACTCAAGTGGCAGACTCTGCAAGAGAGGCGCTCTGCATCGCGGTGTAGCTGGCTCGCCAGGTTTCGAGAGGGTGTGTTTCTGGATGAGGTATCGAATATATTGCTTCCCCCTACTTATACCTCCCGAGGAGATCACGAATGTAAAATTAGAGAGATTAGAGCGCGCACGGAGGCTTTCAGACAGTCGTTCTTCCCGCGAACCATACGCGACTGGAACAGGAAAGGGAGGTAATGACAGTGGCACGTAAAGTGCCCTCCGCCACACACCGTTGGGTGGCTTGCGGAGTATAAATGTAGATGTAGATGTAGATGAACCGGAAGAAAGACGGCAACATATGGAGTGGTGCCACTCCATCTCTCCTCCGAAGAAAATGTTCAAAGCCGCACCCACTGCCGTCGTCGGGGACACTTATAGAGTTAATATACCCTCAGAAAATTGAAGAAACGACTTCAGCGTATTTGTTGCCGCGGAATAGCAAACGAACTTCTCCTTCTCCGTGCAAAACGCAAGGTTACACACAAGTCTTCACAGCTCAGAGGAGCTCACAAAACTCCCTAATCCACCCTACAACCCCTATCTCGCACCTTCCGGCTTCCATCTGTGCGGCCCAATGAAGGACGCACTCGGCTGGAACCAGCACGTTGCTGATGGGGAGTTTATGACGCAATAAGACGTTGGCTCCGACGTTGGCTCCCCCCCCCCCCCCCCCCCCCCCCCTACAGTGAAGTGGCGTAAGGCCGTCCCATTGATCGGAAATTATGGTGGAAAACTGGGTTTTGTAGCGAAACGAGTGGGGAACAATACCATGAATTGGAATCCTGAATACAACCAACTTGTTTTGCATTACTTATTGAACGCCTCTTGCATATTTATGAGGGTGGCTCAGATTGGTCAGTGCAGTACTGAATAATCATACGAACTCATTTCGTTTTTGATTTGACGAACATTTGTGTTAACGCCATCTCTTCACAAAGCTCAGCAGAAACCCAGTATGAAAACTAAGTTGCGGTAATGCACAGATAGACTAGTTCACATATTGTTGCCAGACATCAGCACAGCATCTCACTATTGCAATCTGTTCACGATGCTGAGCATGTTTTTGAATTACTTTTGTTTAGTGATACAGGTGTGTATTATAGTTACGCATGAATTTGCAGAATAACTGAAGCTGAAATTCTCAAACTCCTAAGCAGTTACATTAGCTGAAAACACGAGTGTGGCGCGCAATTATTAACCTACTCCACTAATTATTAGGCTGATATTCTCCCACCAAATCTTGTTTCTGATTCTTCAACAGTAGAGGGTGCTTGGCTGATACAGGGTGCTTGGCTGTTACTGGTACGAACGAGGACAAGCAAGCAAATAATCCTAGTAAACGTAGATACGATATTTGCAAAAGTGCAGTTGTGCCAATGTTACGACACTGTTATTGTCTAAGGCTACGTTTATTACTGTCGATTAAATCGGGGAACGTATTGTGGATGATTTTCTGTCACGTTCCATTAAGAATTTGAATGTCAAACTAACAGGAAACAATCTGTTGGTTATTAAAGCCGACAATGACGCTGATTGCATCTCGAAAACTGGAAGTTCACCAAAGAGAATGAAATTTTACAGGTTGCTAAAAATCCTCTTTCGGCATTTTCGAAAGACGTTAGAGATGCTGTTAACGATTTCATTGTAGTTTTGGATTCCAAATGCAAAAATGATGAATCCTAAGATGCCAGTCTTCTGTGAGGAAGTTAAGTTGCATAAGGGAAATTACTCTAATCGTCCTCTTGTTAGTGTGTACAGTAGCACTAACTGGTAGCTAAAGCCTTCTTGTCACCCAAAAATTAAGGAATTGTTTATGTTCCAAAAATATATCTTTAAAAATAGCTGTAAGATGATGACCATCTTACAGGAACTTGTTTTACCTAAAAATGCACTTCTTCTTTCGTTTGAAATGAAGAATCTATACACGAATGTGCCAATTGATGGAACGTTGCAAATTTCCTATAATAATTTTGTGTGGTTTGGAAACATGGACCCTGTGTATCCTACTAAACTGTTGGAAATGGTTCAACTTTTTCTGTGTCATTTAATTACATTACTTTCCATCAGAAAATTTACTACCAGAAGGAAGGGCTTTTTATGGCATCAAGTTTATCAGGGATACTTTTAGAAATTTTTGCCATTTACGTGAAAAAAAAATTCTTCACTGTTTACACTAACATTCCAGGGAAGATGAAATAGTATGGTAGATAGGTCGACGGCATCTTTATGATCGACACAGGTGACGAGGCTGTTGTTCATGAGCTTTTAAATACCTTTAATGCATTGCATAAGAATATGGAATTTGCGATGTAAATAGAAGCATAGGGAAAATTACTTTCCTGTACTTGTAAATCAATAGGGTTGAACAGAAACTGAACATTGATGTGTATCGTAAGCTAACAGCCACCGACTTGGTCATTGCAAAGGATTTATTTTTTATAGGGTAGCAAACTGAGACCCCACTATGAAGGTTATTGAGAAGGAGACCAATGCGGTTATTAAAGTAGGTATTGTAAATGTTTTCACTGAAGCAAAAAATGCGAAAACGTGGGACAGCGGTTTTTAAGAAAGTTGGAAAGGAGTCTGAGGCTGGAAGAGAGCCAATGATGAAAAAGTATGTCTCACTCTATTTACCTGTGTTAGGTAAAATTTTACTGTGGCTTTCCGATCAACTAACAAATTGGACAAAATACTGCGATGCAGCTTGGAGCCATCGATGAACAAGCTTAGCAGAGCAGGAGTCTACAAGATCAATTGTGGCTCGTGTGCAAAACATTACACTGGACACACTGGGAGGTGAGCATGGGTATGCTTATAATGGTAGTGCATTAGGGGACCATCTACGAGAATTCAAGCATTGCTTCAGAAGTATTAACGATGACTTGTCTATTCTGCACTGTGGTAGTAAGGCCACGATTCAAGATATTTTGGAGGGGGTTAAAATTTACTCGAGTTATCAAGTGGATATGAAGGCTTTAGTCAGTAATTAGGCCCAGTAGTGGGAGTATGTAAGTTTTCCTCTGGCGAATTTGTTTCAATTGACACTAGAAATTTTCAGGTGGCTCTTTTCACTTGTTGACATTTTTATAATTTTAATGAAAAACGACAAAATATAAAATTTATTTTTACTGATTTTATTTCTTAAACTTATGACGCATATACGAAATAGAGAGGGCTTAACTTACGTACTCTGTGCTTTTATTATGGCTCCGTAGTAAACGTGTCTCATTTCATGTTTTTGTTTCGACTGGTCTACGCTAGTTACTTTTTTTGACAACAAATGTTGTTTGTCAGTTTTGTATGGACGTCATTTTGCGTCCACCTTAACATGTTTTGTAGGAAGTGGTATATATTCCTTGTTGTTTATTTGCTATACTCGTTTTGAACAAGTTGAAATGCTGAGTCGCTGTATACAGGGTGTTACAAAAAGGTACGGCCAAACTTTCAGGAAACATTCCTCACACACAAATAAAGAAAAGATGTTATGTGGACATGTGTCCGGAATCGCTTAATTTCCATGTTAGAGCTCATTTTAGTTTCTTCCACCTACGCTCAATGGAGCACGTTATCATGATTTCATATGGGATACTCTACCTGTGCTGCTAGAACATGTACCTTTACAAGTACGACACATCATGTGGTTCATGCACGATGGAGCTCCTGTACATTTCAGTCGAAGTGTTCGTACGCTTCTCAACAACAGATTCGGTGACCGATGGATTGGTAGAGGCGGACCAATTCCATGGCCTCCACGCTCTGCTGACCTCATCCCTCTTGACTTTCATTTATGGGGGCATTTGAAAGCTCTTGTCTACGCAACCCCGGTACTAAATGTAGAGACTCTTCGTGCTCGTATTGTGGACGGCTGTGATATAATATGCCATTCTCCAGGGCTGCATCAGTGCATCAGGAATTCCATGCGATGGAGGGTGGATGCATGTATCCTCGCTAACGGAGGACATTTTGAACAGTTCCTGTAACAAAGTGTTTGAAGTCACGCTGGTACGTTCTGTTGCTGTGTGTTTCCATTCCATGATTAATGTCATTTAAAGAAAAGTAATAAAATGAGCTCTAACATGGAACGTAAGTGTTTCCGGACACATGCCCACATAACATATTTTCTTTCATTGTGTGTGAGGAATGTTTCCTGAAAGTTTGGCCGTACCTTTTTGTAACGCCCTGTATACTATTATTTGTATTATTTTTTGTATTTTTTACTATGTACTATTACTATGCGCTTTGCCCGAAACACGTCAGCACAGTAAAGGATTTACTACCATATGGATCTCCTTTATTTCAGCGGCATACGAGCATTTTTAGGGACATTATTATTGTATTGATTGTCAATGCATTCGGGACATGCCTGGGACGTTTGAATGTGTACAGGTATCAATGAGAAGACGAGGTGAAGCCTGCCTTCATACGAACCGTGTCACTGATGAATGCTGGTCGGAATGTATTGATCCTTAAGTGATCAGCAGTTTGATATTCGGCGACTCTGTTGTGAGATGTACATGAACTGTGTCGTGGTACTTCAAATTGTGGAAGCCACTGGTTTACCGACCTGTTAGCATTAGGACGATTTGCTTATTTTTTCGTACTCTTGTCATCCTTTTCATTTGTACCTATGGTTCTCAAACAGCCTGTATAAAGCAAGCTCTCTGTCAGAGAACTAACCGCTAAGAAAAGCCTTACGCTTATTTCAGGAAGCATAATGCTAGAGTGCACGTCTATGACAGTATTACGACGTGTTTTTCACAATAGGTATTTGAGAGAAAAAGGTGAAGAAATGTAAGCAATAATTCCTATGGACTATGCGTAGTAATGAACACTTTAGTTATGTTATTCATGAATGTTAATATGTAGGTATTTAACCGTAGTTTTCCCTTCTAATGTTCGATACTGTCAGTTAAGGATACATCTTCTCGTAAAGTTTAGTCGTTTCTTTAAACTTCTATTCACTGAAGCTTCTTTACAATACTCATTGTCTGAGTATGTAACGTACAAATAATACAGATACATTCGTAATTCGTATACAGGAAAACGGACAGTTATACACGGACCGGTCACGTTACTATGACCACCGTTACGTTCAACATCAACATGAAACAACCATTCACAGATGGCAACCCTAGCGGTGGAGGGTATATAAAGAGTGTCGAGGGGGACAAGGGAAACAGTGCACCGTTGTCGTAATGCGGAAACGGACCGATTCACCTGACATCCGAAAGGACATAACCAGTGGCTTTCGGGCAAATGGTAGAATCTTCTCCGAAGTATATCGTCCACGGCAAAATTGAGGCGTGCAAAATCGGCGCCAAGATAACTGTGGTGCGCCACGGACCACGGGTGATACGGGTGAGCGACTGCTGTGGAGATGTATATGGGTGAGCAGATGTACAACTGTTGAGCAACTCACAGCCCAGTTGAACCGAGGGTCTACCAACACTCTCTCCTCAAAGAGCGTTTAGCGGACAGTGCTGCGCATGGGTCTCAGCTGAGTGCTGACTGCTGCTCATACTGACTACTATTCATCGGCGACGAAGATCAGAATTTGCACATCATTAACGCAACTGGACGTCCACTGAGTGACGACGACAAATGCTCCATAGGACAGATGGTCGTTGGTGTATATGGCGTGAAACTTGTGAATGCCATCACCATATAACAAACGTCGGAAGGCTCCAGAACGAAGAAGGGAGCGTTATGGTGTGAGGAACGCTCACGTGGCATTCCGTGAGTGATCTCATCATTCTGAAAGCCACAGCGGATCGACATAGGTATGCATCTATCATTGGGGACCACGTCGACCCTTACACAGATTTTGTTTTCCTCGGCACGATGGCATCTACCAGCAGAAAATGAAAACGTGCCACACACGTGTAGGTTCGTTGTTCGGAGAGCACCAGGATGTATTTAAATACTCTCCTGTCACCAAACACCCCGGATTAAAACCCAGTCGAGCGTCTAGGGGACCATCTCGAACTGGCTGTTCATGCCATGGTTCCTAGGGCACCTGGCTACGGCCCTAGTCAGTATGTCTATGGATCGCTGTTGGTACCTTCTAGAATCTCACTGACTCTCTTCATGCCCTTATCGCAGTGGTGGTTACTCATGCGTTTGACAGGTAGTCACAGTAATGTGAGTAGACAGTGCAGAATTGAAGTTGTATGGCGTTGTAAGCAGGGAAAAGTCAGCTTAGGTGTACTTTGGCACCTTTCAATTGATAAATAGGGATGTTTACATCTGCCGTGAAGTTCATGACATCAAAAAACCTGGACCTGGCATCTGCACATGGCGTGTCAGTCTAGGGCAGCCCCCAGCTGAGTCTCGTGGTACAGAGGTTGACAAACTTGACTTACATTCCGGAACAGCTGTGTCCAACCAAATTTAGGTGTTACTTTGTTCCTTCAAATAAATGCACCGATAGTTTCTAGGAAACTGTAGGCCCGAATTCTACATCTACATCTACATACATACTCCGCAATCCACCATACGGTGCGTGGCGGAGGGTACCTCGTACCACAACTAGCATCTTCTCTCCCTGTTCCACTCCCAAAGAGAACAAGGGAAAAATGACTGCCTACATGCCTCTGCACGAGCCCTAATCTCTCTTTTCTTATCTTTGTGGTCTTTCCGCGAAATATAAGTTGGCGGCAGTAAAATTGTACTGCAGTCAGCCTCAAATGCTGGTTCTATATTTCCTCAGTAGCGATTCGCGAAAATAACGCCTCCTTTACTCCAGAGACTCCCATCCGAGTTCCTGAAGCATTTCCGTAACACTCGCGTGATGTACAAACATACCAGTAACAAATCAAGCAGCCCGCCTCTGAATTCCTTCTACGTATTCCCTCAATCCGACCTGATAGAGATCCCAAACGCTCGAGCAGTGCTGAAGAATAGGTCGTATTAGTGTTTTCTAAGCGGTCTCTTTTACAGATGAACCACATCTTCCTAAAATTCTACCAATGAAGTGACGGCGACTATCCGCCTTCCCCACAACTGCCATTACATGTTTGTCCCACTTCATATCGCTCTGCAGTGTTACGCCCAAATATTTAATCGACGTGACTGTGTCAAGCGCTACACTACTAATGGAGTATTCAAACATTACGGGATTCTTTTTCCTATTCATCTGCATTAATTTACGTTTATCTATATTTAGAGTTAGCTGCCATGCTTTACACCAATCACAAATCCTGCCCAAGTCATCTTGTATCCTCCTACAGTCACTCAACGACGACAGCTTCCCATACACCACAGCATCATCAGCAAACAGCCGCACATTGCTATCCATCCTATCCAAAAGATCATTTATGTAGATAGAAAACAACTGCGGACCTACCACACTTCCGTGGGCCACTCCAGATGATACCCTCACCTCCGATGAACATTCACCATCGAGGACAACGTACTGGGTTCTATTACTTAAGAAGTCTTCGAGCCACTCACATATTTGGGAACCAATTCCATATGCTCGTACCTTAGTTAGGAGCCTGCAGTGGGGCACGGAGTCAAACGCTTTCCGGAAGTCAAGGAATGTGGCATCCGTCAGACACCCTTCATCCATGGTTCGCAAGACATCATGTGAAAAAAGGGCGGGTTGGGTTTCGGAGGAGCGATGCTTTCTAAAGCCGTGCTGACGCATGGACAGCAATTTCTCTGTCTCAAGGAAATTCATTATATTCGAACTGAGAATATGTTGAGAATCCTACAACAAACCGATGTTAAGGATATTGGGCTGCAATTTTGAGGATCCGTCCTTCTACCCTCCTTATATACAGGCGTCACCTGCGCTTTTTTCCAGTCGCTCGGGAGTTTACGTTGGGCAAGAGATTCGCGATAAATGCAAGCTAAGTAAGCAGCCAATGCAGTAGAGTATTCTCGGTAAAACAGAATTGGAATCCCATCAAGACCTGGCGATTTATCTATTTTCAACCCAGTCAGCTGCTTCACAACCCCAGGGATGTCTATCACTATGTCCACCATACGGGAATCTGCACAAAACTCAAACGGCGGTATGTTTGTACGATCCTCCTGTGTGATAGATTTCTCAAATGCTAAATTTAAAATGGTTCCATTCATGTAAAATCTCTATTGTGTCATCGACAAGATTCAAAAACTAATTCATTTTTTTACGGCAACTACGTGGACAAGCAGCTTAATATGTGCATTCCACGTGCGCATCATTAACGTCACCCGTGCTCTCATTCGTCGAAGAACTGTGTACAGGTTTCAAACTTAGCCACGACGTTGACACACACTGCAGTCGCACTTAACAGTACGTCACTACTTGTCCCCTTTTAATAATGAGGTGCTGGAAGTTTCATTCACCATCGGGACTGGATGTGTTTCTGCAATACCGATGCGGCGGCCGATGTAAAAGTTGTGCGGACTGATTAAAAGTTCTCTGACATCTTGCCGGAAGGCAGAATTGCAGTTTTATGGCCTTTGGATGAAATGAAGAGGATGGAAAGCAGATAACATCGTGAAATGAGCAATGAGTAGAAAGAGGAGAGGGATGACCAGGCAGTAGTAGAAGTACAGCAGTAGATCAAGGAAATGAGAAACAAACTAACACGAGAACATATATGGGTGTACACCGTCTGTCCAAAAAATTCAGAGCTGATTCAGTCCTACCATGTAAGAGACGTCAGTGCAGTGACGACGGTGGTAGCTTGAACTAATATCTGTAAACAACGGATGTGCATCCGACCAGTCAGTTGTGGGGAGGTAGTGCTAAGTAGTGGACATATGACCTTAGCGTGCCAGCGTTGTCGTGTCAGAGATTGCAATGCAGCGACATCTCTGAATCAAGTGGTCCCGACATTTTGTGAAATGTTTTGAAGAAGAGAAAAGTGTGTACTAAGTCTGTCACGCACTCATTGGTTCCTGACGCGTGGGCGCCTGCAGCTACTCGATTGACATGCGAAACGTGGGCAGTTCTTTGCTGTCAGAAACCTACATGGGTAGAGACTCGGTGTTATCAATACGAACGTGTCGAAAAACCCCAAATTTCTGAAATTCATATGCAGGGTCAACACTTTGACAACATAACCGTATTTGTTGTAAAGAAAAATATCAGTAGGCAGGATAAATAAGGATTTCTTCTCGTCAGGGAAGCAGTGGCATGTGATGCGGTTACATACAGCAGTTTAGTTGCGTCTGTTCTGGACGTAAGCATCTTAGTATACTCATATCAGAGCGCACTGTAGGTATGAAGTTTAGTTAAAAACTGGATGTAGTTTTACCTCGAATCCCATAAAAACATTTATGATACGTATCTTGAAGTAAATCGGTAATAAATTTTGCTGTAATTTATGTGTGAACTGAGACTACATTACGAAATTATGGTACACCAGTTTTTTTTATCTAATAGTCAGCACGGATTGCCATAGTCACTAGACAGCAAACCTTACATGGGATGGCAAATAAATAAATGAATAGACAAATGGCTGGTTCAAAGGCTCTGGCACGATGGAACTTAACATCGGAGGTCATCAGTCTCCTAGAACTTAGAACTACTTAAACCTAACTAACCTAAGGACATCACACACATCCATGCCCAAGGCAGGATTCGAACCTGTGACCGTAGCAGTCGCGCGGTTCCGAACTGAAGCGCCTAGAACCGCTCGGCCGCCTCGGCCGGCAATGAATAGACAAGTAGTGCTATATCCATCATATTCTTGAGAAAGATCGAACTCGTTTTCTTACTCGATGAGACACTTGCCGCTTATTAGGGAGGAGTGGCTGTCATATATCACCCAACCTATCCGCCAAACGTGATTTAATTTTTCGTAGGTATCATTCCGTGCACTATTCTTTCAGAATACGTGTGACGCTAGAACAGAGGCAGCAGGTAAAGCGATAGCCTGATCTGGCTGTCGTGACACCCGCCGAAAAGCACCTGCTGCTGAGTGGAGGAGCGAAAGCAGCAAAGAGGGCTGCACAAAGGGCTGAAAAACTCTGGTCTTTAGTGTAATAAAACTCTACTACCGGTGTCCGATTTTGTCATGTGCATGTCAGCACGGACTCGGTGAGGAGATTTTGTATGCGCCGTCCTACGGTAGATCTTCCTGGTAATTTCGACCTTTGGTGACAGCAGATTATGAGAAGGTTGCCTCGTATCCACCGAGAGTAAAATTAATGCCACGAAACAACAGAGACACAATTTTTACTTTTGTCAGTAACACTAGTTTATCGACACACAACGGCCTGAACGATGTAAATTGGCTGAACAGTAACGAAGAAACTAAATAAATCACTGCACTAATCAATCAGACTTTAATTGCTACAGAAACGCACACCGTGTTAAACGACACCGGCTGTTAAATATTCATGCGAAATAAATATCTTTGGGCTGTAGTAAATAGCTTAGACACTACAGTACGGAATAAAATTATGCAATACTTCGCTGATTAAAGAAGCACTGGTATTTGTAAAAGTGACTACATCTACTAAAAGAGATGAAAAATGCTGTTCCTGTACGTTTAATGTATTAACTGTTCAGATTCAAGCTGACGCCCTTTTTATAAATTTTACACTTGTCATTTTTTTTTTCAAATATTCGTCAGGTTAGTGTGTACTTTTGAAGCAATCAGTAGTGGAGTGGAGGGAAATTCGTTGCAGGAGGCCATATAGTTCATCCCAGAAATTTTCGAGAGTGCCGCAGTTATGACTTGAGCAATCATGTTCACTGGACAGTGAAATTTTTGCAAGAGTTAAATTTTATGTATACAATATTCACTAACGTTTCTGAGGATATGATTTGCTGTACCGTGAAAATATACCTATGGTGTCGGTTCCATTCTCAAAGTCAATTTTATCTACCACAGCAGGACTTCTGTCTCCCATGCATATTCTTTTTCACTTTTCGGAAATACCCGTTACAAACTTCTAGCACTTGTAGAGTGGAGTTAGTACTTGTAATATTTTGAATACGAACCAATGTCTGTAAACGTATCGTTAACGGTTTCACTTCAGTTGGGTAATGCGTCCACGTCTGCTGAGGGAAAGAGAAAAATCTCAGAGTTGCTTGTCCGGTATGCAGCGGGGTAGACAGTATGACATCTACTTCGTCAGAAAAAGTCAGGCTGTGGCCCGTACGTCACACCACGTGACACTGAAAGTCTTACGAGTTCCAGGAGCCGTCTCCGGCGGGGAGCGAGTAACTATTTCAGATGAGTCTGATAATTCTTGACTGCACGCTTAGTTGCGTGCAAGTTCTCGACAGCACACGACAAAATTAAGACCCTTAGTCGATAGTTTTTCAATTAAATATTGATTTCCCATGGGCCCTGCATGAAGCGGAGCCTTCTCGAAGTGCGGCGAACAAGCCGGACAATCTGACGTCACAAGTTATTTGTAGGGCCCTCATATCTAGTTGGCCTCACGTCAGATGGTCACCTGATGTCACTTAAAGTGTTCCTTGCTGCGAAACCTATTCAATGCCTGAGCGTCTCCGACAGACTATAAACATGGTTCGGTACACGTTTTCGGAATGCAAAGACATGCTCCTACTGTATCGCAAAGCTCCAGGTGATGAACGAGCTGCTTACGTCCTACCAAGAACATTTTCCGCAGCGTAACACACCATCGCACAAACTTTTTGCCAAAGTTACGCTTTGGATTCCAGACGTAGGTAGCTTGACCATGAGGAGACAGGACAGTGGTACTCCACGCAGATTGTCAACAACGCTTTGCCTGCTGAATTTGGTTCCTGCAGCGTCGACACCCCTGCTTCCAAGCCGAGTTCTGCCAACAGATGCACCTACGTTCACTATGGACAGTGATCTGAATTCGCGAAACAGTCACGTTTGGGTAGATGAAAATCCTCGTGCCGAGCATGTTCAAGAATTTCAGCCCCGTTTTGGTATTAATGTGTGGGCAGGCTTTCTGGACGGTCATATGGATAGGCCGTACTTCTTCCCACTCATATTAACTAGTCTTCCATGCTTGTTACTCCTACAAAACGTATTGGACCCGTTCTTCGAAGCTGTACCACCGAAAGTCAGTCAGAAAATGTGGTTTCCAGCATCATGCTGCACGACATCACTTCTCACATGCGGTTTGGAGACATCTAAACAGACTGTACAGTGGAAGATGGATAGGCCAAAGTGATCCAGTCTTATGGCCACCGCGATCGTCGGTTTTAACTCCTATGAGTACACGGAGAAGGAGGGCATCTGGTCACTCTCCATTGTTGCCAGATGTATCCAAGATGGCGGGGATGACATCATCGAAGATGGCGTCGTGTAGACTTGGCAACAGCACATGACATCATCGAATATGGCGGCCATGATGTCATTAAAGATGGCGAGGAGTCTGAATTTTGGCAGGAAACTGCCACACCGTTCTCCCCAGAAAAATGGCACGAACTTCAAATTCCAACACGATAATGCACCACACCTCTGTTATCTCTACTAAGCGAAGAAAATCGCGAGAAGATAGCTCACTTGGCCTATCTCCACTAACCTAAGACACCCGACTGCCACTTCCTCCTACGAACTGGTGCAAAGTTAGAATTTTGGTGGGAAGCTAGGTCACTTGGGGTTTCACTGCTGGTGTGAAAGAAAGCACACTTCTACTAATCCGACCCCCTCCTAAAGATTCGTGGGAAAAAAGGACTTGTCTTTATTATTTAACCAATTTCAAGCAGATGTGTTCGCCACTGCATCTGGACTCCAGCTGACTTAGTTCATATCTGTGCACGTACCGTTACTCTAGATGACTGCATACATTTCTGTCACCATGTGATCTAGGACACACAAGCACTGCATGGTCCCGTTATGTAATCAAAGATCGTCTGCTTTCTCTCACATGTCTGTGGCCTGGAAGTGCGTGACCACTGACGTCAGCCTCCAGCCTACACGTTCATATCTGCACCACAGATAGTCTTCTGCAAAGGCCCTAACGTATATAACCGAACACATGTGACATACACATTATGCATATAACATCTCAATTACCTAAGTAGTTAATTCCAATTAAATTGTAATTATATTCCTTAAATGAGTATTCTATTTATACATTCAATTATCAAATGACAATTTTCAAATTTTCCCAATAGGAACGCAATATTCATCATTCATGATGTAGCACCCCTCAACCCCTAGAATGCTGCACTCCTAATATGTACTGCATTAGTCACGCGATTCTACGTCATAAAACCCCAGATGGTGGTCTGTGGGGAGAAAATGGCACGACAATGACTCAGGTTGTGCTGGGCTGTTGGGGAGAGTAAGGAAGGAGTGCACTCTATTTATTTTTTAATGTTTTATTTATCACATTGATACAAAAGACATGCTTGGAGCCATCTCACACAGCCCACAGACCTGTAAACTATTTCTAAATAACGCTCTTCAGAGACGCAAACAACTCCTAATTTTCCGAAATAATTTCATTACACTCTTGCAGACTAGTCCTATGTAATGCAGCACAAGGATGTGTATACACGCTCAGTACTCGTAAGCTTTCCAAATAGCGCATAGCACAGCCTACAGGCCCGCTCACAAAATAATGCAATCAATGCACGCAAGCACCCTCCGTCAACCCCTGTCCAGTAGAGTGCACGGGCAACCCCAATGAAGTGGCACGACCGTCAGCCGTCGAACCACGCACAGGACGTCGCTCAGGTCCCGCAAGCATGAGGTGGCCACATCCCTTTTCATACTTGACACCAGAGAAATTCCTATCCCAATACGTGTTCACCTAGACACATGTGCTGGCGCGACCGGCCAGGGACGCACATGCTGTCACAGTCGACAGCTGCCGCCGAATGCAGGTGAAAGTAGCATTCTTCTATTTTCGTGTATACACTCATGCTTATACTGACATCACGGAATTCCAAGACGCACTCACACAAGACACCTTCGAGCAGCAGATGTCTTTACCGCCAATGACAGAACAGTACAGTGCGCATTGCCCCTAGCACAACATGACACACCCATTTATCCGTACTTAACTACCGAGTATTAATTTCCCAGACTCCTGTAGAGGCAGAGGGAGATCTACTGGCATGAGTCCTTGCTGCTGCACCAGAAACTGAAGAGGCTCCAGGTAGGTTGGGAAGTTTGTAACAGAACATGCTTCGTAGGTACAATCTCTGTAACAATGATGGGCCATAACAAAATCATGGTTTGTCTTCTTCCTCACCGTCGGTTTTACGTGAAACAGGAATGTTATAATTATGTATTATCGCCTTTATGATTAGAATACTGCTACAGAATGTGATTCGTTTGAAACTTTGTAATCCTACACACTTGCAGACTTAAATTACTCATATACTGACACTGAAGCTTCTATCCAGCAACTGGAGAGGTCTCTCATACCCGTACCCCTGTGGCCCCAACCAATTTCCCAGTACACGACTTCAGTCTCCAGTCAAGTTTTCGTTTCCAATAAGAATAAACAGGACTCAAGCTGAGGGAGAAGGAAGAAGGTTAGACAGACACGTGGTGAGGAAATGGGTGTAGATGGGGGGAAAGACGAGATGGACAGAAGACGAGATGGACAGAGAGAGGGTGGAGAGAAGATGAACAGTAAAGGGGAAGGAGGAGATGAACAGAGGCAGGGGCGATGATGTGATATACAGAGAGGAGGTAGGGAGGAGGAGGAGACCGACAAAGAGACTGGGAGAAGGACATGGACAGAGAAGAGGGAAAGATTTTAGGGTGGATATCCTATTCCCTGGCACACAAAGTTATTGTAAATGACTGAAGTGATTTCAAAGATCGGTTGTAGCCATATTGACATATTGTCACAGTACTTCGCACACAAATGGCAAAACTTTAAAAGTTTATTACGACATATTATAAAAGCTCCATATGTATCACCTACTAATTCTGCAGATTCCAAGTCGATAATCAACTTCTTCACACGTTCAGCGCAGCATGTCCCTATCAATCTGTTAAAAATAACTGTAGAAGTGAGCTTGTTGTTGTGGTAGGTTTGCTGGCAGGGTAGGTGTATATACTGAACTTTTCACATAACCCCCTCCTACCCCCACTTCCCCCCTCCCCACCTCTCAAAACTGAGGTTAGATCGGGAGAGCATGGAGGTCATGACATGCGGAAATCGCCTGCTAGTGGTCCACTGTTTCTTAACTTACTGCAAAAAATCCGTTGATTTCCTCTTTCCGAGACATCCTGGAGATTTAACCTGTTCATACCATCGCCGAATAGAGTGGTCAGTGGTTACATATTTGTTGACCTTCATCTTAATGTGCCGTTGAGCTGTTAGGGCAGACTGATGTGACTGCATTTCAAGCAAAGCATACCCTTTCTCTGTGCCTCCACCATCTTACCTAACTGCTCACTGCTGCACTCTCGTGGAAGCAATCTGAAGTGCTTTTGTAACAGTACAAGTCTCCTTGAGTTTTTCTAAGCGAGTGCTGAATTTTACGGCAGTTTCTATATTAATGTACCTACAATGAGTTCATGAAGTCGTCTCAGACATTTACAATAACCTAGGTTTAGCAATTGCGAAGCACTGCTAGGTTCGCTAGTTACACTATATGCAGGGTGAGTCACGTAAGAAATAACACCTCTTTTATTTCTTAAACGGTCTGTGGCGTGCGCAGTATTCGTGGCTTGATTATGTGTTGTGCTATTTCAACAAGATCATCGATAAAACCAGTTACCTATTATCAACGTAACAAGTCGTTTGATCTCATCATTGGTTTTCCCGGCTAACAATCGTCGCTTTGATAAAGATATCTCCGCCTGAGATTAGTGTAGCAATGTTGTCTGTAAAGTAGTGTAAATGGCACTAAGTTGCAAATAGTTTATCAAATTTAATACTACCGTTACATGAGGTGGAAGCACTTCGCTGTTGCAAAATAAACAGTTTGTCACAGAATACTACACACGCACAACACTGACGTATATTTCCTGTCAAAATATTTCATGAAAGTAGTGCGAAATAATAAGGCTTCGTATATCAGCAGGTAAGAATTTATATAACATAACATTCTATCTGCACGGTATTTAAAGATTCAATCTAAGTTGAATTTGTCTTTTCAAAGTAGGTTCTGGGTCACCAATTCACAATTGTTTAGTCATTGTTTATAACCAACAACATATGTGTCTGATAAAATTCTATTCAAATCTGTAGGTCCAATATTTTACCAAGATGGCGGCTGACATGAGAAAAACACTTATCGATTGTCGCTTCAGACCCAATTTTATCCCAAATAAATAATATCTATCAAATCATCTTGCCTTAGCCTCGTTATGGATTAACATTTCAAAATATTCTCAATGAAAATTGCATAATATTTTTCTATCATTTGCTAGTAAACTGCGCTGGAAATCACTAACGCTAATGGCTGCGCTCCTTAGCAGCTGAGCGGAAAATTTAACACTTACATAGGCTGAGAATTACAGTCGATTAAACTTTGAAATAAATAAAAATCATTTCACACCCAGGTAACTCTATTTTGCAATTATTAATTAACAACACATTACAGTTTCTTACAGACCTGTGTTACATCAATCGCGTCCAGTCAGTTCAATGGTTCGAAGAAGAAGCGTCAATGATCTACAGTTATCACAGATAACTAAAATGATTTGCATTATCTATTTTCCATGAACATTGTCCAAGATATTATTGGCACAGAAAATTAAATTATTACACAAATAATAATTTATTATTATTATTATTATTATTATGCCGGTAAGGTCCTTTTGATTGATAACACGATAATGTTCGATCAAATTCCACACACAATTCTGTCGTGAAAATTATTCTGAGTAAAATATAGTAGTGGATATTACAGGTTTAAGACATCGAACCCCCCCCCCCCCCCCCCCCCACCCAAGAACCATGGACCTTGCCGTTGATGGGGAGGCTTGCGTGCCTCAGCGATACAGATGGCCGTACCGTAGGTGCAAACACAACGGAGGGGTATCTGTTGAGAAGCCAGACAAACGTGTGGTTCCTGAAGAGGGGCAGCAGCCTTTTCAGTAGTTGCAGGGGCAACAGTCTGGATTATTGACTGATCTGGCTTTGTAACGCTAACCAAAACGGCATTGCTGTGCTGGTACTGCGAACGGCTGAAAGCAAGGGGAAACTACAGCCGTAATTTTTCCCGAGGGCATGCAGCTTTACTGTATGGTTAAATGATGATGGCGTCCTCTTGGGTAAAATATTCTGGGGATAAAATAGTCCCCCATTCGGATCTGCGGGCGGGTACTACTGAGGAGGACGTTGTTATCAGGAGAAAGAAAACTGGCGTTCTACGGGTCGGAGCGTGGAATGTCAGATCCCTTAATCGGGAAGGTAGGTTAGAAAATTTAAAAAGGGAAATGGATAGGTTAAAGTTAGATATAGTGGGAATTAGTGAAGTTCGGTGGCAGGAGGAACAAGACTTCTGGTCAGGTGAATACAGGGCTATAAATACAAAATCAAATAGGGGTAAAGCAGGAGTTGGTTTAATAATGAATTAAAAAATTCCGAATGCGGGTAATCTACTACAAACAGCATGGTGAACGTATTATTGTGGCCAAGACAGATACGAAGCCCACGCCTACCACAGTAGTACAGGTTTCTATGCCGACAGCTCCGCAGATGAAGAGATTGATAAAATGTATGATGAGATAAAAGAAATTATTCAGATAGTGAAGGGAGACGAAAATTTAATCGTAATGAGTGACTGGAATTCGAAAGTAGGAGAAGGAAGAAAAGGAAACGTAGCAGGTGAATATGGAATAGGGCTAAGGATTGAAAAAGGAAGCCGTCTGGCAGAATTTTGCACAGAACATAACCATAGCTAACACTTGATTCAAGAATCATAAAAGAAAGATGTATACATGGAAGAAGCCTAGAGATGTTGATATGTTTCAGATTGATTCTACACTGGTAAGACAGAGATTTAGGAACCAGGTTTTAAATTGTAAGACTTTTCCAGGGGGCAGATGTGGACTCTGACCATAATCTATTGGTTATGAACTGTAGATTAAAACTAAAGAAACTGCAAAAGGTGGGAATTTAAGGAGATGGGACCTGGATAAACTGACACAACCAGAGGTTGTTGAGAGTTTCAGGGAGAGCGTTAGGTAACGATTGACAAGAATGGGGGGAACAAATACAGTAGAAGAAGAATGGGTAGCTTTGAGAGATGAAATATTGAAGGCAGCAGAGGATCAAGTAGGTAAAAAGACGAGGGCTAGTAGAAATCATTGGGTAACAGAAGAGATACTGAATTTAATTGATGAAAGGATGAAATACAAAAACGCAGTAAATGAAGCAGGCAAAAAGGAATACAAACGTATCAAAAATGAGATCGACAGGAAGTGCAAAATGGCTAAGTAGGGATGGCTAGAGGATAAATGTAAGGATGTAGATACGTGTATCACTAGAGGTAAGATGGATACTGCCTACAGGAAAATTAAAGAGACCTTTAGAGGAAAGAGATCCACTGGCACCAATATCAAGAGCACAGATAGAAACCCAGTTCCAAGCAAAGAAGGGAAATCAGAAAGGTGGAAGAAGTATTTAAAGGGTCTATACAAGGGCGATGTTCTTGAGGACAATATTATGGAAATGAAACAGGATATAGATGAAGATGAAATGGGAGATATGATACTGCGTGAAGAGTCTGACAGAGCACTGAAAGACCTAAGTCGAAATAAGGACCCGGGAGTAGACAACATTCTATTAGAACTACTCACAGCCTTGGGAGAGCCAGTACTGACAAAACTCTACCATGTGGTGAGCAAAATGTATGAGACAGACGAAATAGCCTCAGACTTCAAGAAGAATATAATAATTCAGATCGCAAAGAAAGCAGGGGCTGACAGATGTGAAAATTACCGAACCATCAGTTTAATAAGCCACGGCTGCAAAATACTAACACGAATTCTTTACGGACGAATGGAGAAACTGGTAGATGCCGACCTCGTGGAAGATCAGTTGGGATTCAGTAGAAATGTTGGAACACGTGACGCAATACTCTCCCTACGTCGTATCTTAGAAATAGGGGGTACAATACAGGGGGCGAAAGGCCATTTACAATTTGTACAGAAACCAGATGGCATATATAAGAGTCGAGGGACATGAAAGGGAAGCAGTGGTTGGGAAGGGAGTGAGACAGGGTTGTAGCCTCTCCCCAATGTTATTCAATCAGTATATTGAGCAAGCAGTGAAGGAAACAAAAGATATATTCGGAGTAGGAATTAAAATCCATGGAGAAGAAATAAAAACTTTGAGGTTCGCCGATGACATTGTAATTCTGTCAGAGACGGCAAATGACCTGGAAGAGCAGATGAACGGAATGGAGGATGTGAGATGAACATCAACAAGAGCAAAACGAGATAATGGAATGTAGTCGAATTAAATCGGGTGATGCTCAGTGTATTGTATTAAGAAATGACACACTTATAGTAGTAAATGAGTTTTTCTATTTGAGGAGTAAAATAACTAATGATGGTCGAAGTAGATGGGATATAAAATGTAGTCGGGTAATTGCAAGGAAAGCAATTTATTAACATCGAGTATAGATTTAAGTTACAGGAAGTCTTTTCTGAAAGTATTAGTATGGAGTGTAGCCATGTATGGAAGTGAAACATGGACGATAAACAGTTTGGATAAGAAGAGAATAAAAGCTTTCGAAATGTGGTGCTACAGAAGAATGATGAAGATTAGATGGGTAGATCACATAACTAATGAGGAGGTACTGAACAGAATTTGGGAGAATAGAAATTTGTGGCACAACTTGACTAGAAGAAGGGATCGATTGGTAGGACGTATTCTGAGGCATCAAGGGAACACCAATTCGGTATTGGAGGGCAGCGCGGAGGGTAAAAATCGTAGAGGGAGATCAAGAGATGAATAGACTAAACAGATTCAGATGGATGTAGGCTGCAGTAGGTACTGGGAGATAAAGAAGCTTACGCAGGATAGAGTGGCATCTGCATCAAACCAGTCTCAGGCCTGAAGACCACATCAACAACAACAACGAGACATCGAAACGAGGATTTCACTAAACGATAGTTCGCCTGAAGAGCCTGAACTGTTGTATCCACTTTTATCATCTGTCATTGTATTAGGAATTCAGAGAACGTGATTTCGAATGCTGTATACAGTTTCATCAGTATGCTCTGCAGTGGGTGGGAGACGAACCTATGCTTCTCTAACGTATGCTGCCTATCGACGAATCACCATTTACGAGCAACGGTAATGTAAATTTAGGCGACATGTACTACTGGGCAGTGGGAAATCCACGCTTTCATCATGAGGTAAAACAACGACGACCATGGAGCGTAAACGTATGGTGTATCACTACAGGAAAATCCACTGTGGAAACTTACTTCATCCCACGATGTCAAATGGAAATACGTATCTTATGAAGTTTCCATCCTTTTTTCTGGAAGTGGTGCTACTGGATATGCAACAGAGTATGTGGTTAGAACGCTTCGGCTGCCCATCTCACTCTTCGAGTATTCCAAGGTGAATACTGATTGAAAAGTTTCTGAACTGTTGCATAGGACGGAATGCTGCAGTACAATGGCCGGTAACGGCTCTGATTTGACCCCTCGTGATTTCTTTTTGTAAGGAACACTGAGAGTTGGAGTTGATTAGAAAGCCGCAACTACACCAGTCCATATGCGCCGTCGACCGGCAACAGCATGGATCGGTGTATCTTCCACTGTATGCCTTGTAGTCTCAGGTAAACAATTTGAGAACATTTTTAAGTAATATGCAAAACTATGTTTCCTAGAATTTTCAGTTTCTTTAATATATTTACAATCTAATTACAATGTCGAACAGTATCTATAGACAAAAAATGATTCTATTCCGCTGTGGTAGGGTGCTACAGTTTCGAATTATTTCAGAATAAAACCAGTTTTGGTCACGAAATTATTTATCGCCTCTCACCCTTCTGGAGCATCATCAGATTATGTAAAAGTAGATTGATATGTAACCCATCCATCATAAAGCATCTAAAATGGAAAATTAACATAATAGGCTTTATTACGAATGGGTCACATACCCAGCTACTTTTACAGGGTGTGAATCAAAAGTTTCAAGACTTAACTCAGAATTAGAAATTTAATGGACATCTAAGTATAGCGGACTAAAAATCTTCAAAATATGATCCTTCAGCATCAACACAGCACTGCCAGCGCGTCTTCCACGGCTCGTAGCCCTTCCGGAAGGTTTCGAGCATCATGCTGTGAAGGGCTCTCATCGAAGCCTGCTGGATGGCGTCGATGGAGTCGAATCGCTTCCCTTTTACGCCTGTCTTGATTCAGGGTAAGAGGAAAATGTTACTTGGAGCCAATTCGGGGTTGTAGGGTGACTGTAGCAGTGCTGTCACGTTGAACTTGACTGAAACTTCAGCGGCGTCGCACTACGTGTGAGCGGGCGCCTTGTCGTGCTGGAGAATCCAATCGCCCTTGATCTTGAGCATCCCTGCTGCAATCTTTGAAACGTTTGCGCCACATGAAAACCATTAAAGGCCTCTTGAATCATACTGAGAGTCTCCGTGGCGATTTTGTTCAGTCACACGCAAAACTTTGTCGCATAAATCTGCTCCAAGTGCTGCTCCATTTCCGCCTCTCCCACTTTTCGACCGAGGTTAATGACACGCACAACACGCTGCAAGCGATGTGCACTCTCCAGGGTTCCGGAGGAAATTTCCCTCAACATCAGTTTGTTCATGAGACCCCCACTACATCCCCCCACCCGGCGGAACCAGTTCCGCGCGAGCTCCGCTATTCAGAAATGAGTCAGTCTTGAAACTTCTGCATCACACCTTGTACGCTACCCAGAAAGGTGAAATGCGTCATTGATATTAAATTGCTTCTCTGAAAAGAGAATTATTCTGAAATATCTATAGGCAAAGCTGTCCAGCTGCAACTGTTGTATCTTTAAGAAGCATTCAAGAGTCTCCAGACAAATAGAGGTGAGATTTTTTAATGTAATAAGTTAATACCTTAGTTTGTTGTTTATCTCTATGAAATATGAACGACTGATGTTTCTATGTCAACTTTGTTAAGTAAGTAGCAACGGGGATGGTTTCAATTTATACCTGCCTGACGTAAATGTATTGTTTCCACAAAAGCCTGGAAATGTACACACATTTGAAATAGTTTTCCTAAGCCCCATCTGATGCGCCAGAACCTGGCATATGTTCTAGTCCCATGTGCGGAAATCATGACGGCCCCTTTATCTATGTCATATACAAAATGAGGTTTTACGTCAAGCATAGCACTGTCTTGCTGCATGATAACGATGGAGCCTGGCATGAGAGATCTGCTTGGCGGCTTTTACACTGCAATTGTCCACTATGGCCACGCTGCTTTCCAATGTTAGTACAGTTCCCGGATTGTTTTGTTTCAGCGTCAATACTACCAAGTGCTACATCAAAGTAATTGTCTTTTCAAGTTCTATTGAATGTGCTTATGAAACGCATACGGTTCCACTAAAAAAACGTAAATGCTTCAGTATCTCGATTAATACTAGGCTTAAGACTCTTTATCAAATACCAAAGCATATGCCCCTCATCGTACTCTCATTTGCTGGAAACGTTTCGATATCTGGAACAGTTGAGGAAATAAAATAGGTGTTACAACTTTAGTGACTCTCCCTGTATACATTGATTCATATGAGCTTTTACCATAGTACCCCTTAAGCTCTGTCTATGACTATATTACGAACCGGCCCTTGTTTAGTACTTCAGAGTGAGCCTGAGTAATCAGAACTTGATACAGCCCGATCAGTCTTTTACCAGAAGTAACAAAACACGCCACAGCAACTGCTGTCGACGTAGCACCGTCAACCAGTGGTGTTCTTCGATACTTACCAACGCTCCAGCTGTCGAATCTATTCACCATCTGATGAGACATGGTCTGAACATGATTTTTGATAAAATGGAAACGGTTACAACGTGGACATGTGATTCTTAATTTTAATAAATCCCTGCGATCAAGACTCACTAGTATGTTAATCATCGATAGAACGCTGATGTTTTCAGTAATGTTTTCGGAAGATATTAATTTATTTAAGAATTTATTTTTCAGTTTACTGGCTTTCGGGGCGTGTCGATACATTAGAGATACTACCACGTGAAACAGGGTCACGGCAGAAGTACATCTTCCACATGGTCAGTCCCAGACATCATTATTTAATCTCTCGGACCATCTGAGCAGGTCACTTATACGGCAGGGCTATAGTACCCCCGATCCACAACTCACAGAAGGACAAGTTGGCCTACACTTCTAATACGAGAAATGCCTAACAACAAAACTTTCTCCTTACTGACTCCCTTAATTTCTTACTTTTAAGATTATTGTAGAAAGTTTGTTGTGCCCTGTTTATGGCTACATTTTCCTATGGCTCACACAATTTTAATCCTAGCAACAGGCTAAATTTATTTTTCACATTCACCACAAAGCTGTCAGAAGAAGCCCTATGCACATTACTTAAATTAGTTGCCACTCCCAACATCCGTTAACTTTTCTCCCTCCTTAATTTATCAGGATTATGAGTAGACTTACCTAATTCACCCCAAAGACTTGACGTTTTCCCTCCTCTTACACTATCTTCCTACCCCTACTGCATTAGCCGGCTGAAGTGGCCGAGCGGTTCTAGGCGCTACAGTCTGGAACCGCGCTGCCGCTGCGATCGCAGGTTCGAATCCTGCCTCGGGCGTGGATGTGTGTGATGTCCTTAGGCTAGTTAGGTTTAAGTAGTTCTAAGTTCTAGGGGACTGATGACCTGAGAAGTTAAGTCCCATAGTGCTGAGAGCCATTTGAACCTACTGCATTTCCTGCAAAACAATCGAACAGCCTTATTAACTTGCAAAATTCCCATACTATTACAGTCACCCCAACGAACACTACACCATACCAGAGAAGTGACAGTTCTGCAGCAAGCCAGTATCTCACTCGTGATAAAATAATAATTCCCCTAGAATAGGTTAAAAAATTGCGAAAACTACCAGAACACATTTAAAGCATTTGAATTATATACAACTGCATCTAAACAAACCTTTTGTGCAAATTTTCTGAAGCAAACAAGTTAAAATTTACACTGCATTCCTGAAATATGAACTAAATAATGAAAGAATTAGCTCTACTGCAATCGGGAAGAAAAGAAATAAATTTTCTTTGTTTACTGGGCCAAAGTATAAACAAAATTACAACAGTAACCCGACTTTTTGATCTTTCCACATTGTGTGGAGCAATGCAAAAGGAAAGTGGAACTGTTAGTAGGAGAGCCGGCCGAGGTGGCCGAGCGGTTCCAGGCGCTACAGTCCGGAATCGAGCGACAGCTACGGTCGCAGGTTCGAATCCTGCTTCGGGCATGGATGTATGTGATGTCCTTAGGTTAGTTTGGTTTAAGTAGTTCTAAGTTCTAGGGGAGTGATGACCTTAGAAGTTCAGTCCCATAGTGCTCAGAGCCATTTTTTGTTAGTAGGAGATATATTATACGCACTAATAATATTTACTTAATAGTTCACATTAAACAAAGTATTCTTACAAGATAAATAACTTATCTTTAAGACAACATAAATCTCGAGTTTCCGTCCTGGTGCAGGACTGCGGAGCAGCTCATGTAACACACAATTCTTTACTACAGAAATTCATACGTACACATGTTATCCTCATTGAATTACATATGGGTCCGAATGCGAAGCTGTAAACCGTAAAGAAGATATTCTAGCTATATTTCTACGATTACGTCTGCTTTAACCTTTCAGTGAGATGCAGAGAACAATTGTGGTACCGTTACCATTCTCTCCCGCCCCCTTCTTCTATTATGTTTAGGAATGGTGCACGGGGAGACCGACTGTAGGAAAGGCTCAGAATTAACTCTAATTTCTTTGGTGTGAACGTCGTGAGGCTTACACGAGACGCAGTAATATGTTGCAGATCTCTTCTCTGAATCTCTACCTAAGCAACTCTGTGATAAACAACGCCTCTCGTGTAGCTTCTGGCACTTTCCACTCTAAAGTTTACAAAAGTTATCACGTGTCGAGTCGCACCACTCGTTTGATTCTCTTGATCTCTTTTGGTAATACAATCTTCTAAGATCACCAGACTGGCGAACAGAACTAAAGAAACGGTCGAATGGGTGGAGGCTACTTCTTCTGTAGATGTATTACACTTCCTTAGCAATCTTTCAACGAATACCAGGCAGGCAGATGATGTTTATGTGGTTACTAAAACTAAACTAATCTCCATGCGAACAGACCTTGGAATGCCCAACAGTAGTGACCGAGCGCCGTATCATCCTCACCCCCACATGCGTCACTGGATGCGGATAAGGAGGGCATATGGTCGGCACACCGCTCTTCCATCCGTAAGTTTACGAGACCGGAACCGCTACTTCCCAATCAAGCAGCTCCTCGTTTGTCTCATTGGGACTGAGTGCACTTCGCTTGGCAACAGCGCTCGGCAGACCGGATGGTCACCCATCCAAGTGCTAGCCCAGCCCGACAGCACGTAACATCGGTGATCTGACGGCAACCGGTGTTACCACTGCGGCAAGGCCGTTGGCGTATGTGCTTACTAGCTTCTCTGGGTTTTCATTTTCCTTTTCCTTTTCTTTTTTTCTTGGAGCATACCAGGTTACCTGAGAAAATTCGAGTTTGTAGAAATGAATATTCCAAAAGTTGTAAAAATTTTATATGTCAAGGTTATAATACTCTCCAAAGCTCAAAAACACATCCAAGTATTCAACGACAGTATCCAGCAATATCCTTGAGCGTTGCAGGTTCGGTCAACCTATCGATTTCGCTCCTCTTTGACCATCTTCGCCTGAATAACGTTGGAGGTACGCCAGTGGCGGGATCAAAAGTCTCGGAGTAGGGATGTTTTAGGAGGTGAATGTGTGGTGAGCCCTGTGGAGTCGGCCGGGTGCTCGAGAGATTGGAGTTCTGGATGGAGCTGCAGAGCCTGGTTTTGTCGGTCGGTTATCACCTGCCCTGTGGAGCGGTTTCCGTGAGGGGGAATAGTATTTTGGAAAACACTCCAGCGATTTTGAGCTATTTGGCCGATTCGACGTCAGTGGAGGAAGCTAAGATGTGGAAGGACGGCGCCCATCCCGCTGTCCAAGTTAAGTGACTTCCGTAACGTCACATTACCTTTCTCTCTTCCCTTCCTCCTCTTCCCCTTCCCCTGCCTCCCCCACCCCTTTATGCAACCAACACTCATTATTAACAGCAGCTGTTGAAAAGTAAGTTGGTTAAAAACTGACAGATAATTTTGGATAACTGTAGCTGGCTGTTCAGCGAACGTTAATTTTTTTTTTATTCTGTATTTTGTTGTATACTGAATCACAGTGGGTTCGCAATCAATACCATCTGTTTAAAATCATATGTTCAAGACCTGATCAGTGAATTTTGGTTAACTGTAACAGACTTTTCAGTGACTGTAGCTTGTTTTTATAATTCTGTACTTTGGGTGCGTACTGAATGTCAGTAGGGTCATAATTAATAGCTGTTTAAAAGTCTTTCGCTTGAATTCCGATCAGTGAATTTTGGCCAGTTGGAGCTGTTTGTTCAGTGACTGTTAATGTTTTTTTTTTAAAATTCTATATTTTGTTGTCAGCTAAATAATAGTAGCTTTATAACTAATAGTAGCTGTTTAAAAATCATTTGCTTAAAATCGAATCAGTGAACTTTGGTTATCTGTAGGTGCCTATTCAGTGACAGTTATTTTTATTCTATATTTTGCTGTTTTCTAAATGATATGGGTTCATAATTAATAACAGTTATTTAAAGTAATTAATAAAATTTTCCGGTTTACTGCGCCATGGTCGAACGGTTTCCACCTTAAAACTCAATATTTCGCCCTCATATATTGAGGACATTCTCAAGGGGGGTCGTAGCTTCTTTGAATGTCCGTTTCACACCCTGGCTCGCTACTGACTACAGCAAATTTCTGCTTTCGCGAGCTCCTGCGCAGTGGTGTGACGTCACATGTTTTGAATGCACGAGCGCAACTGACCGGGTCAATTGCCGTTATCCGCTGTTGCTATCATTCCATGGTTTGATGACATTGTCAATAGAGATAAAAGTTTTCCTTTGAGCAAGATATGAAACCTTATTTTATCTGATATGAAACGACAACGGAATGGTTTTCGACCCGCTACATCTTAATTTGCGATTTATCACTTTCACCTGTTTCTACCGCCGGCAGCGCTGCAATTCTTCGCTTCGCAGGGGCAGCTCTTCCGCTTCTCGCGCAGGCGCAGTAGCCTGGACCCGGGTTATAAACTAGCCGCCGTTACTGTTATTGTTTCGTACTTGCGTAACTGCTACCTACCGATCGCAGCCGTGATGGCGGATAGTTATAACGTAAAATGAAAGCGACCGTAACCGGTTACATACCCGTGAAAAACAAATGAATCGCCCAACAATCTCGAATATTCTAGAGCTACTTACCGATCGCAGCTGAGATGGCGGATAGTTACATCGTAAAATGAAGGCGACCGTATCCGGTTACATACCCGTGAAGAACACAACAATCTCGAATATTCTAGAGATAACATATTGGCGTGTCGCAGTCACTACGGCAGTCGATTCCCACCCGCTTCACCGACCCTCCATTAGAAGCCCTTTAGTGCGCAATGACCTGTTGTGACACAACATTTTCTAACAGAACCATGCAGTTCTAAACCGAAGCGTTCTTTATTAAAGAGGGATGGAACCCCATTGGAATGCATGTGTGTATTTTGGGGCTACAGCAGCAGGCACGAACAAATGTTGCTTCATTCTACAACATTCTCGTTATACTAGGAACATTTTGTCAATCTCGGACTTCGTCACTCGATTCCGAGCTGATACACCGACTTCCCACAAGGAGACCGTTGGCGCAAAGTCCTCCTTTGACAACCATATCTTCTACCCAAACTCTGCACTTCCACACCGAATCCTCATTCGCGTATAATTGACATTGGGTTACTATGTTTTGTATCCGTCATAGAGATATGAGGGTGGGTGCCGAATTCTAGCGACATGAGGTATAATAGGGCGGTGCATTGGCAGAGATGTCATTTGTACTCAGGTGATTCGGGAGGACGACGGTTCAATCCCGTCTACAGCCATCTTGATTTAGGTTTCCCGTGATTTCCCTAAATCGTTTCAGGCAAATGCCGGGATGGTTCCTCTGAAAGGGCACGGCCGATTTCCTTCCCCATCCTTCCCTAACCCGAGCTTGTGCTCCGTCTCTAATGACCTCGTTGTCGACGGGACGTTAAAAAACACTAACCTGTACACAGGTGATTTATTTGAAATGGCATCCGACGCGATTGTGGCCGCCGACGGGGATTAACAGACTGAACGCGGGATGGTAGTTGGGGCTAGACACATGGGACATTCCATTTCTTAAATAGTTAGGGGTCTCAATATACCGAGTTCCACAATGTCAAGGATGTGCCGAAAATACCAAATTGCAGGCATTATCTCTCACCACGAACAACGCAGTCGCCGATGATCTTCATTTGGCGACCTAGAGTAGCAGCATTTAACTGATTTTCAGTGCTAACAGACAAGCCACACTACGTGAAATAAACGAACAAGTCGACGTGAGACGTCCGAGGAACCTGTCCGTTAGGACAGTGTAGTGAAATGTGTGTTAATGGGCCATGGCAACAGACGACCGATGCCTTTGCTAACAGCACGACATTACTTGCCGTGCCTCTCCTGGGTTCGTGACCATACCGATTTTACCCGAGACGACTCAAAAACCATGACCCAGCCAGTTGAGTCACAATTTCTGTTGGTAAGAGCTGACGGTAGGGCTCGAGTGTAACGCAGACCCCACGAAGACATGGACTCAAGTTATCAACAAGACACTCTGCAAGATAGTGGTGGTTCCATAAAGGTGTGGACAGTGTTTACATGGAATGGACTACGTTCTCTGAGTCTCCTGAACAGACCTTTGACTGGAATGGTTACGTGCGGCTACTATCATCCATGGACTTCATGTTCACAAACAACGATGGAATTCTAATGGATGACAATGCGCCATGTCACTGGGCCGTAATTGTTCGCGACTGGTTTGAAGAACATTCTGGACGATTCGAGCGAATGATATGGCGACCGAGATCGCCCGACATGAATCCCATCGAACATTTGTGGGACGCAGTCGAGAGGCCAGGTCGTGCACAGAATCCTGCACGGGCAACACTTACGCGATTGTGGACGGCTGTAGAGGCGAAATGACCCACTATATCTACAGGGGACTTCAAAGAAGTCCACGCCACATCGATGTCCTACACTACGCCTTTCAAAAGGACACGGTATAGGGAAGTATCCCACGATTTTCACCACCTCAGTGTAAATTTAGAAAGCGTAATTATATCGAGGTGCAGTTTTTGATAAGTTGAAGTCGAACATGTAACAAAGTTTCTGATGCACGAAAGTAATTTTCAAAGCTTATAACTGTAGAATTGTATCACTCGAGTCCACCTTGTAGAGTGTTGATGATGTCACAAGAAAATAAGTGTAATGCTGATAGAAAAAAGTCTATGTCATAATTCGACTGCTGCAGACATTAAACGTTGCTTGCATACGCAGCGTTCCCAACTATAACTTACCAAAAACCGTACCTCGATGTATTTTACTCGTTCAATACAAGATTTGGATGACCTGTCTTAACTGCCTCCCTTTTATTCAGAACGTATTTTGTGGATGGCTCCTTTAATTCTGTACGGCCATGTACTTGAGAAAAAGGTAACTTCTGCAAAGACTAAAGCGACGTGTTAATCTTACCTCTAGTTTCGTAGACGTTACTAACCCCACTTGAATAATTCATACACGTTAAATGTAACGACACTTCACAACAGTTAGCCCTAATTTGCTTTATGGAACTTAATGCAAACAATCAGGCCATAACTGCTACGGTTATGGAGAATGAAGTAGATAACTGTCTAGTGCTAATAAAAGGTGTAACTACTTTCTTCATTATCCAAAATGATCTTTTACTTCACGAACTGTGGAGCTCCAGGCTTGTTCCTAATTTAGCTGCTGCATGTGATACTGAGTCATTGTCTACATCTCCAAACAGTTCACAGTCAACTGCACGCGCTGCGGGGAAATTGCAAGTCAGGCTGGAGTAATTAAACCCACACAAATACCGCTCTCTGGATAATTAGGACAACGCGTTTATCAGCTTCCTCGGCCATACGCGCATAATTACTCCATTTATACGCAAAATTACAAGGAGATATGTATCGCAATATTACGCTTAACGAGAAACTCGCGCTAAAAACAGCTCTAACACCTCCAGGGGAAAAAAATGCTGTAGAAATGGCTCTACCTGTCTCAGGAGTTTTGTATATAACTTTCTCCCGGCACCTATAGAACTGGTAACCACGAATAACGCTTGAAATAAACGGTTAGTCGCTTCCAAAAGTTACGTATCGTGTAAGATACAGATTCATTACAGCTTTACGTATATCGCGATGCAATAATCCTCAGCGAAGTATGGGACGAATTACTAAACAATTATTTTCATAAATATAAATCATTCCTTGCAAGTATATAGTAGTTTGCGAGTTTAGTGTTCGTCCAAACTATCAGTCCGATTATCTACACAAGTTTAACATTTTTATCGATGGACGTCGTTTGCCGGTGTCCACAAAAAACGCATTACGGTTTTAATAAGGCAATCAATGAACACACACCAAGTGGAACTGCTTGTTACAGCAAGACATATTCCTTTGACTTTCCATTCTGTTCAATATATGTATAAATAATAGTCGTATGATAAATAAATATATATACAAGGTGCGACTATATAGTAATGAGACTGATGTGAAAAAAAATGTTGCTTACCGTTTCAGTCAAGTTTAGTGTTGTCTCCTTCAACGTAGTTCCCTTCTGATTGCACACACTTTTTCCAGAGTTTTGCCATTGATGGTAACATTTCTGGAACTCATCTTCTGTAATATCCTCCGAGTCCCTCGTCACAGCTTTTTGGAAACCTTGTGTTGTTTGAAAATGGTGTCCCTTGACCGCCATTTTGACTCTTGGAAATAGAAAAAAGTCTCACGGAGCGATATCTGGTGAATAAGGTGGATGTGGTAGTACTGAAGTTTGTTTGGAGGTTAAAAATTGCTGTACTGACAGAGCAATATGGGTTGGTGCACTATTGTGATGCAGAATACAATTATCGGCAATGTTGGCACGGACACGAAGAATTCTTTTACGAAGTCTTTCTAAAACTTCATTGTAGTAATTAGTTAACTGTTTGTCCAGGAGGTACCCACTCTTTATGAACAATTCCCTTGGAATCAAAGAAGCACACAAACATGCATTTCACTCTTGATTTTTACATGCCAGCTATTTTTGGTCTGGGTGATCCCTTTGAGCACCATTGCGAACTTTGGCGTTATGTCTCCGGATCATACTGAAAAAACCAACTTTTATCAGCAGTGATAACACGGCTCAACAATTCTGGATTGATTTCCGTTTGCTCTAACAGATCGGCAGTCACATTTTTCCGTGTTTCTCGCTGTTGTGGTGTGAGATTTATGGGGATAATTTTTGAACAAATCTTTCTCATACCAAGCTCTTCAGTTATTATTATTAGACGAACCGTTTCTCGATTGATGTTCAGTTCTTCTGCAATCATTTTCTCGAATAGACTTCGATCAGATCATACGAGTTCACGCACCCTGGCCAAGTTGACATCCGTCCGTGAGGTTGACGGTTGTCCACTGTGGTCTTCGTCTTCAACATTCGTTCTGCCTTCACTAAACTTTTATGCCAACGAAAAACTTGATCTCTTGACATAACCTCCTCTCCAGAAGCCTTCTGAAGCTTACCGTAAGTTGTCACGTTTTCACCGACTTTAACACAAAAAGAAATGGTATACCGTTGCGCAATATTATGCGGTTCCACTTCCGTGACGAGAGACACAAACACGTGTTAACACGTATCACAGCACAACTCACGACTGAGCGGTTGCATCAATGTGCCGTTTGGACTAGAAGCAGCTTACAGACCAAGGTGAAAGATGTTGTGCCTACGCAAGCCTGCAAGGTTGCCACATCTTGCAAAGAAAATCAGTCTCATTACTTTATTGTCGCACCTTGTATATAATGTAATAATAAACATATAATAAGTCATATCGCTACTTTTCTGTGAATGGTGCTCCACATGTCTCACAATATCACTTCTTTCTAGTTCGGTCGCCTAGTGTGTAGACTGTTTGCCGTCCCGTCGTCACGGACCGTTGCCCGGGGTAAACCGTCTTGGAGGTCGTCTACACTTCGTATCCTACACTTCGTGGAGAAGAACAAACAATTCCTCACCTGATCTTCGAATGTCCTGCGAGGAGGTTTGAAGGAGAATGGAGGGATATCATGAATGCTACTCCAAGTGCTGTTCAGAGGGCCACCTGCTTAGATGTGGACTTGTAGTAGCTGCAGTGGCTGTCTCCCTAATCTTTCGCATATTGTTGTTTGCAGTCAATCATTTAATAATATATTTGTAATTCGTTTATTATATTAATTAATAGTATGTGTGCAATTTTACTCTGTAGATGCCACACGCTAAATAAATAAATAATAACAATATCACTGTAGAGCTGAGCACACACTGACGTGACAAGTCGTGGAATACATGATAATGTCGTGTTGAACAGCCTTTTGCACGGCGTAGTGCAACTACTCGACGTGGCATAGGCTCAGCAGAATTACTGAGCCATGCTGCCTGCCTCTGTACCCTTCCATAGCTGCGGAAGTGTTTGCGGCATAGGATTTCGTGCACGAACGGACCTCTCGATTACGTCCCATAAATGTTCAATGGGAATCTGAGTGACAAAATCATTAGCTCGAACTGTTGAAAGGTGGCTGCACTGAGCCACAGCGCCAGAGATTGCGCCAAAGAGTGTTATTCAGATGTGATAGTAGCGAGTCGGTGTGGAGATATTGTAATGTTAGAGTGCTTTTCATCAATATAAACGAAGGTAAAAAAAAAAAAAAATTCTTTTCTCTCTCATTATTTCAGTGTCCAAAATAATGCGTCATTACAGGTTCAGTCAACAAGCATCTCGCTTGTGTTCTTGTATTAGAGTGTAATTCTGGTTTTCTTGCGCAATTATAGTATTTCTATTTTTTTAATTATTTCAGTATAAATGGTATTTAAAATTTCTTGTCTTGTTGAAGAAGAACCGTGCCAGATGTGTACGTTGAGTCATACTTCCACACACAGAACAGTTATACTACAGCACCAAGTAGAAGAAAAGGTTGTGCCTGCCTTACGCAGTGCTACGTTCTGCTGCCGCTGGGATGGAGTGGTACAGCAAAAATATCGTGCTTAGCGTCGCCACGTGCATGGGGGCTTAATTAAATACATGAGAATGAATTTTTATTTTTGGTGGCAGTAAGTCCGATTACGCTGTTTCGTAAACGGTTGGCCCTGACTAGTATTAGTACGCAATCTGACTGCATAGAACAACAACAAAGAATGAAATGAAAATTTTCGTTAACACAATTAATTAATTAAGTCCCCAGCAACTATAAAACCTACGAAACCAAAGCACAAGTATAACTGTTCTGTGTGTGGAAGTATGACTCAACGTACACATCTGGGCCGGCCGCGGTGGTCTCGCGGTTCTAGGCGCGCAGTCCGGAACCGTGCGACTGCTACGGTCGCAGGTTCGAATCCTGCCTCGGGCATGGATGTGTGTGATGTCCTTAGGTTAGTTAGGTTTAAGTAGTTCTAAGTTCTAGGGGACTGATGACCACAGCAGTTGAGTCCCATAGTGCTCAGAGCCATTTGAACTCAACGTACACATCTGGCACGGTTCTTCTTCAACAAGACAAGAAATTTTAAATACCATTTATACTGAAACAATTACAAAAATAGAAATACTATAATTGCGCAAGAAAACCAGAATTACACTCTAATACAAGAACACAAGCGAGATGCTTGTTGATTGAACCTGTAATGACGCATTATTTTGGACACTGAAATAATGAGAGAGAAAAGAAATTTTTTTTTTTTTTTACCTTCGTTTATATTGATGAAAAGCACTCTAACATTACAATATCTCCACACCGACTCGCTACTACCACATCTCAACAAGAACTTTTCAGTATCACATCTCAGCAAGCACTGCCTACTACTAGTTCTCAACCAGCACTTTTCACTATCACATCTCAACAAGCACTCACTACTACGAGTTGTCCCCAAGCACTGCCAGTGGAGGCGGCTGAATAATACTCTTTGGCGCAATCTCTGGCGCTGTGGCTCAGTGCAGCCACCTTTCACTGTCCAGAACGTTGTTCGAACCAGTTACGAACAATTGTGCCCCGCTGACATGTCGCATTACCATACATAGAAATTCCATCGTTTTCTGGGACCATGAAGTCCATGAATGGCTGCAGATGGTCTCCAATTAGTTCAATTTGACCAGCGGGCCCAGTCCATTTCATATAGACATAGCCCACACCATTTTGGAGCTACCACCAGTTTGCACAGCGCCTTGTTGACAACTTGAGCCAACACTCGAACCCGACCAACTGAAATATATTTGCTCACCTGACCAGGCCACGGTTTTTCAGTTGTCTAGGGGCAAACCGATATGGTCAATAGCTAAGAAGCGATGTCGCACTGTTAACAAAGGCACTAGCGTCGGTCGTATGCTGTCATAGCCCATGAACGCCGAGTTTCGGCACCTGTCCTACTGGATACCTTCGTCGTACGTCCCACATTCATTTGTACGGTTATTTCACACAGTGCTGCTTGTCTGTTAGCACTGACATCTCTATGCAAACGCTGCTGCTCTTGGTCGTTAAGTGAAGGCCGTCGGCTACTGAGTTGTCAACGGTGAAAGGCAGTGCCAGAAATTTGGTATTGTCGCCACACTCTTGACACTGGGCATATCGGAATATTGAATCCCCTAACGATTTCTGAAATAGATTGTCACATGAGTCTGGCTCGAACTACCATTCCGCGTTCAGAGTCTGTTAATCGCCGGTGTGCGGCCATTATCACATCGGAAACCTTTTCAAATTGATCACCTGAGTACAAATGACAGCTCCATTGTCTTCTCGGTATAATGTTACATGACTCTCGGCTTGTTGCAAGTGTCAAATCACTGAGAAAATGAGTCAAAGATTCATTAGTACATGGCGCAGGGTCCTTGTGTCAAGCACAGCTTCCCTTTAGAGTTGCAAGTGCTGTGTTTCTGAGTCTCGTCTATTTAATGTCCGATGGATTCAAGAGACAAGGCACAAGTTTTTGTTGAGTGGGCACAACTTCTCGAGCCGCGACAGAGATTTTGCAATTATAGAGAAACAAAGAAGAGTAGGCAATGATTTTCTTCCGCAAGATTTACACAATCTTGTTGAGTCACCTAAACCTCTCGTACCACCCGACGTAATTTAAATGCCTACAGCTGGCTTCCTTTTTTTTAAAGATGCTGCCGAACCGCTGTTTTCAACGCAAGCGTGTGAAATCTCGAAATTTATTATGATCGAAGTTCTCATATTTTGTTAACAGAATCTTTCGTGGGTTCTTGGTACAACAACATTATAAAAAATGGAAAGCACCAGTTTGCGTTTGTTCTACAATATTACTTTTATTGTGTTAACCGGTTTTCGTCTTACATCGGCTTACAAGGCCTTGTAAGGCGATAACCGTTTAACACAAATAAAGTAATATTGTAGAACAAAAGTAAACTGGTTCTCCTATTTATTCATCTCTCATCGCTATTAATAATTCTTACCCTGAAACAGAGTAATAAAATATGTGAATGCATTCAAAAGAGGAAAGACCATGGCTGATGTATTCATGACATGCATAACTTAAAAAACCATCCATGTTCATCAGCTGCGGAAAAGAAAGGACTGTGGGCGATGTTGCCATATCATCCTCAACAGCATAGGGAGTTGTAACGTGAACTTCGTGACACCTAATCCCAATAATGGAGTTGTGTAAGAAACAGACTCAGTTTTGAGAGAATTTTTTCTTGAATTTGCTCTTGTAATTCTCATGTACAAATTTAAAAATTACGAGAGATGGTTTTGCTGGCTAGAATTATATTAGTTAAAACTTTACAGTCATATTTGGCTAGTTGTATTACCAAATATAAATCGTTGTGCCATAGTGTTAGTGGTGCTTGAAACAAAAAGATCCCTTGTAAGCACACGCAGAGTCCTTACTAAATTCGTTACTTTGTAACTAGTCTCAGTAGTTTTACAATGATGAGGTGCGCTGAATAATTCTGTGGTATCATCCAATCTTCTCAGGTTTTTAGAATGTAATAAGTTATGTACAAAAAGAGACACGTTGTTTTTTGATGCTCCAAAAAAATGTGAAATATGGTACCATAATTTTTTTCCTTTCGTATCATTTAGGGTGTTGTGTAAGTTTGTTTCATTTATTTGCATGTTCGATGAATGTAACTGCGATTTCCCACTAAGGCCAAAGTTTATTATGACTGAGATCATATTTCTTTCTGTTTCGCACTAGGTAAGGAGTAGTGTAGGCCACTCTAACTTCTAGTAATATGCTTATGAATTTTACTAGTTTTATACCCTCATTCATTGTTGACAACAGAATCAGATACCTATGCGTAACGTAGTGAAGCGATATGAAATGGAAAAGGAGCCTAAGGACGGTATTAACGAAGACCAAAGGTCGACTTCACTTTATTTGGAAGCACCACTAGGTCGGGTTAAAGGAACACATTGCAGCATTAAATGGCGGTAGGTTCAATCAGCTCTCGAGTACTACGGAGAAGCTTCGCGAACCCAAATGGAAGTCCCTGGAGAGAAGACGACGTTGTTTTCGGGAAACACCGGTAAGAAAATTTGGAGAACCGACATTTGAAGCTGACTGCAGAACGGTTCAACTGCCGCAAACGTACATTTCGCGTAAGGAGCATGAAGATAAGAGAAATCTTTTGGTAGTCCGCGCAACCACTCATGCACCGCGTGGCGTACCTCTTCATCAGAACGGAACTTCTTTCCTCCCATTACTTCTTTGAGTGGTCCATACATATGGAAATCACTTGGGGCAAGGTCTGATTGCATGGTGGATGATGAAGAGACTCAAAATGCAGGTCTGTGATTGTTGCAACTGCTGTACGAGAAATGTGGGGCCTTACATTGTCATGTTGCAAAGGACACCTGCTGACAGCAATCCACGTCGCTTTGATTTGATTGCGGGCTGCAGATGATTTTTTTAGATCTGTGTATGATGCACTGGTGACAGTGGTCCCTCTATGCAGGTAATGCTCCAAAATGACGCCTTTTTCGTCCCAAAAGAGAGTCAGCATAACCTTCGCTGCTGATGGTTCTGTTCGAAACTTCTTTGGTTCTGGTGATGAGGAATGGTGCCAATCCTTGCTCGCTCTCTTCGTTTCCGGTTGGTGGAAGTGAACCCAGGTTTCGTCCCCAGTAACGATTCTTGCAAGGGAGCCATCACCTTCTCGTTCAAAGCGCCGAAGAAGTTCTTCACAAGCATCTACATCTACATGCATACTCCGCAAGCCAAGCAGTGCGCGAACAAGCGTACTGTAACCTACTTCCTTTGTATTCGGATTGCATTTCCTTAGGATTCTTCTAATGAATCTCAGTCTGGCATCTGCTTTGCCAACGATCAACTTTATATGATCATTCCATTTTAAATCACTCCTAATGCGTACTCCCAGATAATTTATGGAATTAACTGCTTCCAGTTGCCGACCTGCTATATTGTAGCTAAATGTTAAGGGATCTATCTTTCTATGTATTCGCAGCACATTACACTTGTCTACATTGAGATTCAATTGCCATTCCCTGCACCATGTGTCAATTCGCTGCAGATCCTCCTGCATTTCAGTACAATTTTCCAGTGTTACAACCTCTCGATATACCACAGCATCATCCGCAAAAAGCCTCAGTGAACTTCCGATGTCATTCACAAGGTCATTTATGTATATTGTGAATAACAACGGCCCTACGATACTCCCCTGCGGCACACCTGAAATCACTCTTACTTCGGAAGACTTCTCTCCATTGAGAATGACATGCTGCGTTCTGTTATCTAGGAACTCTTCAATCCAATCACAGAACTGGTCTGATAGTCCATGTGCTCTTACTTTGTTCATTAAACGACTGTGGGGAACTGTATCCAACTCCTTCCGGAAGTCAAGATACACGGCATCTACCTGTGAACCCGAGTCTACGGCCCTCTGAGTCTCGTGGACGAATAGCACGAGCTGGGTTTCACACGACCGTCTTTTTCGAAACCCATGCTGATTCCTACAGAGTTTATTTCTAGTCTCCAGAAAAGTCATTATACTCGAACATAATACGTGTTCCAAAATTCTACAACTGATCGATGTTAGAGATGTAGGCCTATAGTTCCGCACATCTGTTCGACGACCCTTCTTGAAAACGGGGATGACCTGTGCCCTTTTCCAATCCTTTGGAACGCTACGCTCTTCTACAGATCTACGGTACACCGCTGCAAGAAGGGGGGCAAGTTCCTTCGCGTACCCTGTGTAAAATCGAACTGGTATCCCATCAGGTCCAGCGGCCTTTTCTCTTTTGAGCGGTTTTAATTGATTCTCTATCCCTCTGTCGTCTATTTCGATATCTACCATTTTATGATCTGTGCGACAATCTACAGAAGGAACTACAGTGCAGTCTTCCTCTATGAAACAGCTTCGGAAAAAGACATTTAGTATTTCGGCCTTTAGTCTGTCATCCTCCGTTTCAGTACCATTTTGGTCACAGAGTGTCTGGATATTTTGTTTTGGTCCACCTACCGCTTTGAAATAAGACCAAAATTTCTTAGGATTTTCTGCCAAGTCAGTACATAGAACTTTACTTTCGAATTCATTGAACGCCTCTCGCATAGCCCTCCTCACACTAAATTTCGCTTCGCGTAATTTTTGTTTGTCTGTAAGGTTTTGGCTATGTTTATGTCGTTCTCTCATTTCGGCAGTCAGCAGCCGTGGCACCCATTTTGCAGATACTTTGTGAAACTGGAGCACATCATGCACGATGTGGTGTGCTGACCCATGACTAACCTGTAAACATGCTGCAGTGTTATTCAGTGTCACTCGGCGGTTTTCCTTCACTATGGCTTCAACTGCTGCAATGTTCTGTAGAGTCACAACTCGTTGGTCTGACCTGGACGAGAAGCATCTTCCACTGAAGTCACACCATTTGCGAACTTCCTACTCCATTCGTAGACTTGCTGCTGTGTCAAATATGCATCACCGTACTGAACCTTCATTCGTCGATGAATTTCAATAGGTTTCACACCTTCACTACGCAAAAACCGAAAAACAGAACGCTGTTCTTCCCCGGTGCAAGTCACAAGTGGGGCGGCCATCTTTATACTGATACTGCGACGGTGTGTGCGCATCTGCACTATGCTGCCACCTACAGGCCATTCTGCACGCTGTTTGTAGCACGCTTACCAACTTACAGGATAACGGCGCGAAATTTCGATTTGATATTACAAATTGAAGGTTTTCATTTGACTCACCCTCGTAAAATTCGAATGTGGGTAAATTGTTGGTGCTCATGTGATGAGTAATTCCGTAACAAAGATTGCCGAAGTATTTGGTGTTTGAAGCGGCACCGTACCAACGATTCATACAGCGTACTGGAAAACAGGAAAAATGTCATTCGTTGTCACAACTCGAACGAAAATTTGTTATAAATAATCGAGACAGACGCTCATTGAAGATTACAGGGAAAAATAAGGGAACGACAATTCATTGGCGACCCTGTCAGCACGAAAACTTCACAAGGGGAGCTGCACAAACTGGGAATTTCAGGGCGAAAACCATACTCAACGCTGGAAATGCCCGTAAAACGGGGGTGTCGAAGCCATAAAACCTACACTATGCAGCAGTGGAAGAAAGTAATTTGGTCGGATGACTCGTGATATACAGTTTCGAACCTTTGGACGAGTTTACGTCCTAAGAGACATGAAGGCGGCAGCCTTATGGCGGTATTCCATGTGTCCGATGGGTACGCTGCGAAGTCGCATTACGCCAAGGATTATGGAACCATTTTGGCTGATCACGTACATCCGATGGTACAACGTTTCTTCTCCAATTGTGATGCTGTGCTCCAAGAAGACGGAGCCACCGATCTCACAGTTTTCTTCGTCTAGGACCAGTTTGTACGAGCTCGGGAAGTATTCTCCCATCTCCCCTGCCGACCACAGTTGCCAGATCTCGACATTATTGAGTCTTTGTGATCTGCTTTGGAGAGATTGGTGCGTGATCGCCATTCACTTCCACCATCGTTACCTGAACGTTGATTTACTTTGCAGAAAGAATGATATAAGATTCCCTAAAAATCATAAAGGACCACTATTTATCGACTGTAACGACTGGAACCTGTTTTGAACGCCAACGGTTGTCCTGGTAATCATGGTAATGTGTTGTGTTTGTGGTCTGTCTCAAATGGCTCAAATGGCTCTGAGCACTATGCGAGTTAACTTAGTTCTAAGTTCTAGAACTTAGAACTAATTAAACCTAACTAACCTAATGACACCACACACACCCATGCCCGAGGCAGGATTCGAACCTGCGACCGTAGCGGTCGCTCGGCTCCAGACTGTAGCGCCTAGAAGTACACGGCCACTCCGGCCGGCTGTAGTCTGTCCATTTTTTTGTCCACTCTTGTGTTTTAAGCTGCGTAGGCACCCACATTACTTTGAACAGTACCGCCGATCACATGGTAACACGACTCCTGTTGCTCTGTGGCCTAGTTCACACCATATTTTTAGTTACATTTGACGATGAGTAGCTAATTTTGGTTATATCACTTTTAGATGCTAGTCTGGCTTTACTATACTACAGTGTGTTTTACCACGACTGCTTCGATACTTTTCTAAGCTCATGTATTATACATATGTGAAAGTAGCTGTTTTGAATGCCAGTAGTTTTCCTATTCCGTTTTGCAGATTGTAAAGTGTTGCTCTTTGGTGTTTCCATATTTTGCCGTCTTCCCCTTGTACTTTATGTTGATCTAGGTCCTTACTCGCAGATTTCAGATAGATTATAAATGGTAAGACCAGGTTTTAAATTGTAAGACATTTCCAGGGGCAGATGTGGACCCTGACCAGAATCTATTGGTTATGAACTGTAGATTGGAACTGAAGAAACTGCAAAAAGGTGGGAATTTAAGGAGATGTGACCTGGATAAATTGAAAGAACCAGAGGTTGTAGAGAGTTTCAGGGAGAGCTTAAGGGAACAAATGGCAGGAATGGGGGAAAGAAATACAGTAGAAGAAGAATGAGTAACTTTGAGGGATGAAGTAGTGAAGGCAGCAGAGGATCAAGTAGGTAAAAAGACGAGGGCTAATAGAAATCCTTGGTTAACAGAAGAAATATTGAATTTAATTGATGTAAGGACAAAATATAAAAATGCAGTAAATGAAGCAGGCAAAAAGGAATACCAACGTCTCAAAAATGAGATCGACAGGAAGTGCAAAATGGCTAAGCAGGGATGGCAAGAGGATAAATGTAAGGATGTAGAGGCTTATCTCACTAGGGGTAAGATAGATACTGCCTACAGGAAAATTAAATAGACCTTTGGAGAAAAGAGAACCACTTGTATGAATATCAAGAGCTCAGATCGCTACCCAGTTCTAAGCAAAGAAGGGAAAGCAGAAAGGTGGAAGGAGTATATAGAGGGTCTATACAAGGGCGATGTACTTGAGGACAATATCATGGAAATGGAACAGGATATAGATGAAGATGAAATGGGAGATATGATACTGCGTGAAGAGTCTGACAGAGCACTGAAAGACCTAAGTCGAAACAAGACCACGGGAGTAGACAACATTCCATTCGAACTACTGACGGCCTTGGGAGAGCCAGTCCTGACAAAACTCCACAATCTGGTGAGCAAGATGTATGAGACAGGTGATATTCCCTCAGACTTCAAGAAGAATATATTAATTCCAATCCCAAAGAAAGTAGGTGTTGACAGATGTGAAAATTACCGAACTATCAGTTTAATAAGTCACGGCTGCAAAATACTAACACGAATTCTTTACAGACGAATGGAAAAACTAGTAGAACCCGACCTTGGGTAAGATCAGTTTGGATTCCGTAGAAATATTGGAACACGTGAGGCAATACTGACCCTACGGCTTACCTTAGGAGGTAGATTAAGGAAAGGCAAACCTACATTTCTAGCATTTGTAGACTTAGAGAAAGCTTTTGACAATGTTGACTGGAATACTCTCTTTCAAATTCTAAAGGTGGCACGAGTAAAATCTAGGGAGCGAAAGGCTATTTACAATTTCTATAGAAACCAAATGGCAGTTGTAAGAGTTGAGGGGCATGAAAGGGAAGCAGTGGTTGGGAAGGGAGTGAGACGGGGTTGTAGCCTCTCCCCGATGTTATTCAATCGGTATATTGAGCAAGCAGTAAAGGAAACAAAAGAAAGTTTCGGAGCAGGTATTAAAATCCATGGAGAAGAAATAAAAACTTTGAGTTTCGCCGATGACATTGTAATTCTGTCGGAGACAGCAAAGGACTTGGAAGAGCAGCTGAACGGAATGGACAGCGTCTGGAAAAGAGGATATAAGATGAACATCAACAAAAGCAAAACGAGGATAGTGGAATGTAGTCGAATTAAGTCGGGTGATGTTGAGGGTAGTAGATCTGGAAATGAGACAAAGTAGTAAAGAAGTTTTGCTATTTGGGGAGCAAAATAACTGATGATGGTCGAAGTAGAGAGGATATAAAATGTAGACTGGCAATGGGAAGGAAAGCGTTTCTGAAGAAGAGAAATTGGTTAACATCGAGTATAGATTTAAGTGTCAGGAAGTCGTTTCTGGAAGTATTTGTATGGAGTGTAGCCATGTATGGAAGTGAAACATGGACGATAAATAGTTTATACAAGAAGAGATTAGAAGCTTTAGAAATGTGGCGCTACAGAAGAATGCTGAAGATTAGATGGGTAGATCACATAACTAATGAGGAGGTGTTGAATAGGATTGGGGAGAAGAGAAGTTTGTGGCACAACTTGACTAGAAGAGGGGATCGGTTGGTAGGACATGTTCTGAGGCATCAAGGGATCACCAATTTAGTATTGGAGGGCAGCTTGGAGGGTAAAAATCGTAGAGAGAGACCAAGAGATGAATACACCAAGCAGATTCAGAAGGATGTAGGTTGCAGCTGGTACTGGGAGATGAAGCAGCTTGCACAGGGTAGAGTAGCATGGAGAGCTGCATCGAACCAGTCTCAGGACTGAAGACCACAACAACAACTAGGTCCTTAATATTATCATCTATGGCGTCACATAAAGTAGTGGTTCGTACAATAGTCTTACGAACGTAATGACATCACAACAGAATGTCTTAAGAGTTCACTCTACGAGGAGTGACAGTCCATCATCCGACGAATCCACGCGTACAGATATGCAAGCGCAGGCCATTTTGAATTTTTGTGTTGAGCTTCCAAAATAAGAACTTCGAAGATAATTTCTCATTAAGGATTTAGTTAAAGAAATTAAAACATAGTTTTATGTTGGTAACGTAGTTTCCTCGTTTTGATGGGGCGATTCATATTCACAATTGGAGAAAAGGAAGCATTCGTGATAGACTCTGCGTTCAGAAGACGCATATGCATTATGATCGTGACGGTTCATAGTTGGTAGAGTCATGCTACACAACTGTGTGTCGACGAATGAAACATCTTTTTTTCCGTTAGTCTCCTGACTGGTTTAATACTGCCCGCCACGAATTCCTCTCCTGTGCCTATCTTCTCCTCTCCTACTAGCAATTGCTACATATTTCCTCAATTATCTGCTGGCTCTGCTCCAGTCTCTACGTTCCTTTAGAGGTTTGACTCTCTACATTCAAATAATCGTGTCTACTTCTATTTCTGCAATGTTTTCTTCTCTTGTGCAATGGTGTGCTAATGATGGTCCACTTCACACGTATTTATATTTTTATAGCGTTGATAATGCACGCTGCATTCTAGTAATTACTGTTAAATCCTTCAGATACATCGAATTTTGTCTGGTAATAAGTGTGAACTTTAGAAACGGGTACTGTCAAGCTGTAATCTCCAGAAACAAATGTACGTTGAAAATACACTGCAGAGTTAAATTGTGTAAGGACGAAAACATCGATGCAAATTTGTTTCCTATCTACCACAATAATTGTTCTTTTACGGCTATTAAGGTCCGCCCTCCTCAGGCGCTGGTAAAGCATTCCGCAGAGGGCAGCTGTTTATTTCCCTTTTGACAGCGTAATCGCATTAAAGATTCCTCCTCTTTCCAGCGTCCGGCGCTGGCGGAGCGAAACACCGCACCTAACTCACAGCCTGGGCCAAAATCCCGACAGTAAATCTCGTTCCTGGCTAATTATTTATTCAGCACTGCTCCGTCCAAACCCCGACGGCTTCTATTGGGGCAACCAAACAACCATGGAACTCCACACACTCCACTCTATAGCAGCCCTGTGCACGCCTCGGAACTCCGTGTGTTAAACGAACCCAACGTAAAACGCTTCAACTCGGTACGTTGCTCTGAAGTGCTACTTTGTTGTGAAAAAAATATACTTCGTAGATAACGGGCTTCTTGACGAGGGCTAAAATGATGAGTTAACACACGGAAAATTACATCGTTTTACCTCTTAGCCAAACGGAAAAAAACAGGAAGTGGGAAGGGATCATGAAGTAAACAACAATCTGGACAACCCTGGCTAATATGGAATTTACCACTACGCTCTAGAGGCGTACGTATCAGTGTAGAAGAAGGTGGGGAATATTGTGTTGTCAGCAGAGACTAAGTAACAGGACAACGGGTCGGTCGAGCAGCTTCTCCGCAGCCAAACGTTTTTGTAGTCAGTGCTAAGCTACCCTCGAGGAACTGCAAGAAGCGATGCCGCTGGACAGTCCTAAGAGGGGTTAGGAGTGATGAATCACATAGCCTGTGACAATCCGATTACGAACTGAGATTGTAACCAGTGTGTTATAATCAGTAGCGATACTTTAATCTACATGTTGTATCTACAGGAAAGATTTAAGGGGAGGTTTACTACCTTTTAGTTCAAAAAATGGATTTTTTTAAAAAGTGTTTACAATCCACCCCAGAAACGGTTTTTCCGAAGACGGAACGGGAATGTTTGCACCTGCCTGAAATCGGCCTTTTTCACGCACTAGTTTTTTTTCTGTCCGAGGACGAGCTATTGTAACGGTGCTTGGAAGGAAACACGCAAAATTCAAATGAAAGTTTGAACGCGTGTGTTTGGAAGTTATCCCCCAAGCATTTGCATTCTGGTGCGAAGACTGTGAAGATTGCGACTTCCCTGGCAGTGAGCAGCTTCAACGAAGCGTATTCAGCAATTCTGAAGACTTTGACAACGATGGATATCAACCTTTTTTACTTCAGACGAGCCGGCTGACCTGTGACATACCGCGCGGGGAGGCCTACATCGAAATTTTGTTTCGTTCCAACAGTACCTCCACCTTTCCTCTTATACATTTCGAGTCTAAAAAATTCCAGTTTATAGAAGAAATATCAATAAACATGTAGACCAAATTTGACATTGATATCTATAACACACGCCGAGAAAAAAATTCTCAAAAAACATGCTTTTTTGGGGCCAAAGACAGTAAACGTCCCCTTAATGTGTGATTGTAACATAAATGTTGGATTTTGAAAATATGACCACTTCACGTGTAAGTCCTTTATTTGTAGGCACAACCGGTTTCCCAGCGTTTTAGCTGGTGAAAAAAAAAAATGGTTGAAATGGCTCTAAGCATTATAGGATTTAACATCTGAGGACATCAGTCCCCTAGACTTAGAACTACTTAAACTAACCTAAGGACATCACACAAATCCATGCCCGAGGTAGGATTCGAACCTGCGACCGTAGCGGTCGCGCGGTTCCAGACTGAAGCGTCTAGAACCGCTCGGTCGCAGCGGCCGGCCAGCATCACGTGAAATTTGTACAAGTTAATAGAGAGAAACTCAGGAAGGGTATGAAAGCGTAACTAAAAATGAAAAGATAGACAGGATGAACATACAAAATCAAGTCATGTTCCGATCGAGAAAAGAGATTGAGATGACGCAGCGTTCATAGCAATTTCTCGCTAAGTAGCGGTCATCATACATAAACTAGCATAAAATAACATAGAACGTGATATGTTCCGTTGATACCTATAAAGGACGAAAGCTAAAGAAATAAGAAATTAATAGTAAAAAAAATCTGTCAGGTAGCTAAACTACTGATAAATTCCACTCACCATGAGTAACAGTATCTAATGAGCTGACGGGTACCATAGACCGAAAAAGTGACCAAAAAGCGACCTATACTATCATGTATGGGCTTGCAAGAGATTAAGCGGCTCATGGTCCTTCATTTACCTAAAAAGGAGTGAAAAACATATGGTGAAAAGCCCTGTTATTCAATCTTAAATAGCGTTTCATACGTAAAAAAAATTAAGTTTCAATAACTGGGCTATTTGCCAGTATGTTTTTCAATTCTTTTCATGTAAATGAGAGACAGTGAGTTGCTCAATTTTACATAATCCCACAGATGATCACATGCGATTGGTTTTTGATCATTTTTTCGGCATATAGGGACCCGTTAGCTCACAAGACAGTTACTCATGGTGAGTAGAATTTATTAATATTTCACCTATATGATACTATTTTTATTTGATATTTCTCCTCTTGCAGCTTTAGTCCTTTCTAGGTATCACGCCAGTGTTCAGTGTTACTTTAGGTGACTATGAACGCTGGGTCATCGCATTCTCTTTTCTCGATCGGAACATCACTTGAATTTGTCAGTATGTTTATCCCGTATATTTTTCCATTATAGTTACGTTTTCTTCCCTTACATGAGCCTTTGCTATTAATTTGCGCAGACAGCATGTAATGCAGCAAGTTATTACGAGATGACAGTCGTTGCTGTGAGGCACGCAGCCGTTTAGTAAGGTGACTGCAGGATGGCTACGTTTTTTTTTCGCTCTGCTCACAGCACAGCTGACGCTGCCTGCCGTGAGAACTGCATAGCGTAACATTCAGTCGCTACGAAGATTCATACCCTCTACGAATCTAAATAATCCATATTAGTTATTATCCGATTTTGTTCAAATATAGTACACAGCCTTTTGTTATTAATGGAACGATACTGCCAAAATTTCAGATTTTTATTTATTATAGTTGTGGAGATAAAGAGAATCACCAAAAACTCCTGCCCGCATCTCGTGGTCGTGCGGTAGCGGTCTCGCTTCCCACGCACGGGTTCCCGGGTTCGATTCCCGGCGGGGTCAGGGATTTTCTCTGCCTCGTGATGGCTGGGTGTTGTGTGATGTCCTTAGGTTAGTTAGGTTTAAGTAGTTCTAAGTTCTAGCGGACTGGTGCCCTAAGATGTTAAGTCCCATAGTGCTCAGAGCCATTTGAACCAAAAACTCCTAAAACCTACGCTTGTTTTTTTAAAACCTAGTTGGGAACAATAACAGACTGACTTTCATTATCATTTGAAGCTATTCCAAAGTTATCAGTGCATAAAAATCAATAATTAGAATTTTATTTTTAAAACATTAGAAACTGTGCATTACGTAATCCACAAATCGCTCAGAATTATTATGTGATTATATTTTGCCGTGTGAGTGCGTGAGAATGACTGAAAGAGTGCATGTGGGACATGTGTTAAAATTTAACATTTCATTTTTCGTAAAACCTTGCACAAACGAACTGTGGGAAAGTTATGTTGCAACCACGATTCAGGTGATGGACGTCAGTGTGTGCTTGCTTTTGTGTAAAAGTAGCCAGAATGGAAGTGGGAGGCTGAATAAGTTTATTTATCAATTTGAAGAATATTTCGCACTTCGTTTATTTTGATTAAACAAAATTCAAGAAATTGAAGTTTTGCTGACATTAATTACTGTCAAATTAGTGATTGGATAAGGCAAGACTTGCCGAGAGAATGATTTGGAAGGAACGTTCTGACTGGTTGTTCAGAAAAAAATGGTTCAAATGGTTCTGAGCACTATGGAACTTAACTTCTGAGGTCATCAGTCCCCTAGAACTTAGAACTACTTAAACCTAACTAACCTAAGGACATCACACACATCCATGCCCGAGGCAGGTTTCGAACCTGCGACCGTATCGGTCGCGCGGTTCCAGACTGTAGCGCCTAGAACCGCTCGGCCACCCCGGCCGGCGGTCGTTTAGATTAACAGCCAATCAGAATTAAGCTGTTCCCGCGTGAAAAGAGAAGTGGGCATATAAGAGAGTACCTCAAGTAGAGTCGTTCGCTAACCGGTCTACTGATAACACGATGTCAGCTAACTCCCTAAAAATACTCTGTAAGATGAAGAAATAGTGAGCTAATTTCTGTTCGAACATATCGTGACTGAAGCGACTGGAGATACGAACATTCTAACGAAAGTTTGGTGTTTCTAAATTAAATAGTTTGAGAGATATGAGCGTGTGAACTTTCTGGTCGTAGTAACAACTCCGCATGGCGGGTTTCGTGCTCTGTACGGAATATTTTGGCGAGCACTTCTTACAAAGAAGACCACTGAAACGACGGAATGTTTAAGTGGCAAATAGTTGTGGGTCTGTGACTGTTAGGACGTGAAAATTAGTCGGGTCAGACTTACTAAAATTCTGGCTGCTTTTAAAGTGATTATTTGTTATAGAGAAAGTGAACCTTGAATGATAACGTTTTACCATATTGAATACGAACTTGATATCCATTTCATGTGTTTCAGTATGAATAAAAAGCGGAGTTAGTTTAATTTTAAACGCTTTCGTGCAAGTAGACTGAAGATCCTGAAAGCCTGATTTTATAATCATAAACTTTCATGAACTGACTTTGAACTAGAGTTACGCGGCTTCTGTGTGATGCATATTAGGTGGTGTACGCTAGTAGTCGTCATGCAGAGCGGTCGGTCAGTGGTAGCAGTCCAGTGGGATTGCGTGATGTGGTCTGGCGACAACACTGGTCAAGATGCTGAATGAGGTATACTGTTAATTAAGATAATCATCGGATAATGTAAAGTTTAATTATTGTAACTAATTTTCAACAAGTGCCCCCAATAATAACTTTGATTTCAAAAGCAATTTTACATAAAAATTTTCATTTTTTATTGAAGTAACTATTTCGTTCCACTTCCCCTAAACAAAAGTTTCAGTTTTCAATTAGATTACAAAAAAAAAAAAGGAATATTATTATTTGCAATGCAGTTCCTCCAAGCGGTGCGCAACAACAAGAGCAGAAATTTGACTAGGTGTTGCAATGAGGTAAGAATTTAATTTTGATTTATTTGCACAGGGCCAAAGACCGATATTTCGGTTTAATTGAATAATCATTGTCGACCTTAATTTTTTTATGAAGAACTTATACTTGAGTCAGATTGCGATTCTCACTTTTATTGTCATTAAATTTAATTGCAGGGAGGTTACGTTTGGCTCCCATTTCTATTAAGTATTGTCATTACATTCCTTTTAAATTTTTGTGGGGAGGTTACACTTGGCGACACCCAGTCCAGGATCGTATTTCGTTGAGAGTCTTTTGAGCGACAGTCAGATATCTGCTCTTATTTGCTTAGATATAATTAGGATTTGGCGCAACGCTTTTATTAACTTGTGACTTTCTTTCTACAGGTCAACGGCAATTCGTTGCTCTATTGTATTTGTGTGTTGCTTTTGCATTTGTGCTTATTTGTTTTTTAATAATTGTGACTATTGTAAAAATGCCGCGAAAGACTGTGAATAGTGTATCGCGAGGTATTATGAACGAAATTACCGACTTAAACAACGTGACCAATAGTAATTGTGACACGCAGTGTAATGATGACAATCCTGCGTTCACTGACAATCAATGCATTCCAACCACTAGTGATGACTTTTACCCTGATAATGAACAAACAAACTCAATTGTCTCGTCTGTTAATTTGACGACAATTGATGACGCAGAACGCTCTATTGTAGTGAGCGCTGCCCAGCTTAACACACCCGATTCGGAAAACTCAAGTAATGTACAGACAAATCTGTCTAATGAAAATGAACAGATCACACAAAGTAGGACAGATGTATTTAATTCCGAAACAATGACTGATAGTATACATTTGACTGACAAACCTTTTTGTAAATTTCAAAATGACCAAATGGTTACAGAAAGTGAAACAATTCCAGATCCACTATTGAACAGTACAGATAATAGAAATGGTAATTTTGGCTCGGATCCAATTATGGCAATACTGCTACAACTTAGGGAAGATAACAAACACTTAAATGAAAAACTTGACAATAATGACAAAAGACAAGACAAACTTAGTGAACAAATTAGAGACGTTGCCGCGCAGTGCCATGACACTAAGGAACAGTTGCGCGTGGAAATTGAGGCTTGTTCACGAAAAAATAGCGAAGAAATTAAGTCTGTTGCGCAGGAATTAAGAGAAATGCAAACAGCCGCAACAGACACACTCAGAGACGAAATTAGCAGAGTCGCTAAACAATACTCTGAAAAAGCTACACAATTACGGGACGAGTTTAAAGCAATGACGGTAGAACTTTCGCGCACAGTGGACGCAAAGATAGACGCGAAATTCGAACAGCAGAACACTCAGATGAACGAGCGCTTTAATCAGCACATACAAAACAGTGATACGCGTTTCCGCAAATTTATTCAAGATCAAAACAAAGTAAAACGACAAGTCATGGAAACAATCACTGCACAAAGACAAGAGGACAAACGTAAAATATTCGCGAAAGCGAAGCCGTATGTAGATAATAATATTACTACAGTGTCCGACAAAATTAATACCATAGAACAATTGAACGCGGAATTACGGGATGAAATTTCTGATCTTAAATTAAAAACAGATACACACACAGTGAATATTCAAACAGTGACAGACAGATTCGAACAATTAGAACTAACACAGGATTGCGATGTCATCAAAGCTGATGTAAAAAAACTGAGCGAAACTACGCGTAAGTTGCAAAAACAGATTAATGCATCCGATTCTAAAACCGATGATCAGGTTAAAATACTGACTGAAAAATGTGATGAATTGGCCAGTCGTATTGATGTTATCGAAAATACTAATGACAATAAATCAGACGATACTGCACCGGTTTCATTTAACCAAACACCTGAATTTCAAAATTTACAGCAGACAATTAATGAGATCGATTCGTCTAACAACACGTTGCGTAGAAAGTTATCGAGTTTACAACAAGAAGTAACAGAAATGAAAAGTATTTCAGTTAATAACACATCACAGAATCCGCCACTTTGCGAACATTTGTCTGACTCACGCAGCGTGTATAGTGTGAGCAATTTACAGCAACTACGCGACTTAAAATCCGAAAAGCCACGCGACTTAAAATCTGAAAAGCTACGTAACTTGAAGTACGAAACGACACAGACAAACAGATTCACACACAAACCCGAACGTGTTCTCAAGTTCAGTGACGAGAGCGTTGATTATAAGCAATTTGCATTTGTAAGAAAAGGTAAGGAATTTAATAATGACAGAACACAGGTACACGCTTTGAGCTGTATACGACAATTTATCTTTGTACATTCGCCGCTATTACCTGTAATGCAGAAGCTAGCTTTGAACCAGATGCGACAATTTATTTTTGTATTTTCGTCAGCATTGTCTATTATGCAGAAATAGGAATTAGCATGCAGACAGCAATTTATTTCTGAATTTTTACCGCCATTGCCTGCAACGCAAAAGCTAAAATTGATTTGCAGTGCGTAATAGACCTCAGGGGATTCATTACGCTTTAATGAATATGTGCCGTAGCGAGCATAGGGCCCCGAGCTGTAGTAGTGCTGTTTCATCTTTAGTTTTCTGCACTACTGCCTTCTCTTCTACTATCCTTTATATCTATCAAAACTGCTCTTTAACTATTTCTTTATCTGGAATTAAGAAACATTGTAATGAAAACCGGATATGACAAGTCTTTACCGAATGTGACAATTTTATTAAGCACTCCAGAATTACCGCCGTAATTTTAATAACAGATAAAATCGTAATCATCAGTATGTGTAAAATTATTAGTAACAGGAACCACATTTTTGTAACAATAGATGTTTTTCACCACAATAGCATGAAAGTCAACCGCTTAGCATACCTAACCAACAATGCAGTCTACAAGGTCAACCAAACGTTAATGTTTCGCCGCGTGCATGTATAGTCCCAGCTACAACAAATAGTGACGCATGGCAGCAAAGAAATAACTACGTACAGACAACACACTATTTCAACTCGTATCGCAATGCGCCGTATAGAAATTACTATCATGACAGACTTAAAAAAAAATTAAAAAAAATGATGAGCACAATTTTCAGCGTACATTTAATAACAGTCGAACTTATGAGCAGCAACAACATCAGCAACAACAAATAATCATGAATGAAACAGACAATAGGTGTCATCCATAGCGTAATACGTCAGGAAGAGTTAACAGAACAGTTCAAATAGTCGAAATGCCACAGCATCCTCCCGTAAATAATAGCACGTACGACAGAATTGGACCAGACACAGTACAGATTGCATATTCCAGTAACGCAAACATTACTTTTGACACACAGAATTTTGTTCACGAGAATGTTATTTGAAACATGCTTTGTTGAATGCTCCACTTTTATCGCACCCAGATCTTACCAGAAATTTTTCCATTGCTACCGACAGTTCCAACACCGCTTTAGGCGTACACAGTTTCTAGGAAATTGGAGAAGATGGCTCAATAACAATTAAAAACATCGCATTTGCAAGTCGCATTTTGTCACCCGCTGAACGAAATTATTCTGTTACAGAACTTGAAACATTATGTGTTGTATGGGCTTTCACGAGATTTCGGCACTTTCTTTATGGCAGACATACCACCGTCTACACAGACCACAGAGCGATACAATTTTTACTTTCGGCTAAATTCACGCACGATAGATTAAGCAGATGGAAACTTTATTTACAGGAATTTAATTTTACGATTGTCCACATTCCCGGCACACAAAATGTTATAGCAGACGCACTATCGCGTTCTCTCAGCAACAATCAGCAAGACGTAGCAACCAACTTCTGCAAAGCAAATTTCAGTGTCATGTACATTCAGCAAGTTGCATTTGAAAACTTTATTTCATCGTCATTACAGGACATAGCACAAGAACAAAATAAAGACAACGTGTGGAAAGAAATTAAACAGCTTTGGCAAGATAAGAATAATGTTGCGATTAGAAACCATTACACTGTACGCTATGACATTCTGTTTCGCCGCTCTTATCCTGACAGCAACAATTGGTTATTATGCATTCCTGACGAACTGGTTAACAAATTAATCTGGTACACTTATTTAAGTTACGCACATTACGGAGCACGAAAATGTTTTCTTATACTGAGACAGAACTGTTATTTTACTAACATGGAGAAACGTATACGACGAGTTTTAGCGTCTTGTAAAATTTGCCAGAAACCTAAATCAGACACCACTTCACATATTCCTCCATTATATCCCATTATACCTGTTAAATTAAGACATATGGCCGCAGTAGACATTTTTGGTCCGATTCCGAGAACTAACAGAGGTTTTTGCTACATATTTGTCGCTGTTGAGCTCACTTCAAAATTTGTTACTTTCACTCCATTACGCAAAGCTACTGCTAAAACTGTTTCGAAAGCATTTGTAAAACATTTTCTATCTCATGTAGGGCATGTGATGAGAGTAATTTCTGACAATGGATCTCAATTTCGTAGTAGCGTATGGACACGCATGTTACGAGCCAGAAACATTTCTCCGATCTATATATCCAAGTACCACGCTTCTTCGAACCCCTGTGAAAGATTAATGAAAGAAATTGGTAAGCTGTGCCGTATATACTGCCACAAAAGACATATTGATTGGGATACACACATACTCTCATTCCAAGACGTAATTAATTCCATTCCAAATGAATCCACTATGCTATCTCCGTCTGTTATACTGAAAAACGTAGAACCACCAAACAAAATTAAAGAATTAGTAAACTTCCCCAAATGTCGGCGACTAAGACACCACGAAATAATTGACATTGCGCTGAACAACATCAAACGTGCTGCAGAGCGCCGGAGAAGACAGCAAAAACAGGTTTGTAGACGCCGAGACTTTCACGTTGGACAGAAGATATTAGTGCGTACACATTATTTATCCAGTAAATTAAAAGGTAAGTGCAGTAAATTTGAACTTCTATACGCAGGTCCATATCGGATTCGCAGCATCCCTCACCCCAATGTTGTACACGTCGAAACTTTGAGAACCAGAAAATCGAAAGGCAACCACCATATCTCAAACATTAAACCGTTTATTGAATGAAGACACTTTATGATGTAACATGCTATGATGTCATTTACTAATGCAATTAATTCACCTGACTAATTACTGATGATTATCGTATTTTTTCTTGGCAAGTGCCCGGCAAGGTAAGGTTAGCAGGTCGCTTTTCTTGTCGTTACACATCAGACCGTGCACATTTTACACTTTTTTTATGTATGATTGTTTTCAGTTTTGTTTGTATGCACTGTGAAATAGTTAACATATAATACACCAGTGACTTTGACATTTTTTTTTTTTTGCCTTATGACATCTCAACATCGTGACTGTTTTACATTTTGCTGCTGCATTGTGATATTATCTGTACATTTTGCATCTGAACACTGTCAATGTCTTTGACATATTACGTTTTCTGCCATGTTATGCTGTATGGTTAATTATGTTACCATAAACCAGTCATTATTTAGTGGGTATATGATTTAAATGCAAGACATTAATCTCTGTTCATCAATTTCAGAAAGAAATGATGCGTGTAAGAAATAAATTCAACAGAAATGGGAAATTCACCCACGGAATAAACGATAGAAGATGCAATAACTTTATGGGGAAGAGTAAATGGATCAGGATTAACAAGCATTAACAAGAATATACTATACTCATCGTAGAATAGCAGTCTTAACTAATTTTTTCTTTCAGAATACAAGGTGATTGATGCAGGTTGTCAGACTGACTACACATCTTAGTTTTAGTGATGAAATATGCTAGAGATAAGGAATAGTTGTATAATGAGTAATGAAGTGATTTTTTGCAGATGATAATGAATACTGATGAATAATGATGAAGGATATGGTATTATGAATAATGAAGTTTTTCTTTACAGATGATGATGATAATGAAGTTATGATAATATGGATAACGAAGTGATTGATAATGAAGTTTTTTCTTTACAGATGAGGATAATGTTGGAGTTTTATATTTATGCTATGTAGTTATTTAAGTATTTGTTGCAGTTTGTTTTGACAGCAGGTGTTATATTGCGTAGTAGGATGACGGAAAGTTTTGGAAAGGACAGCTATGGAACACATTTTATACACATTTCACTACTTGTTAATTCGAAGTTCACTACTTTTCAGCATAGTGTGCGTTTCTTCTTTCAGGTCAATAATCCATTTTGTATTTTTTCCAGGAGATGCTTGTATGATACTTACTAAACCTGTTACTTATTATACCTGTTCTAGTACTTGCATTTTTATTTTTTACCCATTTGTGTTTATCATTTATGAATGAGATCACATATACTGCCTTGTTACATAACCTTGCTACAGCTGACTCATGACGAATGACGTTACCTATCCTCATTTGCAGCAATAGGTCAAAAGCAAATAGTGTTATGCCTCAGCAATTAATTATCGATCCCAACGCAATGCATTGCTAACAAAAAAAAATGTATTACCAGTCCCAAATAGTGATACCAGTTTGAGAAAGTTCTGAGTAATGCTGATTAGCTCTGAATAGTATGTCACTTCAGTAATGACTTCTTAATGAGACAAAAAAAAAATATATATATAATAATGCTTTGTCACTAGCTAATAACTGCCACTGTTTATTGCAATGAGACTACTTATAATGCCCATGATTATTAATGCTATGACTGTAATTAACTGATTTTTAATAATGACTTCGTAATGATCTGAATAATACTGAATGAGGAACAATGATTTATTTAATGAGACTACTTATAATTTCCATGATTATTAATGCTATGACTGTAATTAACTGATTTTTAATAATGACTTCATAATGATCTGAATAATACTGAATGATGAACAATGTTTTATTCTATTCAATACTTGCTGGCCACTGAGTGCCAATAACTAATGTCACTCGATGAATTGTTATTAATTATGCCATTAATTAGCTCTTGTTTTTAATGTTGTTACTTTGTAACTGGAAAAGAATGCAATTGTTTCATAATGCTTTGTAATTAGGAGAAGGCTAGTGATTATTACTATTGAAATGAATGCGATTGTTTCATAATGCTTTGTAATTAGGAGAAGGCTAATGATTCTTACTATATTAGAATGACAAATGATTAATTAACTGTAATTAGGAAAAAGCTAAGGATTATTACTATTGAAATGACAAATGATTAATTAACGATGCCATACTTTGTTATTGGAAATGAATGACTGTTTAATAATGCTTTGTAATTAGGAGAAGGCTAATGATTCTTACTATATTGGAATGACAAATGATTAATTAAATATGCTATACTTTGTAACTGGAAAAGAACGCGATTATTTCATAATGCTTTGTAACTCGGAAAAGAAGGCTACTGATTCTATGTAAAACAATTCATGAACATTTTTTCTGTAATACTACATACTTGGTACAGAAATGTTCAATAACTGGGCTATGAATGCCACAAACTACTAATGAAGACTGTAATTGTCAATATTATGTGACATAATGTCCTTCTCCTCATAAGCTAACTACCCTGAATTACTGCAATGTCCATTTGTCCTGTTTATCCTAGTGATCATGGAGCACTATCTTTGGTTTTGCACTAATTCTACGTTGGTGTGCCTTGTAAGAGCGTGGTGTTGACACGACATGCTGTCCACCACCGTGAGCGATGAAGACGTTATTATGGTCCCACTGTTTGGTGTACCTAATATACTGCCAAAATGAAAAAATGGAATATTACTACGACAGTTCAGTGTCTTGGCTACGCTGATAAATTCTGAGGGGAAAAGAACTTCAAGTTGTGTCACTTGGTGTTGTACTTCTGTGGAAAGATATGGACTTTCAGAACAGCTGTGTGCAATCTAAAGCGCTACAACCATGATGCAATCCTTCCCTTCCCTTTCCTATCCTAATTCTTGTCACATAGTGAAAATCATTTTTTGCTAACATTATTTATGTTCATGGCTATACATTTTTTTCAATTCGCTGAACTCCAGTGCGAGTACACTTATGTCACTGGTCGACATGATTTTTTGCTATTATGTTTATTTATTGCCAAAATGCTAAAGACATTTTTTTCGATTTGTTCTGAAGTACAGTATATGTGCACTCTTGTCTTTTATATTGTATATACATTTTTTTATTTTAATGATATGTTCTGAACTACAGTGCATGTGCACTTATGTTAGGTGTTAATATGTTTTCTATTGAACTTCAGTGCCTGTGCACTTTTCTCATTTTCCAATATGATTTGTACTCATTCTGTATGATCAATACTTCAGTGCGTATGCACTTATGTCATTTCTTACTCATTGTATGTTCTCAACTCCAGTGCATGTGCACTCATGTCACTTGTCAACATAATATTTTGCCAGTCTGTTTATTTGTTCTGAATATGCTAAAGAATTTTTTTTCAGTGCCTGTGCACTTTGTTATCTGTCAAATAATTTGTATATACATTTTTCTGATTTGCTACTATGTTTTGTACTCACATTTTGTCTTTGTCTGATATATTTTGTACTTAGTGCGTGTGCACAACATTTAAATAATCTGTAAGTTGTAGAATTTTGTTAATTAAAGAAAAATTTTGCCGCGCTTGGCAAGTCCAAATGACTCACCATCGCTGCCAAATTTTTGCCCCCCCCCCCCCCAGTGGAGGGTTATGAAACACGTATGTAACATAGCAGCGATGGCGAGGCATTGTAGCATCTGTGACCAGAGAGTATGCGCTTGACCGCGCGAGTGTTGCGAGCGGTTCTCAGTCTGTCAGTCAGTCGTTGCGAGTCTGTAGCTCTGTCTAGTTGAGGGCAGTACTCTGTCAGTAGTCGTCGCGAGCAGTAGCTCTGTTCAGTGGCGTGCTGTACGCTAGTAGTCGTCATGCAGAGCGGTCGGTCAGTGGTAGCAGTCCAGTGGGATTGCGTGATGTGGTCTGGCGACAACACTGGTCAAGATGCTGAATGAGGTATACTGTTAATTAAGATAAACATCGGATAATGTAAAGTTTAATTATTGTAACTAATTTTCAACAAGTGCCCCCAATAATAACTTTGATTTCAAAAGCAATTTTACATAAAAATTTTCATTTTTTATTGAAGTAACTATTTCGTTCCACTTCCCCTAAACAAAAGTTTCAGTTTTCAATTAGATTACAAAAAAAAAAAAAGGAATATTATTATTTGCAATGCAGTTCCTCCAAGCGGTGCGCAACAACAAGAGCAGAAATTTGACTAGGTGTTGCAATGAGGTAAGAATTTAATTTTGATTTATTTGCACAGGGCCAAAGACCGATATTTCGGTTTAATTGAATAATCATTGTCGACCTTAATTTTTTTATGAAGAACTTATACTTGAGTCAGATTGCGATTCTCACTTTTATTGTCATTAAATTTAATTGCAGGGAGGTTACGTTTGGCTCCCATTTCTATTAAGTATTGTCATTACATTCCTTTTAAATTTTTGTGGGGAGGTTACAACTGTGAATGGCTGTTTTAATGCCCGGCAATCTAGTGGTCTCTGACTGAAGGAGAGAGGGAGAGGGGCGGTGATGGGGAGAGGGAAGGGCATGGTTGGGACGTCCGTTCGAGGATAATGACTGCATTGAGGCTCGAATTGTATCCCAAAAGTATTTTTCCATCCTACTAATGTGTAACGCATTTTTCTCTCAAAATACTCGTGGTTAAGTTAATTTGCGCCAAATGAGCAACAGCCCTTGTCCCAATGAGGTTGGCCGGCCGAAGTGGCCGTGCGGTTAAAGGCGCTGCAGTCTGGAACCGCAAGACCGCTACGGTCGCAGGTTCGAATCCTGCCTCGGGCATGGGTGTTTGTGATGTCCTTAGGTTAGTTAGGTTTAACTAGTTCTAAGTTCTAGGGGACTAATGACCTCAGCATTGAGTCCCATAGTACTCAGAGCCATTTGAACCATTTGAACCCAATGAGGTTGTTTGGGTGTCACAACAGCTATACTGTAGATATTGCAACCACGTCAGATGGATATCTGTGGAGAGGCCAGATTACTTGTGGTTCTGGGAAAGTGGCAGCAGGCTTATTAATAGTTTCAAGGGCAACCGGTTGTTTAATTCACTGATATGGCCTTGTAGCAGTACCGCGAGCGGCTGAAGGCAACATGAAACTATTGCCGTTATGGCGTTGTGGTTTGGCTTATTGATAACGGCATCCTTTCGGGTAAACAATTAAGTAACAAATCCCCACTGCGATCCTCGGGCACAGACTACTTTGTTATCACATTCACATTTCAGACTCATGTTCTATGGGTTTCAACATGGATTGTTAAATCCGTTAATTGGGCAGGCAGGTTAGGGAATTTAAAACTGCTCATGCAGAGGGTATGGATTCAGTTCACGGTACTACCCGCCTCCGTGGCCGAGGTCGGTAACGCATGCTTGCGTGGTGTCATTCGTGGCAGCTCCCTTGGGCCACAGTGGCGGCTGTACGAAACGCGGCGGCCCAACAGGCGGCCCGTTATGGAAGTGTGGCCGACCTGATATCGCCCGCCATCGCAAAAGATCCTTCTACAATACAGGGTTCACCGTTCGTCATTATTCGTCTCATCATTGGAACCGCCCTTTATCTCTTCCAGCTTTTATTTTTGCTTGAAACTATATTAAAAGCTTACAAAATGAAAAGAGCGATTATAAGCCAACAATGTCTGGGTGAGCGGTGGGCCGAGCTCGTGTTCCTACATACCACATCCTCATGACGTCACATGGATGATATAATGGCCGGTCGATATCGCATCGTCTTCAGCTCCTGATGGCGGAGTTTAGTTCTTTTACAGTTCAATACCAAATTTATGAATTCGTGGGACCTTAGGACATGTCCTAGTAACCGTTCCCTTCTGTTCTTCAGTAATAGGTTCAAAATACTGACAAGAATCATTTGCGGAAGAATCGAAACAGCCGGAATTGCGAAGAAGCGTTGTTGGTTCTAGAGAAACGTAAGAACATGTGAGGCAATAAAGACAGAATCTTATCGTAAGAGATAGGTTGAAGAAAGGCAAACCTACGGTACAGCACCTTTACACTTAGAGGAAGATTTTCCCAATGCTAAGAGAGATTCATTCTGAATGTAACACGGATAAAATGTAGGGAACGAAAAGTTATTCACAAGTTGGTTGTACAGAAACCAGACGGAAGGCAGAAGGACTTGGAAGCGAAGCAGAAGACGAAAAATATGTGAAACAATGTTTTAGTCTAAACCCGATGTTATTCAATCTGTACTTTGAGAGAAATGTGAAGGAAGCCAAGAAGTAATTCAAAAAAGGAACTGAAGTTCAGGCAGAAGATATTAGAACTTCGGAGTTTGCCGATGACGTAATTCGGTCTGGCCAGTGAAATGTTATCTAATAAAATGAGATGATCCTGGTGGAAACAAGGCCCTAAAAGTAGTAGATGTGTTTTTCCACATAGGCCGAAAATGTATGGCGTTGGCCAAAGTTGAAGTACAGAAAATGCAGATTGACAATAGCAAGAATATCTTTTATGAAAAAGAGAAATTATTTATCTTTCAATACGATTTTCTATATTGGTAATTCTTTTCTGAAACTATTTGTCATTAGTTCAGGATACGGAAGTGAAATGAGGACAATAGCAGACTACAAAAGCTGCTGAACTGTGGTGATTCAGAAAAATTATGAAGTTTAAATCGGTAGATCGTGTAACTCATGAAGGGTTACTGAATCGAATAGAAGAGAAAAAATGTTAAATAAGAAGTTCTAAGATAGTCTCAGCTGATAGGACACATCCTGAAACATTAAGGAAACGTCAGTTCGTTGGGAGTTAAATTAGGGAGGGAGACCAGGGCGTGTCTGCTATAAGCAGTTTTAAATGCAGTTGGTAATTGTAACAGATTTAACGGGAGGATCCATTAAATGTTACAGTTCTGTGATACATTGAATTGGAAAGCCGAAGTCGTCTCATTGTTTAAACGTGGCTATTCGGGAAATAAGGTCCGACTAGTTGCAAAATGGAAACCACAGTGAAAATCGAAAATGTTTAATTTGTAACAGTTTGCTACACCTTCCGGCTAATTCTCTGCATTGTCGCCGCTCAGAGATAGACATTTGTCATAGCGTTGCACCAACTTTCCAATACCGTCCTCATAGGAGGCAGCCCCCTGCGGTTTCCATCACTACTCTACGCAGGTCTGCAGTTAGTTGTCTGTGCCAAAATGTTGTCTTCATAGCCAGCAGTTCATATGAGCTGAGAAGAACATCAGACGGAGCGAGCCAAGTCCGGCCTGTATGGCGGGTGACCGATCACTGCCTCATTGCCCCTCTAGTGTGAGGCTGAGAATTGAAATGAAGAAGGAACTGCATGACAGGTACGTTATGAGGGTTGCATTAAATCAGGCGAAATCTTGCAGCGGGCATCCATACATTACGGGAGACACTATTGTTCTAGGCGTCTTTAGGTGCTCATTGCCTGCACGGAGCTGAAAAGAGCGATGTGGCTCAATGAACACTGCCCAACACATCTGTGCAAAACTTCACCGGATATTCACTGTGATTTCTATTTCGCGCTCTCTCGCAGCTAACTTTCAGAATAACACTCATAGGATTCACTAAGTGAGTCTCTAAGTGCAATAGTTTAGTAGAGACGCAGAACCTTGTACGGTATAGACTAGAGTGAAAAGCTGCATCAAACCAGTCCTTGCATTGAAGACAACAAAATTAATGAATGCATAATGAACAAAAAACATAAATTAATGAGTAGAAGTGGCACGCTGTGCTAAGACAACTTAAATAAGAAAAATACTAAAAAAGATGGTTACTCTACGAACAGCTGAACGATTGCAGTTGAGAGCTACTTCCAGAAATAGAAAAACAAATAAATTAGGGAAGTAATTGCAACTGTAAGTAAGAAGTAATTATGACTGAAATGGAAAGAAATGAACGTAAGCAGGACAGATCCACGAATTGATAAACCCAGCAGATACTTCTGTTGACCGCAAAAGACGTGGAAAGACGGAAGCAATTTAAGTTGGAAGATGGGTAGATGGCATTAAAAGCAACATATGGGAAATATTTGGAAACACAGAACTGAACTCATTATTGCATGACGAAATTTTGAGGGTCATTTTTCGAGCTGTGGAAAATCAAACTGCTTATGATGATACAAACAGCACTGAAGGGTTCTCGATATATGGTTGGTAAAAGCTTACTGTGCGGACTATGTTTAGCGAGAGGTATTGTAATAGGTTCAATACGTGGATACGATAGCTGTTTGTTTGTACTTTGAGCTGGAAATCGTAGTCTTCTCATTGTGATTTGAGACGTAAAACCGGAAGCAGAAGGCTTAAGAAGTCCCCGTGGAAGCATTTTAAATATACGCAAGGTAACTAGGACTGGCGGTGAAAGAGGCAATGAAGTCGACATCGTGAAGTGTATGAACGGCAGGATATTACCTAAATCAAGACGGTATGACGGTGGGGTGCTACTGAGGTGTTGAAGCAGTTCTGAATGTGAACGGGCGGTCGGTGCTTCTAAAAGGGAAAAGGAAATTGAGGAACAGCTAATGATAGCGGCATCGATTAACAGTCTCAATGAAAAACTAATGTGGAAATGTCGATAAAGAAGGGAACGGTTAATGCAGTGTGGATTCTCTCTTTGTCTCTTTGCAAAATAAAAAAAGTCGTGCTTTTCAGAACACAAAATCAGAAAGTCTTGGAATCAAACCTCGGGTACTCGTAAGATATTTTTTTCTCAACTATAACTCCATTAATATCTAACAACGCCAAATCATGCCATATTTGCGGGCCAATGTTCAACTTCAGGTCCCTTTATAGTTGGCCAGAAAAGTCATATCAAAGCCGCAGAGTAAATAAAGGACGTATCTTCCGCACAAGGACCACACTACTAAATACTGGAAGGGTTCACGACAAACTTTAGGTTGGAGACATCTTTGCCTTTACTATATAAATGTTACACACCAGTCTCAAAACATTCCAGAGGCTCGCCTGCTAAGCACGAGCGTGCAGTGGCCATATTAGACAGGCGTAACGCCATTTGAGAGCCATCCATCCGGGTCAGAGCAGAGGAGGCTGGCCCGCTGCAGCACTGTCCCCCAGAGAGCCATCTCAGGACGGAAATGATGTTACGTTACACGTGACCTGGTGCCCCGCTTATTGCCTTAGGAGCTACAGAGAGTTATGCACAGGTGCATTACCCCAGACGGTGCTACCCGTCTGGCAGTAAATCAATAGCAGGTGTTTGGCAATACCTTCGATTATCGGCAATGGTCAAACGTTCGGCTATTTCTTTACTGACTGAATTACAGATACAATTGGTTTCAGCCCGTTACAACGCTGCGGAAAGATAGTTATTCTGTTTAATATATCAAAAGTAGGATTTATTTACGTAGTTCAGCAACAAAATGTGGGATTGTTACTAACGTTCTGTTGACAGCTTCCATTGACGGTGCTTTCCAGAGTTAGTGCCTAGCACCTATTACTCGGTTTTTCTTACATGTGTATCGGGAAAAATGTATCTACATCGCCAAAGTATTGTATAACTGCTTAGCTCCCACAGCTTAGTCTTATAATACAATCTTATCTCTTGAAAACACTTCCTAAGTTTCTAAAAATGTGAAATAATCTATGCTAAAAATATAACATAATAATGTGAGAAAAATATTTTAACTAACATTTTTTTTAACGCGAGTATTCAACCAACAACTTAAAGTAACCATATTGTCAGAAAATTGAAGATATACAGGGCGATTCCGTGACGACGTTACAAACTTTAGGATGATGAAGAAGGTGAAATGTATCAATTTTAGATGAGGACTTAAGTCCGTAAGCAACCGAGTAGAAAGCTTTAAGCAAAAATCGTTGTTATACTTCTTAACGGAAGAGAGACACCAGTAATAATGTCGCTAATATTCTAAATGGAGCAACTTTAAGAGATGGTAGAATGGATCAAAACAAGAAAAAAATGGGTCGTAAATATGGGCTCTAAAGTTCATCCCTTAAGAGCTATGAATGCTTGTTCAGTAGAAGAGATGTGTTTCAGAGTGTCGAAGATGAAAAAAAGAAAAAAAAAAACGCGTAGCTGCTTAGGTACGCATTTTTGAGCACATGTTTTCTTCTTGTCCATACTACGACGTCTGAAAGTTGCTTATCCAGTAATCTTAGCAACAACAGAATCGGCACATAGGATCCAGCCCGAGTATTAAACAGATTTTCGTTTATAATTTTCGACCCGTTCGTTTCTAGATCAGGATCCCTTACCTTCATAGATTTACGCATCTCCATCGTCCCTGAGAGTTTGTAGCATAATTAGGAAGTTACCCTGTATATACAGGTTGGTCAGAAACAGTCCGAAAACTTACAACCGTTTTTCGGGGTAGGTTGTTCTGAAAAATAACTGTTCAGAAAAAAATTGTATAAAACTTCCTGGCAGATTAAAACTGTGTGCCCGACCGAGATTCGAACTCGGGACCTTTGCCTTTCGCGGGCAAGTGCTCTACCATCTTCTTATTTTTTTTTTTTTTTTTCGACCATTGCCTTTTGCGGGCAAGTGCTCTACCATCTGAGCTACCGAAACACGACTCACACCCGGTACTCACAGCTTTACTTCTGCCAGTATCTCGTCTCCTACCTTCCCGCGAAAGGCAAAGGTCCCGAGTACGAATCTCGGTCGGGCACACAATTTTAATCTGCCAGGAAGTTTCATATCAGCGCACACTCCGCTGCAGAGTGAAAATCTCATTCTGAAAAATTGTATAAATTGCACTGTTTCCGAGTTAATTAGAATTGAAGTTAGTCAACCAGGCCGTTACGCGTGCAAATACAATAGGCCTACCAGAGAGTGTATCGCCCAAAATGTCTTTGGTTTCGTAAAACTGGACAAGAGAGCGTTTCAGAAATAGGACATGAACACGATCGAACCCGAGCCAAAGACGAGCAGTCCCGCTCGCTATCATCTACACTATGACAACAACTGAAACAAATTGTGCCTGGCGCCCCGCTTGTATTTAGGGGGGCAACGGCATGATCGGCGAACTTCAATGCTAATTAGCTCGGGAGCAGCGCATCGTACCAGAATTTCCTATGAAGTAAAACCTGCCATGCAACACCCTTACAAGCTTTTCAGACTGTTTCTGACCACCCTGTGTACGTCGGGTGTCCCTCATAAAGGTCGTTAGGTGCATTTGATCTTCTGTTTGCAGCGTACTTCGCAGAGTGTGTTGCTGGGTTCGGCCCACACAAATACTGATCATCACGTCTTTCATGCGACGCCCGGTTTGTTTCCCGTTACAAATAAAATGATTCCTATTCGATACAGCGGTTTCAAACTGGGCTAGCGTGATGCTCATGATATCATTATGTATTAACGGAGGCAGTAAAATGCGAATAATAGCCAGCAATCCAGCTGAGAGTTCCGCCCTGGCCCGCGATTACTGCTAACGCCATGCAGCAGCGCTACTCGGTAGCCATTGGAGTGCTGTGGCTATTCTTCGTGTATTAATGGCCCTGTTAAATATCGATGAAACACAAACATCGACTAAAATGGGACCGCTCTAATGAATTAGCAAGTCAAGTTCTGCTTTAAAAATAATTTTGTTTGTAATGGTGAAGAAGCTGTAAGGAGCTGATTTTCGTGGGGGGGAATGGATTATGGGATCACAAAATAAAGTGAACTAGAACAGTGATTTATGAATACAACAAATGCAGTAAGGAAATGTGCAGTTAAACATAAGCCTTGAAATGCATGTTAGTAACATGATAAAAAAGAAAAACAAGCAACAAGGGTCGCCTTTCTTTGGTGTGTCGAAATGAAATCATCAATTAATTCAAGTACTAGGCAGATACTACAACATTCTTAATCACCGTACGGCGTCGCTCGTTGTCAGTTAATTCAAGAATTCCAATTGACTATAAGCAGCAACTGCACAAACGACGTTACAACCCATGGTAAGTGTGAAGTCAAAAATAGTTTAAAGTTTTATGTAGCTGCAGTAAGAGTAGTTAACAAAGAGTTACATGTCAAGATCAATAAAAAGTTATAATCAACAATCGCGAAAACGGCTTAAGGCCAAATGATAACAGTGTATCATGGAGAAACCATTTCATTTAACACAGTTTTACATAGAATTTTTATTAAGCAACATTTTTCCACGGCGATAGGACTAGTTCATGAGTAACACCTACCAAACTTAAGAAGATAGAATTGTAATACTTACTTCAGGATTTAAATAAATTATCATTTATTTTAGAGGATCTTAAGCTTAAACACCAAAGCGAGAGCCGACAGGTGCGAGAACTATCACACAACAGCTCAGGGCATCGAAGATGGTGATCAGAATAATATACAGAAGAATGGAAAAGAAAACTGACGATCTGTCAGAGGACGATGAGTTTGGCTTTAGGAACGATAAACGCACCAAAGAGGCAGTTCTGACATTGAGGTCGATAATGGAAACAAGACTGAAATCAGAATACGTTCATAGGACTTGTCGACCTGGGAAAAGCGTTCGATGACGTAAAATTGAGCAAGATGTTAGAAATTCTGAGAAAAATATGTACAGGGACCAAGAGAGAACAATAAGACTGGAAGAGCAAGGGCAAAGTAATGGTGTAAGGGATGCAGTCTTTCACCCTTATTACACAATACATACATCGAAGAAGCAATGACACAAGTAAAAGAAAGGTTCAAGAATGGGACTAAAATTGATGGTGAAAGAGTATAAATAAGAAGTACTGCTGACAACATTGCTATTATCAGCCAAAGTTAAAAGAGTTACAGGATCTGTTGCAGGAATGAACAGTATGATGAGTACAGCATATGGACTGACAGTAAATCAAAGAGAGATGAAAGTAATGAGAAGCAGCAGAATATGGATTGAAATTAAATCAAAGAAAGACGAAAGTAATGAGAAGTAGTTGAAATGAGAATACTGAGAAACTTAATATCAGATTTGGTGAACACGAAGTGGATGAAGTTAACGAATTCTGCGCCAAGATAGCCCACGGTGAAAAGAGCAAGTAAGACATAAAAAGCATACCAACACTGGCAAGAAGGGCATTCCTGGTCAATACGACCAGTATCAAACATATTCCTTAATTTGAGAAAGAAATATCTGATAGGGTACATTTGGAGCATAGCATTGTATGATAGTGGAACATGGACTGTGAGGAAATCGGAACAGAAGAGAGTCGAAGCATTCGGGTTGCGGTGCTACAGAGGAGTTTTGAAAATTAGTTGGATTGGTAAGGTAAGGATTGAGAAGGTTCTCTGCACACACTGCGAAGAAAGGAATACATGGAAAACACTGACAAGAAGAAGGGCAGGATGATAGGTTCCAATGGTTCAAATGACTCTTAGCACTATGGCACTTAACTTCTGAGGTCATCAGTCCCCTAGAACTTAGAACTACTTAAACCTAACTAACCTAAGGATATCACACATATCCATGCCCCAGGAAGGATTCGAACCAGCAACCGTAGCGGTCCCGCGGTTCCAGATTGTAGCGCCTAGAACCGCTCGTCCACCCCGGCAGGCGATGATAGGTCATGTGTTAAGACATGAGGGAATAACATACATTGTATTGGAGGGGGCTGTAGAGGGCAAAAACAGGAGACGAATATAGAAATTGGAATACATGCAGCAGAACGTAAGTAGCAATTGCTACTCTGAGATGAAAAGGTTGGAACAGGAGATAAATTCGAGGCAGTCAGGATATAGGTGACGGAAAAAAATTAAATAAAATGAAGTAAAAATAACAGCACAAAAACAGAAAGTACAACAGCAATGACCGAGCAAAACATTGTCTGGAGTGTGTGCAGTACGAGGCCTGCCGCTGTGAGGACAATCCTCAATATTGCCGTGCCAGCTTTCATCACGTAACCTGCTTGCCCACCGACTAACTGTACTGCGATCGACAGCAGCAGCTCCATACACCTTTTTCAACCTCTTGTGAATGTTTCCCACTGTCTCGTTTTCACAGCACAGGAATTCTTCAAATGTTCAAATGTGTGTGAAATCTTATGGGACTTAACCGCTAAGGTCATCAGTCCCTAAGCTCACACACTACTTAACCTAAACTACCCTAAGGACAAACACACACAGCCTTGCCCGAGGGAGGACTAGAACCTCCGCCGGTATCAGCCGCACAGTCCATGACAGCAGCGCCTAGATCGCCTTTTTTCCGATATAGTTCGTTGCGTTTGGTCTAGGCGGTCGTCACGAGACATCCGTTCAAGTTGGTCGTTGATTCCTTGACTCAGTTTTTTTTTTCTTTATTACCCGCTGAGCTACCGTGCCGGCAATCGCTCGGCTAAACCCGCGGAGCAGCAAAACATCAGGTTAAATTAATAGTGAAGGGCGCCATTATACGGCTTTTCTTACATTTAGTCAGTAGAAATCAGATACATTAAGTCGTCTGCAATTAACCTTGGTACAGATAGGTGGGTGTATTAAAAGCGTAGTTATGAGAATATTTCGTGGATACGACCAATGACTGTAAGAGTGATTAGTGGATTATAGAAAGAACCTGGTAAAATAGATATAAACACCAGAAAGCTTGTCAAAATGGATACTGACAGCAACTAGTTGCCTACGAAACGTTACAACGGCTCTGCTAGCTTCTGAAAAGAGTGAACGGACTTCACGTCAGTGTTTGGAACCCTGGCACTATTGACCAACTCACATAGCGTGAACGCTGGGGAGAGCGACGGTACTGGCTGGAGACTGAAGTCGGCCTGCCACCTGTGCTCGGTAGACAAGCAGAAGCTAACGACAGCAAAGCTCATCTCACCGGTCGTCCGATAACAAGTCCTTACACCATAATCTTCTAGCGGTAAATATCTACTCCTCCATCTCCAAGCAACAAGTGTTAGTCTACGATCTCACAACTGCAAACGTTGTTGTCTTTAACACTCTGATACTGGGCTGTTTCTGGATAGCAGGAATCTCGCCGGCCAACAGTAGCAGACAGAGTTCCGTCAAGTAAAATTATAGTAATAAAGCTAAACGAACTCCCACTCTTTCAGATTTTGTAATTATTAATCAATAGTGTTGCAATAGCATTGTGGCGTGCGGAAGAAGTAGAGTGCCTTCCCTCATTCCACGAAACGATTCTCAAGCTGAGAATGTGACACTCATGAAAACGTGCACGCTTTCTGTAAAATAACGCAATGAACCAATAACAACGCTTGTTTTAGAACTTTAAACAGAACATTCTTCTACAGCGTGGTCGATGAGGCAAACGCCTGGCTCCTGGAAAGTGACACATGGCGAGATTTTTATCTTCTTACCAGGCTTCTTCTAATAACGCTGTTTCTTTTGCGAGAGACGGCTCTCGCGCCCATTCCCTTGAGTAAGGGAGTCATGAAATGAATGCTGGGCTGAAACTGAGTCTTAGATTCTGAACATTTTTGTGGTGAAGCCCGTTACTTTCAAGAAAACTCTTTATCTTTTGCCAGCAGGCTCGAGGGCTCTCAATTCTGCAGTTCCCCCCATAAGAATAGAAATGAGCAGGACAGTCACAAATGATAACGAATCTGGTCTGCAATTAGAAAACAGCGTAAGAGAACGACTACATTGATCACAGGGATGAGCATACAGTATTCTGAAAAAAGTGGCATGACAGTTAAAGAGAGGACCTGCTGCGTAATACAGGAAAATAAACAGCGTCAATCGCCGACCAAATATAGAATCAACCAAGCCCAGGGCGTCGCATCGGTGTATAAGAAAATGAAAAGCTAATTACCACACAGGCGGCTCGTTTGAAATAGGGGTGATGATACGGAGCGAGAAGGGGATATGGACACACAGAGAGGGGGAAGGTGGAAATGAATACAGACAGGGGGAGCAGGGTATAGACAGAGAAAGGGCAGGAGGGACGAGAAAGGGGTAGGGGGGAAGAAATGGGCAGAGAAAGGTAAGAGTAGGAGATTTAGAGGAAAACGGGCAAGAGGAGAGGGACCAAAAGTAGAAGTTGGAGGAGGTGGATAGTAGTAGGGGGAGCAGGAGACGGAAGGGCAGGATGAGATGACAGAGAAGAAAGAAACAGGTGTCAGATATGACGGGAGGATGAAGTGATGGAATGAGAGAGAGGGAGGAGCAGAGAGACTGACGGAGGGGCAGGAGAAATGGACAGAAAAAGGGGCATCAGATGATGGTTAGACAGTGAGGGCAAAGGAGATGGACACAGAGGACTAGAAAAGAGGGGAAGGAGAAGATGGACAGACAGAAAGCGTAGGTCGAATTGACTGTGAGAGGAAAAGTGGAATATGTAGCGATGGTGGGGGAGTTGGACGGAGGGCGTTGGTTGGAGGAGGCGGACACAGAGGGAGCAAGGAGATCGATAGGGTGAGGGGTCAGAGGTGGTGGAGAAACAGAGAGGAGGGAGGAGGAATTGGACATGTACAGGGGAAGTGGAGGTGATGGGCCGATAGAAGATTGCAATTACCTATGTCCCACTGTGCCATACCATACACTAAGTTCCTCTCGGTCGACCTTTCTGGTAGCAGGTGGCAATAGCTGGGACTGGATCATATACTGAGTATGCCCAGCGAAGTCGAAACTTCTGAAAACATGATTGCATTTTAAGGATGGCTCGCTCCTCCCACACATCCGCCAGAAATAGCTATTTTTGCATGTCCCTCTGGCATTGGCGCAGCTCAGCTATTGTCAATTTCAAGAAACAGTACTGCATACATACATTTCGGGAAAATCAGATGCTTAATAATCGTTAAAATTCGTGATGAAAAATCTTCAGCTGTCTTCTACTTTGCACTGTGCGAGAAATGTCTGATGCTGTATACTGCCGTCACCTAAAAGATTTTCACCAGCGATGCTGGAGGAATGAAGGGAATGTATCACTACAAAAGTTAAATAACCAATGATACTGATTGACCTTAGCAATGTTAAGTAATATACGAACTGGTGCAACTGGACCTATGGTGTCATGGCTCTCTAAAACTACAAACCGGAACTAAGGCTCTCTAAAAGGTTCAGAGACTGTATTTCCTGTAATCAACTAAGAAACAACACCAATATGTATGAAAAAACTGCATTGTAAAACATCTCGTACAACAAGCCAAATAAGGTTTTAGGAAATAATGAAGAAGGGTTGTATATCATTTGAACTGCTACACGATTTTAGGAAGGACGCTGGTCTTTGACTGCGACTTATGACTTAAGCTAAGGAATGAGTGCTTCGTTTATACACGCGCTCACGACACGACACAACACAAGAGGGTAACAGGAATGTAACATCTCCAGAAAAGGTGGTAGGGTCGATATTAGAAAAGTGAATGTCATGATAAATTTATTTATCATTTATCGAGGTCAACATAAACACACATATACAAACACACACACACACACACACACACACACACACACACACACACACCGACACGCGCACACTCATGCAGGCTGCTTATTGCAATATGGAAATATAGTTATACACGCCGGCCGCTATGTCCGAGCGGTTCTAGGTGCTTCAGTCCGGAACCGCGCTGCTGCTACGGTCGCAGGTTCGAATCCTGCCTCGGGCATGGATGTGTGTGATGTCCTTAGGATACTGATGACTTCGGATGTTAAGTCCCATATTGCTCAGAGCCATTTGAGCCATTTTTTGAATTACATATTTCCGCGAAAACTATAGCAAATTAATTATTTCTCGAGATATCCAACTTCGGTACATTTTGGAAGCGCAGTGGGCCTTCAGATCGTTTAAATAAAAGCAGCTTACATATTAGCTTAAGCAGTCATCGTTAATGGAGAAAGATCGTATGTTGTAACACTCTTTTTTAAGCTCTGTGAACCTTCGAATTAAATATTTCCGCATCTAAACTGTTTGTGTTCCTATTAAAATACAAGCAGTTATTGGAACTAATTAAATGAACTGCAGGTTGGTAGGTAAGCATAGTTCAGTCTTCGTACCACACATTAAATTCATCGAAATATATTAAAACTGGCTGCAAAACGCAGCTGTAATGTGAATCCAACATACAGGTTACAGTACACTGAGAACTAGCAGCGTAACCAACGACAACATTGCAAAAATCAGTTTATCATACATCGTGAAATGCATAGCAGTATGATCAGAATACTATTGCTTCTTGTTGATACAACAAAAACCTCTGGGATGAAGCAGCAGTTTCCCTCATCATCTCGGACTCTCGCTTCGATCGGCTCGGTGGAGTAAGTTCATCACGACTGATGTAAACAATTCTTTTTTTAGGTAAGACTCAATGTCCTCATATGCCATTTGATATTGAACATTTCACTTTATTTCACGCAACTTCAGACAATTATCGATGCTTCTTTTCAATAGACACTACTTCTTTATCATGTGAATTGCTGCCCAAAGCTCTCGAAGCTAGCGAGGAAACTAATTCATTTGAGTCAATATTTACTGACGATTTTTTGGTGACCATCTTCCACTCGACAACTCCATGTGGTATCCTCTTTTATTATTCTGCTTCTTCATCTTCCTTTCTGCAATCATTACCATCACCTCCCTCGTTTTAATGGACCTCTTACTATTATTGTTCTCTTCCACTTTCTGCTTCCATAAATACATAGCCTTTAACGTCTTCGTCTCGGTCTGTTTCTATACGAATAGCTGTCCCAGTTTATGACCTATTGAGAAATCGATGTGATGGGAAGTAATTCATGCTTCTTCAATCATCTTTGCATACATATTGTACCTGCAGGTGTTTCAACGTGATGTACGCATTATACTCCTACGATTGGACGCAATTTTCAATCGTTAATCTGATTTGAAGTGTGGTAAATGGTATTTTAAAATTTTCAGGAGTTTTCAAATCGATAAACCTTGCTTGTTTTACCAGTTTCCAAACTTACGCAGTCTATGTTCACCCACCTGAAATATAAAACTGCATAATAAGGGAACAGGTCCAACAACTGGAACAATCTCGTCCCTACCACCCGCAAGTGGGAATTCCAGCTTTCGTGGCGGTCGGCTGATGATAGGGATTTTAAAAATATTTTCATTAGGTTTTCATAAAATTTGGAGACAAACTTTGGTTACTAACGGTTTATTATGTGTTTTAATATTCTGTAACCCTCCTTTATAAATTTTATAAAACAAAGCTATTCCACTACTTCATAATTTACCATTGCAGTTAGCTGTTCCAGTTAACAGAGAAAGTAGTGAACGGTAGGTAAAAGAGATTGAATACTTCAGATTTACATGGTGAGTACTGATGTTACATGGAGAGTGGAAGTCAAGGAAGAATAACAGTCAATGGAAAATTATTCAGTGGAGAATTATGGTTAGAGGAGAATTATGGTCAAATGGCTTTGGTAGTGCCCTCGACGTTTCCGTGATGTGACAGTGATCAGTGGGGAACGATGGTCAATGGAGAATAACAGTCATGGAAAATTATGTTCAGTGGATAATTGAATTCAGTGGAGAAAGTTAAAGACTCGCCTTCCCATAAATATACGAGAGAAATTAGTCAGCGTCCCTGATAGTGATCTGGAAAATTTCCTGCCAGTAATAAATTTCTTGGGCCTCAAACAGGAGGACGCCTTGAAATCGGACAACAACAACTGGAACAATAATAGTTTCTGTAATGATGATAACTGCAGAAGCGGCGTTTCAGGAGAAAAACACTAGGAACAATGGTGAGAACAGTAAGCCAAAATCTAGAGGCAATGGTAATAACTACATAGCTGCAATACCAACAATGGAGACTACCAGAATGGTAACAACAACATCAATGATAGAAAAGGACGACATAATAGCGGCTCCGAAACAACAGCCGTAATAAAAATCTGACAACTACAAACTGGTCGCAGTAGAATCCCGGGATCAGTCATTGGATGCAATATACAGCGCCGGCGCCACAGCTGTTATAAAAAATGCACATTAATCGGATGCCTGCGACACCGATCCCAGACAGCAGTCAACAGCAACACAGGCAGCCACCACAAACATGTGCATCACCGAATCAAATGCAGTCACACGGTGTATGCATTGTGGGTGTGATGAAAGCTGAGCAAAGTTTACCTTCGCAGGCGTCAAACTGTGGGCGACATCTGTAGGCCTTCGTCAGTCGGTCGCCGCACAGAATGAAGGCGCCACACAACGACACTTGGCCATGTTGCGATAAAATTACAGGGATAGCGTGAGGCAGGAGTTGTCTCGGAAACCTATAATTGCACGAAACACTAAGTGGAAGTGGTACAGGGTGCTGTTTATGGTCCCATCAATGGTGTGCGGTTAGTTATAGATACAGGAGCGTCTATTTCAGTTATGGATTACAGCTTCTTCAAATGTATCAAGCAGTTCAAGGGTTTGCGTATACTTCCCGTACAAAATTGTAAGGCGCTGAGGGCCATTAGTGCTAGAGTCCCGGTGATTAAACACCTGGTCCAGGCTGACATGGTCGTCGGAAAAAGGAGCCATTTGTTGCACTTTTCTATTAGTAAATAATTTGTCAGTTCCTGTCGTTGTGGGATGGAACTTCCTGCGCGGGAGGGACGCAAAGATTGACCTCTCACGCGGGCTTATTTCGCAGTAGCTCCTGGAGACTGTACTGGATCTTGTAAAAATATTTGACATTCACGGTAAGTACGGCTATGGAGTCAAGGTGAAATGCGCGCGTCCGGATGTTTTGTATTTCACAACAACCGACCAGAGGAAGAGGATTTAAATGATACCCATAACAAAGAAGCACATAATGTGGGTAACTTAGCGCAAGCTAAAGTTGCAGAATTAGATTTCTTAATCTCCGAGCAACAGAGTGACCTAGTCAGCTTACTGAACTATTACAAGGAAGTATTCTCGGAAAAACCAGTGGTGACAGAGGATACACGAACGACAAGTAAGTGTACAAACATCAGACCCATTGTCGTGCCGCATTTTCTGTGCCCTGGTCTCAGAAAGAGGCAGTGATGAAGGAGTTCCGATATATGCTAGGCTGGGGTGTGATCGAGACATTTTTCTCACCCTACATCACCCCACTGTTAACCGTGGCTAAGCCTGACGCTAGCGTTCGCTTTGTGCTGGATGCACGTGACCTCAGTAAGATCACTGAACCCGTCAGGAAACGTTGAAGGTAAAAGAACTTTACCCTCACGTTGACATAAAGAGATTTGTAGTTTAACAATAAACATGTCACCGTGGTCCACGTATATAGTAATTAGTTTAGTAGTTATTCTCTTGTTGCTACTAAGTAAGCTTTGTATTTATTAGGTACGTAGTAGGTGTAAGATCAATTGCAAATAAACACCCTTCAAGTGTGCAAAACTTTGCTGAAGTGCAAATGAACAATCTTCAAGTGTGCAAAACATTGTATACTAGAAACATTAGCGTCCATCAGACTCTTTCAAGAATCTTGATTACATGAATATATTTGCCTGTGATAATACCACAGAATTAATATCCAACTTGTTTTTGCGAGTAGTAAGAAATTTGTCGTAAGGTCTTATGGGACCAAACTGCTGAGGTAATCGGTCCCCAAGCTTACGCACTACTTAATCTAACTTAAACTAACTTACGCTGAGGTCAACACACACACCCATGCCCGAGGGAGGACTCGAACCTCCGACGGGGGGAGCCGCGCGGACCGTAGCGAGGCGCCTGAGACCACGCGGCTACCCCGCGCGGCTCGTGAGTGGTTATGTCGTTCTTTTACACTTTCTTTATGTATGTGATGATTTCAATGTGTTATGTAAGAAACCCGTTAGTTGAATATTTGACGAAAATATACTGAAGTCATACAATGACTGTGAATATTTGTACCACATAGGCTAGGCACGTGTGCCGTAGATTTTTGGGGTACCGATCGATGTTTACCGCTTTGTTCGGGACGATTTTTGTCCTCTTTTTTCTTTGAGTTAAGATTCTTTTAAGATCACGTGTTTTTCATTATTTGCTCGGGTGTGTGCTTCCTGTCAGAAAACAAACACATGCATATGGGACATCTTTTATCGTATCAATGGTAGAGGCCGAAGGTACGAATCTGCACAAATGAAAACAACATTGTACAACATACTCGACACTTGTAGTCCAGTGCGATCGAATGATCGTACTTCCTGCAGAGGGTACTTTTATTTGATGCAGTTAGAATTGTAATTGACATAATGTAAGAATTTTTCAACTGTAAATTTTGACAAATGTTTTCGAATCTCATACTATGAAACGCCTCAATGAAATTTTACTAAAACTGCTTAAATAGAAATAAAAGATTCTAACGACTGAAGGCTCTAACAACTGATAAGTATGTGATTAGCAAAGGAAAGATTTTGTTGCTGATGTGATATCAGCGCACACTCCGCTGTAGAGTGAAAATTTCATTCTAGAAACATCCCCTAGGGTGTGGCTAAGCCATGTCTCCACAATATCCTTCCTTCCAGGGGCGCTAATTCTGCAAGGTTCGCAGGAGAGCATCCTTTCTTCCAGGGGTGCTAGTTCTGCAAGCCTCTGTGAAGTTTGGAAGGTAGGAGACTAGGTACTGGCGGAATTAAAGCTGTGTGGAGGGGGGGGGGGGGGGGTGAATCGTGCTTGGGTAGCTCAGTCGGTAGAGCACTTCAGCACTTGCCCGCGAAAGGCGAAAGTCCCGCGTTTGAGTCTCGGTCCGGCACACATTTTTAATCTGCCAGAAAGTTTCACTAATTTCCTTCCTTGCAAGCTAGCGAAGTATTAGCTGTGTGAAATGCTTACGCGTATTCGGTTTTTCGTGCAATTTGATGGTTCGAGCACCAGAGGAAGCTGCAGCTAAATTCCGTATTGCGGACTGTGGAGCGGCTTCTCGCAGCCGGATCACATCTGCAATCGCGGTCGGCACGTTCTGAAGCGGCTAGCCCTGTGAGCTTCCCACCATTGACGTCGCGTAATAACGTAAAGCATGAATGAGGACTAAATTCGACGAAAGCATTACTAATTTTCAATGCAAACTTGACAACTATTTTCACTCAAACTTCGAGTTTTTCCAGAACGTTATAAACGAACTGATTTTGAATCACAAGTATGCTGCTTTTTCAATTGTATAAAAACTTTACTCAAAATCTTGAAGTGAATTGATGATCTTCGACGAATATTGTAAACTTCATTAACGAACTGATGTTTTTCAATTAATTTTCGTAAATTTCAAACAGTCCCATATATACAGGATGGTCCATTGATAGTGACCGGGCCAAATATCTCACGAAATAGGCATCAAACGAAACAACTACAAAGAATGAAACTCGTCTAGCTTGAAGGGGGGAACCAGATGGCGCTATGGTTGGCCCGCTAGATGTCGCTGCCATAGATCAAACGGATATCAACTGCGTTTTTTTTCAAATAGGAATCCCCATTTTTATTACATATTCGTGTGTTACATAAGAAATACGAATGTTTTAGTAGGACCACTTTTTTCGCTTTGTCTTAGATGGCGCTGTAATAGTCACAAACGTATAAGTACGTGGTATCACGCTACATTCCGCTACTGCGGGCGGTATTTGCTTCGTGATACATTACCCGTGTTAAAATGGACCGTTTACCAATTGCGGAAAAGGTCGATATTGTGTTGATGTGTGGCTACTGTGATCAAAATGCCCAACGGGCGTCTGCTATGTATGCTGCTCGGTATCCTGGACGATATCATCCAAGTGTCCGGACCGTTAGCCTGATAGTTACGTTATTTAAGGAAACAGGAAGTTTTCAGCCACGTGTGAAACGTCAACCACGAGCTGTAACAAATGATGATGCCCAAGTAGGTGTTTTAGCTGCTCTCGCGGCTAATCCGGCCATCAGTAGCAGACAAATTGCGCGAGGATTGGGAATCTCAAAAACGTCGGTGTTGAGAATGCTACATCAACATCGATTGCACCCGTACCATATTAATGTTCACCAGGAATTGCATGGCGACGACTTTCAACGTCGTGTACAGTTCTGCCACTGGGCACAAGAGAAATTACGGGACGATGACAGATTATTTGCACGCGTTCTATTTAGCGACGAAGCGTCATTCACCAACAGCGGTAACGTAAATCGGCATAATACACACTATTGGGCAACACAAAATCCACGATGGCTGCGACACGTGGAACATCAGCGACGTTGGCGGGTTAATGTATGGTGCGGCATTATGGGAAGAAGGATAATTGGCCCCCATTTTATCGATGACAGTCTAAATGGTGCAATGTATGCTGATTTCCTACGTAATGTTCTACCGATGTTACTACAAGATGTTTCACTGCATGACAGAATGGCGATGTACTTCCAACATGATGGATGTCCGGCACATAGCTCGCGTGCGGTTGAAGCGGTATTGAATAGCATATTTCACGACAGGTGGATTGGTCGTCGAAGCACCATACCATGGTTCGCACGTTCACCGGATCTGACGTCCCCGGATTTCTTTCTGTGGAGAAAGGTGAAGGATATTTGCTATTTCGTTCCGCCGACAACACCTAACAACATGCGTCAGCACATTGTCAATGCATGTGCGAACATTACGGAAGGCGAACTACTCGCTGTTGAGAGGAATGCATTGAGGTTGACGGCCATCTTTTTGAGCATCTATTGCATTAATGTGGTATTTACAGGCAATCACGCTGTAACAGCATGCGTTCTCAGAAATGATAAGTTCACAAAGGTACATGTATCACATTGGAACAACCGAGATAAAATGTGCAAACGTACCTACGTTCTGTATTTTGAATTAAAAAAACCTACCAGTTACTAACAGTTCGTCTAAAATTGTGAGGCATATGTTTGTGACTATTACAGCGCCATCTATCACATGGCGAAAAAAGTGGTCCAACTAAAACATTCATATTTCTTCACGTACTACACGAACATGTAATAAAAATGGGGGTTCCTATTTGAAAAAAACGCAGTTGATATCCGTTTGACCTATGGCAGCGCCATCCAACTGGCCAACCGTAACGCCAACTGGTTTCCCCCTTCAAGCTAGACAAGTTTCGTTCTTTGTAGTTTTTAATTTGACGCTTATTTCGCGAGATATTTGGCCCGGTCACGATCAGTGGACACCCTGTATATATACATGTTCACAACCTATTTACGTTTGAGAAAGAATACAGCAGCGCATGAATTTAGTTTGCTGAGCACACTATTGGTAATGTAGTTTGATGGCTCCGGGGTGGTTGTAATCCAGAGGTTTCCACAGTCACATAATTCAAATGGGGGATCAATGACAAATATAGTAACTGGAGGTCTAAAAATTATTTTCCGGACTACATTTACCCTGACGACACATTATAGTAAAATACACCACTAGTAAACACATCAATGATACAAATATTTTCTGCAATGACCAAAACGCTTTTTACACTAAATGAAATATGAAATACAAAATTTATGTAAACTCGCAGCGTCAAGTGATGTAAAACCTGTGATTGCAATTCAGTGTGCTCATGTATGAAAAGTGATGCGACTATATGTAACATACGAAATGAACTTCTGCTGTACGTGGCATGTTAAGCCATTACGTGGCATGTTAAGCCATAACGTTTCATGCAAATGTCGTAAACAGCCCTGGGGGCTATGTGCCGTTTCCTGGTGTATACTTCGTTGTGCAAAAAGGACTTAATATTTTTCTGTAATATGTGAGAAAAAAAGGGATATTTTTTCGAGTGAAGTGCATCGAGTGAAAAGGACGAAGACTATAAGTACGATTCATTATCTGTGTAGACAATGACTAAAGAAGACAATATATACTCTGTTAATTTTCATTTCTCTGATAAAAGAGAAGACACTGTACCTTGTCGCGTAGTACTTCTGCTAGCAAGAGCCACTCTTGCTACGTCCCATATTTAGGGGTATGTAATAAGTGTAATAATTGTTAATTTATCAAAATCGTTTTCAGAATAGAAAATGTTATTTATTACTATTGAAATTATCTTTCATTTGTTGAAGATTGTGTTCCTTCCTGCAGTTATTAAAAGTTTTATTAGATACGATCTTATCCTGTTATATTATCGCGAAATAGGGGAGATAGTGTCACAGACAGGATACGTGAATTAGAGTGGCAGTCATTAAAACAAAGGCGTTTTCGTTGTGACGGGATCCTCTCGTGAAATTTGAATCACCGATTGCGATGACATTCTGTTGCCACGCACCTACATAGGGGGAAATGGTCATCACGATAAAATAAGAGACATCAGGGCTCACACAGAAAAATTTAAGTGCTCGTTTTCCCGCGTGCCGTTCGAGAGTGGAACGGTAGAGAGACAGCATGAAGGTGGTTCATTGAACTCTCTGCCAGGAACTTTATTGTGAATAGCAGAGTAATCACGTAGCTGTAGATGTAGATTACGATCGGTACAGACATTTGTGGTAAACATGGCTCTTCTAGCCAATATATTATTGAGATAACTAATATAGGTTATGCATTTATGAAAATACATAATCTATTTTCATTTTCTGACACAAATTTTTACGTACTGAGGCCCAAATATTTCTCATGTAGCTGCCAATACAGAGAAAGCTGTAACTAAAATGCAGTTAAAATTAACAAACCAGTGTGCTACTAGTAAGTATACTTACATACGAACCTTATAATTTCAACCTCTGAGACCAACAGAGATCATGTTCGTATGTTGTTTCTGGTTTGGTGTGCCATAACATGTCTGTACGATAACTTCAATAAAAAAGAAAATAATTCTATGTTAACAACTCAGTTTCAAAGACTGTAAGATCTGTGATAAAAATAATTAACGATTATCTGTTTAAAAGACAATTTCACACAATTCGTTACAATTACATTACAATGTGCACGGTAGTTAAGACGAAGTGACTGCATGAAAAATGTGAATAAATCGAAAGAGAAATGATTGTAATAAGGACTGACTCACCATACGGGGAAAATCAAAACAATTTCCGGTAAAATTAAAAGTAAGGCTGCTAACATTAAGATCGCAATGGGAATTCCACTGATAAATGCAGAGGAGAGAGTGGATAGGTGGAAGTAATACACTGAAGGCCTCTATCAGGGGGAAGATTTGTATGGTGTGAAAGAAGAAAAAACAGGAGTCGGTTTAGAAGAGATAGGTGATCCAATACTAGAATCAGAACTTAAAAGAGCTTCTGAGGACTTAAGATCGAATAGGGCAGAAGGAATAGGTAACATTACATCATAATTTCTAAAATTGTAGGGAAAAGTGGCAACAAAACGACTATTCCCGTTGGTGTCTAGAATGTATGAGTCTGGCGACAGACTATCTGACCTTTGGAAATATATCATCCGCACAATTCTGAAGATTGCAAGAGCTGACAAGTCCGAGAATTATTGCATAATCAGCTTAACAGGTCATGCATCCGAGATACTGACAAGATTAATAAACACAAGGATAGAAAATAAAATTGAGGATCTGTTAGATGACGATGAGTTTGGCTTTAGGAAAGGTAAAGGCACCAGAGAGGAAAACGGACGATGACGCTGATAACGGGAGCAAGACTGAAAAAAAATTCAAGACACGTTCATAGGATTAGTCGACCTGGAAAAAGCGTTCGACAATTAAAATGGCGCCTGTTGAGCTAACTTGAACTTGATTCTGAGCTCTTTCTATAATATTGAGAGTAAACTATGTGACACCATTTTCCTATTTTTTTTAATATTAAAACTTTTGTGTATGTTAGTTGTTTTCCTTCGAACGCCGCTAATAGTCGTTGCGTGGATGGACATGGTCCGATTGCGGCGCCTTACGCTTTGGGCATATGTTTGTTTGGATTGCAACACAGTAGCTTTGTGGGCTACCAGAATATTTCGTTGCAGCTAAGACGAAACCACCTTTTGATAAACTTTTCTATGAATCAAAGTTTGTAAATAAGTGTACTAACGTCTGTGTGATGGGATGAAATGTTTACTCTATGTGAAGTTAAATAAGCGTTAGTTGCAAGCTAGTGTAAGTAGACATAGTGGCTTAGTCAGGGTGATACGATATTGTCAGGGAGTATCGCGAGCGAGCAGTACATTGCAGAGGAGAAGCCAAAGAGAGTGTTGAGAGAAAAAATCGAGTCGAATCGCGCTGCGACTCTCTTATTGAGAAACGGTCGTAAAGCAGTGGTGCTAAAGTGTGTAACGGCTCGGTGAATAATTTGGTGTGGACTGGCGAAGTATATGGCATTAGCTGGAATTAGATATATAACATTTGCAAAATTTAACCAACCACTGTAATTCCATCCAGCTCAATTTTATATTCGTTTACTTTTACTGAGTTTTTCTTTCTCGTTTCGTTGCTACAAGTACTGAGCATTGGCGATTCGGTTATACTTGCACCTACATTTCACGAATTTCATTTATTCTCCGGAGTAGGTTCCTTTCCCTCACCACAGGAAACTATTGTTTCATCGTTCATTTGAGCCCAAATTATAGTACCCACCTGTATATTGGATGAAGGAAAGCTGGTTGACAACTGTAACCAGATTTGGAATTAAAAGTAACGCGCCCGTACGTACCTTTCATATTTAAATGTTGCTTATTTTAATTTCGATGTCTGAGCTCCTCTGAAAGCTAATGCGAATTTGCGGCTCTAACTTTGTTAGAGGTGTCTGTTTTGAGTACGTACCCTTTTGATTAGTAAGCACTCACAGAGAGCATAATTTCTAACATTCTGCGTGGTGTCTGTTTGTTCTATATCGTGTCTCCCTACCACTTTCGCCCAACGACGCTCTGAGCGTGTTTTTTAGGGAATTGACTAGTTTGAGCCTGGGACCTGTTGCTGGTAAGGAGACGTCAGACCACACATGACATGTAGAGTTCAGAAGAGTTCAGTGAAACTAGCGATGATATGACCAAATACTTAATGATTTCAGTGTCAGCTCCACTGCACTCCCTGTAAAAGAATCTTAATACTAACTAAATTAAGTGGAAGGGGTTCAAGGCTTTCCTATTTTTAGTTAGCTGGTAAAATAACGTCGAAAAAGCAGTTAAGTTTACCATTGGAAATTTTATTCTACTCACAAAACATTGTTTATAAATTGCACTATTGATAAAAGGAAATATTTTAATACAGGATGGTAAAAACCAACTGCGTTCAACAAAAATGTGAACGAATATTCCCTGAATGGGTTTCCAAGTTCTACAATGGATCGAAGGATTACCTATGCCATATCACATCTATAATCTAGGATTAAATTAAGTTTCACAAAAGAGAAAACTATCAAAATGGTCTACAGTGACCCTCAATTATCTTTAATTACTTATCTAACTTGTCGTTAATTACGGTGGCTGATGTGGCTTCTCAATAACTATATAACAGAAAAATCATCGCGTTTCAGACTTTTACTTCAATTGACAAATGTGAACAACATGAGCTTTAATTGACGATCGACACTAGTATTACGGAAAAAGGGGGTGTAACAGATGACACTTCTGCAGTTCTGAGTGAAGCTTTATGCGCTGTTATGCGGCATCGCATGCGTTCATTACCTTGTCGGTGTTCGTCAGTGGGCGGCGGACAGCACAGCTCCGCTCACCTCGCCGTCTCGGAAGCAACTCTCTCCTAACTTCTTCTTACTACAATTTACTGAAGTTGGTTAAAAAAAAAAAACAATCTGGCTGTGTTTTCATCTGACCAATCAGCGCCTCAATGTTAACCTTAAGCTCCGCCTACAAAAATTCTGTCTATCCAATGAGAAACGTTATACTTTTCGTGGTGGGGCAATGTTTATAAAGTTTCCAACGTAACGGAGACGCGAAAAAGTCTCACGCTAAAACTTCCAGCTGGTGTGGTCCTTTTAGTGTTATCGTAAGATCTATACTGTTCTTCTGGAGGGCTCTATCTTTTAACATGGGCGGGGGAGTAGTCCTGACGTAACAGAGACGCGAAAAATCTCACGCTAAAACTTGCGGCTGGGGTGGTCCTTTTAGTGTTATCGTAAGATCTATACTGTTCTTCTGGAGGACTCTAGCTTTTAACATGGGCTGGGGGGTTGTCCTAGCGGTTAGCTGGCGACGTGGGTGTCCGTCCCTTATCGTAGGGCCTTCAGCTTAACCCGGTTCTGCTCTCGGCTTCTGTTCTCGTTTCTCCCCTCGGAACTGCGTCTGTCTCACGGTGGGAAGGTATGACATGCATTTAGGCATTCTTGTGTTAGTCTGTGGTATTCCATTTGCTCACTCGTTACTCGTATTACTTTGGTTAATTTAACGTCACGATTTATTCGGAGCTATGTGACATACTACTGGATTTGCTTATCATGTCCGGGTTTTCATGGAAGGTGTTAGATTTGCCTGACACCTTACAAATTATCTTTTATATGAAATCGCTCTCATTGCTTTTCAGTGCTGTTAAGGCAACAAATTTTTAAAGGGCGCCAGTGTGAACTATATTGTCTGCTAAATAGCGTCGTTAATAGCTGATTCAGGATGCGACTAATACTTAGGCCAACAGTAATGTATACATTTTCTCTGACTTTGGCCCTAAAAGTTGTTAATGTACTATTGTCATGGTAATGTTTAAAGTTAGCGAGTAAATTTTAAAGCTACTTCATTTCCATTATGTGTACCATTCTTTAATTGGTTTTCTTGAAACCATTCCATTCCACTTTCTATTTCGTCTCGAGTCTGGTACTGAATAATTACTATACGTTGTGTGATAGCCTTTGTCTGTAATACATGGGCACCTGGGTACAAGTATTTTTTGGAGGCTGTGTTTTAATCTAATTGAGCATTGGATTTTGATTAGCAATCACGGTCGGATTTCAGTGCTACCGGCCAGTTTAAAACAGCACCTTGACGTTTGGACACAAGCAACAAATGTATTAGAAGGGTCAGCCATAATATCAGGCAGCTTGCGCTGCTTGAATTCTACAGATTAGTATTTTTTGTCTGCTGTAGTCGCAACTGTTTTTCTAATTTTAAAACTCTTGTAATTTTTACGAGTTTCTCTGGTTCTTTGAGTTGTTTAAATCTTAAAGGCCACTTTTTCCCATTGATTTACGTATTCATTGTTCAGTATCGTTAACTTTTTTTACTGCGGCTTTTCCTTGGGCATAGCTATTGTTGTATGTAATTTTGAGTTTTAATAAACTTGAGGCCACCTACTGTTCACCTGGAGTCTTAAAAGGTTGTTTATGTAATTTCAGGCTGTTAAAATTTAAGTTCACTCATACTTGTATGGAACAGTAAAGTAAAACGAAACTTTTTAACGTTGTTAACGTTCTGAGTATGAAATAAAACTATAGGTCCTTTTAATGATGAATGATGTTTTAAATTACCCAAAGTCCAGACCTTCCACTAAACAGCATTTGCTGGCGCCGATTTAGACGCTATTACCAGAGTCAACCAGGAACTGAGGATATCGTATGGAAAACTGAGACCTGAATGGACTCAAATCACTGACATTCTACCACAGATGCTAGTTCATATGTAAATCGGTGGGTGGACGCAGCAGAGAAAATTAAAAACGATGTTAGGAAAGACAGATAAAGAAGATATCCAAGAACTGAATAACGCTGTTAGGCAGGTGCGGTGCAAGCGATGGCAGACACTACCAAAACCATAGTAGAGTGGCATACCATGCAATGGTCGAATATAAAACAGCGCGTTTCGAGTGTCACCAAAGTGGTACATGAGTTAACCACAGAGAGCATACAGAAACGACTCAGCTTAATGGACAGCAAATTAGCAGTTAACAATAACGGGAATCAGCGGAAAGACTCAACGTGGCGAGAAATGGAGTAGCAGTTTTAGAGGAAGCAGTCTACCATGAAGTAAACAGGATATTGAGTTAGTATTACTCCCATCAAAATAACTCTTCACGCGCTTGCGCCCAGCAGAAAAAGAATTTCCTGCAGAGCTATGACTCGTATTATCACATAGTAACTGTGGAAGTGAATGAGGACGGGACGAAATTGTACACTGTGTGATCAAAAGTATCCGGATACCAGGCTGAAAATGAATTACGAGTTCGTGGCGCCCTCCATAGTTAATGCTGAAAGTCAGTATGGTTTTGGCCCACCCTTAGCCACGCTTGCCACTCTCGCAGGCATAGCTTCAGTAAGGTGCTGGAAGGCTACTTGGGGAATGGCAGCCGATTCTTCACGGAGTGCTGCACTGAGGAGAGATATCGATGTCGGTCGGTAAGGCCTGGCACGAAGTCAGCGTTCTAAACCATAAAAAAGGTGTTGTATAGGATTCAGGTCAGAACTCTGTGCAGGTCAGTCCATTACAGGAATGTTATTGTCGTGTAACCACTCTGCCACAGGCCGTGCTTTATGAACAGGTGCTCGATCGGATTCAAAGATGCAATCGTCATCTCCGAATTTCTCTTCAAGAGTGGGAAGCAAGGAGGTGCTTAAAATACCAATGTAGCCCAGTGCTGTGATAGTGTCACGCAAAACAAGGGGTGCAAGCCCCCTTTATGAAAAGCAGGACCACAACATAGCACCACCGTCTCCGAATTATACTGTTGGCATTATACGCCCTGGCAGATGACTTTCACCGGGCATTCGCCATACCTACACCCTGCTGTCGAATCGTACATTGTGTACTGTGATTCGTCACTCCACACAACGTTTTTCCACTGTTCAGTCGTCCAATGTTCACGCTCCATGCACCATGTGAGACGATGTTTGGCAATTACCGACGTGACTTGTGGCTTACGAGCAGCCGCTCGATCATGAAATCCAATTTTTCTCACCTCCCTCCTAACTGTCATAGTACTTGCAGTGGATCCTGATGAAGTTTGAAATTCCTGTGTGATGGTCTGGATAGATGTGTGCCTATTACACAATACGACCCTCTTCAACTATCGGTGGTCTCTGTTAGTGAACAGACGAGGGCGGCCTGTACGCTATTGTGCTGTACGTGTCCCTTCACGTTTCCACTTCACTATCATATCGGAAATAGAGGACCTATGGATGTTTAGGAGTGTGGAAATCTCGCGTACAGACGTATGACACAAGTGACACCCAATCACCTGATCACCTTCGAAGTCCGTGAGTTTCGCGGAGCTCCCCATTCTGCTCTCTTACGATGTCTAATGACCACTGAGGTCACTGATATGGCAGTAAGTGGCAGCACAATGCACCTAATATGAAAAACATATGTTTTTGGTGGTGTCCGGATACTTTTGATCACATAATGTACGTACTGGTGTGACTACCAGTGGTAGGAAGGAATGCACGTTATCGATGTTACACCGATCATGTTTATCGATAGGTAAATATGCTAAGATGTGACTCGGAAGCCATTATATTACAGAGCCAAATGCTACTCCTCATTAATGCTATGTCCTTGTTACTAATGATAAATTGATAGAAGGTTGCCAAAGGGACCTGCCGCCGTAGGAATCTGAACTGGACAGCAAAAGATTAGTTGACAGACGTGCACTTTAAATAATAAACATATTGTGCTCAATTGTGGGCGATGAAATGCTACACGGTTGTCTCTATTTGTGGCAGAAGCGCCTAGCAACAAGGAGAGTTCCGGCACGGGTCTTTACTGACTCACATAATTTGATACAGCGTTCGGCACCAACTAGCGACACGGAAGTAATATTGATTAGAAGACTGGTACCCAGATGTCTATCGCTTGTAACACCGTTCTGGCGGTCTTAATTGGTCTACAGCAGTTCTTTATTCGTCGCGATGCACAGAAGTGCAGCTCGCAGAGCCTGCAGGTCTTCGGGGCACTGGCTCCTAGAGTATCGGTAAGCTACTATACCTCAAAAATGGTTCAAGTAAGGAAGCGAGAAGTGTTAATTATTTCTGAGCATTTAGAAGTTCATTTTCTCATGTCACTAGAGAACCTACAGGAGTGTTTGAAGGAAAGTAATACAATTAGTCGAGCCACAGAAGTTTAAATTGACTCTCAGACACGTGAAGTGCAATTGTTTCTGGCGAAAGTAAAGGCAGTAGAATGTCCGACAGAAATATTGGCATCTGAGCCTCGTTTTCGAAAGGTACGAATCAGTTCTGCCGGCCGTAGTGGCCAAGCGGTTCTAGGCGCTGCAGTCTGGAACTGCGCGACCGCTACGGTCGCAGGTTCGAATCCTGCCTCGAGCATGGATGTTTGTGATGTCCTTAGGATAGTTAGGTTTAAGTAGTTCTAAGCTCTAGGGAACTGATGACCTCAGATATTAAGTCCCATAGTGCTCAGAGCCATTTTTGAATCAGTTCTTGCAGCGTAAATTGTGATCGTGAATATCTATAAGAATGGGGAACGTCAGGGCATGGCGAAGTTCGAGTTACGTAATAGTGGTATTTCGGCGAATGGCACAAATTCTGAGCAAGCCAGGATGAGCATTCGCCATTCTGCTGCACTCAAGTCTACTACTGAATACTCCAACCAATGGAATAAGTACTCCATTGGCAAAAACACAGTCGGAAGTACTGCTACACAAAATCTAACTTATCATAACAGTAGCATGAATGTTGATCTCACACACATCTTAGACACGGTAATAGCATCTCAGAAAGGCAAACTCTCCATGAGGGGAAATTTGTAGTCAGAACGTCGTTACAACCACTAATCTTGTCATTCCTTCTGATCGCAACTTTTGTACTTTACTTTTGTCCCAGCTGCGATTACATCCATTCTCCAGGTCTACTAATTAATTAACGTGACCCAAGAAAAGTAGACTAGGAAAAATATTAATTTACTAAAACTTGTAAAGTCGTAAACAAGGATATTATAGCTTTACTGTATATAGGGCTCAGTAAACCAAAACTTAAGAATAAACCTAAAGATTTGGAAAACAAAGAGATAATCCATGTGTGTCGCTCTCATGAGCAGAAGAATTGGTCGTAATAAACACTTTTATGTTGTAAATTATCATATACCTCATAAAATTCATATCACTTACGAATATTTCTGTGAATGAGCCGCTCAGCTCTGCCCATCATGAGAGCCCCTTTCTGCTCATAGATCTTATCACTAAACGTGAAATACTAGCAATCACAAAAAACGCTTTGACCTCAGACTTGTTTTATTCGGTTTGATAACCGGGTTCGATCATTATGCTGATCATCAGATTGATCTGTTTCCTTAATAGTACAAGAAGAAAATAAAATTTATAGTCATGTTTGGCATCGTCACATAATATAAAAACATCGCAAAATTGTGAGAAATTCTCATTTCCTATAAAACAGTGTGCTAACTACAGTCTTGTATCACTGCCCATGAGTGTTGATAACGATTTTATCATGTTTTTATTTTATTTGATAATATCAGCCATGGCTATACATTTTATTTCCTCCAGGTTACGGTTTTAGGACGACAGATAAAACCGATGGCCATAGGTTTCGAAACTGGTTATTAACTGCACTAAAACAAATTTGTAATCAAAGACTCATTTGGTTTCTGCCAATACACAAACAATGGTTTGGTGTTACGTTCATGCTGACAATACCATACCAGAACATTGTGAAATAATAAAAAAACACTTTTAAAAACTAGTTCATGTATTTCTGTAGCACTAACCTTATAGTGTGCTACTAAATAAATTTTTACCATTTTAATCGTGTTTTGTCTATTAATTTATTGTGTCTTAAGATGCTAACATTGCATCGTCTATAATCTATGTTCTTAAATATTTTAGCAAATTTATAGCTGTTCATCATTCAGAATGAATCCTTGTATGCCTGTATACTTTATGTCTTATTATTGGGCTTTGTGGTCCTGTGGTAAAGCACTTGCCTGAAAACCGAGAAGTGCTGGGATCGCATCTCGTTCACACAACGGGTTTTTCAGTCTCCGTTTTAACCCACCCTTCATCTCTCAACGGTATGTCGAGTCGCCGGAGACTCGATTCCGCGTTAAACTGAACGTCCCCTTTCCCTGGTGTTAAGGACACACAAGTCGCCAAGGACGCAGTTAGTGTAACAGACTCTTGAGCCACAGAAAATTATTACTAGCTTATAAATCTATAGTTCGTTATGCTTATAACTTGTCATAAAAATTAAAAGATTGGTTCAAGAAATAATTTTCACAACTCCAGTGTAAACTATGTAATCAATTTTCATTACCGCTTACGCTTGCTATAAAGTATTGTGGATAAATTCACAAAAGACGGAAAATAATTCGAAAAACATACAACAGAATTCCAGCTTACGCACAAATCGTAATAATACTGAAAGAATACTGCAGAGACTGTACCTTGAATTGTTAATATCACAAAAATGAACTTAAGTAGAGGTAGACAGGTACCGTTAGACAAAGGACGATATCATATCAGTCCACAGATTAGTAAAAACAGTGCTTTGTGGATAAGAAGAAAAATAAACATTCCGATTGAGGAGCTAAAATGAATGAAGTTAATACAGCTAACATAGCAATAAAATTTAAAAAATATGCTCCAATAACCCAAGAGACTATTTTTTTGAGTAACAATGATGTACATACTGTAATAAAAGTAAATAAAAAATTAGAAGCAGAGAAACTACTGTCCCTAAAGGTGCGAAGGAAAATACAGTTGTAATTGTGTATGATACCTAATATATTCAAAAAACAGACAATTTTTTTAATCAAAGTGCCATTAAAGAAAGAAAAAATGAACAATAAACAATTCAATAATGACCAAATGAGAAAAATTTTATAGCAGAAATGTTTTACTCTCAGCATGGAAAAGTTTCTCCTAAAATAATGAACCAATGGATTCCAGAGTTGAGATAAAAATAATTGAGTTCCCTAAGCAAAAAAAAAAAAAAGAATCTCATCACCCTACAGTGAAATCACATGTCCAAGTTATCGTCCTCAGAATCTCTTGAATAACGAGCTAAAAGTGTAAAAACATATCAGATATCGTTAAATATGGGAAACAAATGTGAATTTTCAATAGCAGAGGTGAATATAAAATCTCCACACGATTCGATGTCAGTGTCTTCAGACAAAACAAAATTTACCCTAACATGCCAGTGAACGAAAGAATTCAGACCATAATAACAAATTTGTTAACACAGATATTTGAGTTTTTTCCAGTTTCAACATTTTGTTGATACAGGAGCAGTAATTTTTTAATATTTCATTGTTAACGAATCTATCACGGTTTCAGTGTAGTTTGGTGACTAGTTGGAACAAACTAGTCCTTTTCCAAGCCTGACCTACTGAAGCTCCACTTAAAATGCCTGATCCTAATAACAAACATCAAAATAGCAATACATGCTTCACAAAATAATCAAAGACAACTGACACAATTACAACGTGCCTAGTCAGCGAGTTATGATTCGGACTTGCTAATTAGGCATGATAGTGACCATAGCCTGCGATTACTTCGTAAAACAGGTATTACCATCTTCATGAGTGGTAGAAGGAAAGGCACTTTCAGTGGAACATCAGTTGATCAGGCTTGCAAATGAACCACTTGCTTCGAGACTAGTCTCAAAACACATGCACTGCGACTCTGACTGAAACTGTGTAAATTAGCTTGACTCATGAATTACAGTATGATAATTGCCTACTACAGTAGTACAAGTTAATATGCCAACTAGCTCTGCAGATGATGAAGATTATTGATGTATGATGAGATAAAAGAAATTGTTCAGGTAATGAAGGGAGACGAAATTTAATAGTCATGGGTGACTGGAATTCGAGAGTAGGAAAATGGAGAGATGGAAACATAGTAGGTGAATATAGATTGGGGGTAAGAAATGAAAGATGAAGCCGTCTGGTAGAATTTTGCACAGAGCATAACTTAATCATAGCTACCACTTGGTTCAAGAATCATAAAAGAAGGTTTTATACATGGAAGAATCCTGGAGGTACTAGAAGGTATCAGATAGATTATATAATGGTAAGACAGAGATTTAGGAACCAGGTTTTAAATTTTAAGACATTTCCAGGGGCAGATGTGGACTCTGACCACAATCTATTGGTTATGAACTGTAGATCAAAACTGAAGAAACTGCAAAATGTGGGAATGGAAGGAGATGGGACCTAGATAAACTGACTAAATCAGCGGTTGTACAGAGTTTCAGGGGGTGAATAAGGGAACAACTGACAGAAATAGGGGAAAGACGTACAGTAGAATGGGTAGCTTTGAGGGATGAAGTAGTGAAGGCATAGAGGATCATGTAGGTAAAAAGACGAGGGCTAGTAGAAATCCTTGGGTAACAGAAGAAATATTCAATTTAATTGATGAAAGGAGAAATTATAAAAATGCAGTAAATGAAGCAAGCAAACGTCTCAAAAATGAGATCGACAGGAAGTGCAAAATGGCTAAGCAGGGATGGTTAGAGGACAAATGTAAGGATGTATAGGCATATCTCATTAGGGGTAAGATAGACACGGCCTACAGGAAAATTAAAGAGACCTTTGCCGAGATGAGAACCACTTGTATGTATATTAACAGCTCAGATGGAAACCCATTTGTAAGCAAAGAAGGGAAAGCAGAAAGGTGGAAGGAGTATATATAGAGGGTCTATGCAAGGGCGATGTACTTGAGGACGGTATTATGGAAGCGGAAGAGGATGTAGATGAAGATGAAATGGGAGATACGATACAGGGTGAAGAGTTTGACAGAGCACTGAAAGATCTAAGTCAAAACAAGGGCCAGGGAGTAGACAACATTCCATTAGAACTTCTGACGGCCTTGGGAGAGCCAGTCCAGACAAAACTCTACCATCTGGTGATCAAGATGTATGAGACAGGCGAAGTATCCTCAGACTTCAAGAAGAATATAATAATTCCAATCCCAAAGAAAACAGGTGTTGACAGATGTGAAAATTACTGAACTATCAGTTTAATAAGACACAGATGCAAAATACTAACACGAATTCTTTACAGACGAATGGAAAAACTGGTAGAAGCCGACTTCGGGGAAGATCAGTTTGGATTCCGTAGAAATATTGGAACACGTTAGGCAATACTGACCTTTCACTTATCTTAGAAGAAAGCTTAACGAAAGGCAAACGTACGTTTCTAGCATTTGTAGACTTAGAGAAAGCTTTGGACAATGTTGACAGGAATACCCTCGTTCAAATTCTAAAGGTGGCAGGGATAAAATACAGGGAGCGATAGGCTATTTATAATTTGTACAGAAACCAGAGGGCAGTTATAAGAGTCGAGGGGCATGAAAGGGAAGCAGTGGTTGGGAAGGGAGTGAGACAGGGTTGTAGCCTATCCCCAATGTTATTCAATCTGTATATTGAGCATGCAGTAAAGGAAACAAAAGAAAAATTCGGAGTAGGTATTAAAATCCATGGAGAATAAATAAAAACTTTGAGGTTCGCCGATGACATTGTAATTCTGTCAGAGACAGCAAAGGACTTGGAAGAGCAGTTGAACGAAATGGACAGTGTCTTGAAAGGAGCATATAAGATGAACATCAACAAAAGCAAAACGAGGGTAATGGAATGTAGTCGAATTAAGTCGGATGATTCTGAGGGTATTAGATTAGGAAATGAGACACTTAAAGTAGTAGAGAAGTTTTGCTATTTGGGGCCAAAATAACTGATGATGGTCGACGTAGAGAAGATATAAAATATAGACTGGCAATGCAAGGAAAGCGTTTCTGATGAAGAGAAATTTGGTAACATCGAGTATATACTTATGTGTCAGGAAGTCGTTTCTGAAAGTATTTGTATGGAGTGTAGCCATGTATGGAAGTGATACATGGACGATAAATAGTTTGGACAAGAAGAGAGTAGAAGCTTTTGAAATGTGGTGTTACAGAAGAATACTGAAGATTAGATGGGTAGATCACATAACTAATGAGGAGGTATTGAATAGAATTGGGGAGAAGACGAATTTGTGGCACAACTGGACAAGAAGAAGGGACCTGTTAGTAGGACACGTTCTGAGGCATAAAGGGATCACAAATTTATCATTGGAGGGCAGTGTGGAGGGTAAGAATCGTAGAGGGAGACCAAGAGATGAATACACTAAACAGATACAGAAGGATGTAGGTTGCAGTAGGTACTGGGAGATGAAGAGGCTTGCACAGGATAGAGTAGCATGGAGAGCTGAATCAAACCTGTCTCTGGACTGAAGACCACAACAACAAAAAGCAACTACTACTGCATTAACTCCCTGATGTTGGTTGTAACCAGAGAACTAGGTAAACATGCTCCTGGGATCTACAGAAATCCAGGTCTTGCCAACGCCGTAAAAAATACCCATAAATTCCATCCTTACTTTCATTCCAATGTTTACTGTCTAATGTGTCAACCGTTGTTACAAAGTGAATTAAAGAAAGAACGCAGTACAGTGAAACAATGTGCTGTAGCAAAAGGTTATAAAACCATTAATTTTAGCAATAGATCAATGTTTTAAAAAATCAGACCATGCAATATGCTTTCAAAGTAGATACATTTTGAGGTAACGGCGTAAAACTGGACCTAAACGTAACAAATTCCTGAATACATAAGTGTGCAAAATGAACTGCAGTGAGTGTGATCAGTATTACATTTATCAGATGTGACAGGGGACGATTCTTTAAAACACATACTGAAGAGCTTATCTATTTCCAAAATAAAAGAAGTTTTTTGGTGTGTACATTGTTTAAAATAAACAACCAACAACGAACATAGAGCATAACATGAAAGTCCTGCTTACAAACGTAAAGGAATATTGCCCATTGTGCAAGGGGAAACTGGAATCATTAATTGCAAAGAGTGCTACCCAGGACAGAATTTAAATGTGCAGTGCGAGTTAATAAGAATGAGTATTTTAAAATTTTTATGGTGCTGCTTTAGAGGCGTGATACTTTGACGTTTGTGTTAAAACTCTACAGAATGATGCGCAGAAACGAGAGTGGTTATGACACTTATTGCATCGTATGAAGTCGGAGAGAGGGCGAGACTGCTTCCATATGGGCCTTCTGCACTTGTCAACATTTTATCAGCCACTGAGGGCAACACAAACCGCACTTGAAGGAAGCGAGCCATAGTGTCTACAGTGAACTCTTCGGAGGTTCAAATATCTCTGTGCGTCTCTGTGTATTTTGCATTTTGTTTATAAAAATTTACTTCCCAGTTGACTGATGAGCAGTCGACTCATCTGTGTTACGTTTCAATTTTCTTATCTTTTCATTCTATTTGTTAATTTGGTTTGTATTTTTGTTGAGGTAAACCCATTATTAGTTTGTATCCATCAGGACAACTATTTTATGTAGTGCACCTATATGTTCTCTACACAGTTGTATTTTCAGTCATTGAATTCTTTTACTACCCTAAGTCAAACTGCCAACATTCTTTTTCTGGTGTATTTTGTTTAACTTCCTTGTAATGTAATAAATTTGATTAAGTTAAGCTATACACAGTGGTTAACTACTTCAACCTAACTAATCTAAGGACATCACACACATTCATGCCCGAGGCAGGATTCGAACCTGCGACCGTGGCGCTCGCGCGGTTCCAGACTTAAGCGCCTAGAACTGCTCGGCCACATCGGCCGGCTTATACACAGTGGTGCTTCCTAGTAGGTGTACGTTTTTTTCTGAAGCACCACGATAAAGAACACGCAGTAGTTTTAATAACTCAGAACTTGATTTCACCATAAGTGGTGTGATTGTACATATTGTAAGTGGGTGGAAATTTAGGAACAGGAGTTTCCTTCTGTTTTAGACCTGAAGATAATTGCTAACAATTTCAGAAGTGGTAATATCTTTCTAGAAACTGGTGTTCTAGGCAAATAAGGTTTATATTGAAAATTAAGATTGGTTTTCCAAATTGTTGACCACATGAAGCCCTAAGAAACTTTAATTCTCTCCTTTTTCCGTTTTCACTCAGTCGATGATTCACTCCTATGCAACCTTGTGCTCCAGGCGCACATTTACCGAAATTTAGGCCTGGGAAGGACTGTTGACCGAACCCTCAGTAGACTAACCCTTTTACCATGACATTATTTTGTTCCCACAGTGCAAATTCCTATACTTCCTTGACTACATGGTGTACAACACTGATAACGTCATTTCTTTTCTTTTTCGACCAGTATTTGTTGCATGCTCATCACAGTTCTCAGGACAATTACTCACAGAATCCGGTGGTGTTCGGAGCAGTGCCCGAGCACAACGCTTATAAAATATTTTGTCCGTAAGCAGAGTCCTGAGGTAACGTGGAGCAGAGCCATGGACAGCCCTCATTGTTAGTCTGATGGTTAATCCGTCAGCAGAGTTCAGGTCACGGCTATGTCAATAACGGTGTCCGAAACTTGAGTGAATACGGCGAGAATCAAACACGACGTGCATTTAGCTGATTCTGGTCGCCATTATATGCATTCCTGGACGAGCAGAACCACCCAGGTCACATGTTGCCGCCGGCGTAGGTCGAAGACTACTTGAACATTGTCTTTGTTCCGATAGAGTGGAAACGGACACCAGACTGGAGGAATCATCCATATTGTCGACGGAAACATCCATAGCTAACCCTGTGTTAAGGGGCTCCGGAAAGGGTCAAAATCATGAAAAGTTCAATTTTTACTTTTTTGCGTTTTCTGAATCTGCAGACTATTACCTTTTAATAGATATATAATTTATTCAATTCCGAAGACTACAACTGTTTTTAATTTTTTTTCAAATGTGTTCTACATGGGCGTGACCCACTGTGGCGCTGTTAAACTGCTGTCAAATTGTGTTATTATTAACGTCCGTGTTCATCAGGTACATTTTAGTGATGTGAGATAAAGTATGTGTTGTGGCTAACCTGTGATGGTTCAAAATATATCGCTGGTGTGATTGTCGATTGTTTCATGTTTATTTACTCTGTCGTTATCTCGAAAATATTCGTTATTAATTCTGTTTCTTGAGTCTCTGTTTCGTTAAAGTATAATAATGAGTAAAAGTAAAATTATCAGAAATCCTCTGAAGGCTTTTAAGAAAAGGAGAAATGTTGGAAAGCCAAAGGAATGTGTTATTACTATAAACAATAAAGACGATAACCAAGTGAGTGAACCTAACCTCTCAACTACACCTGCCCATAGCAGTCAAAGTGGGACAGAAAATACTTCACAGAAGAAGCTTGGTTCAATGAGTGAAAACTATGAATGTTTTATAGGCGAATCGGATGTGAATGAAATATTTGATATGTCGGTTCTCAGAGGAATTTTTTCAAACTGTGTAAGATGTATTCATTGTAGTGAAGTTGGTCTGGAACTCTCCATAATAAAGCACGTAGGACTTGCTAGTGAAATACAACTGAAATGTGATAAGTGTTCATACATGACCACCTTTTGGAACAGTGTTGCAGTAACTGCAACTGAAGAAAATGGTAGCAAAATCTACGAACACAACACTAGATTTGTTTATTCCTTGCGTTCAGTTGGTAAGAGTGCTACTGCAGGTGCAATTTTCTGTGGCATCATGAATCTTCCAAATCCCCCAAGCAAGTTTACGACCTATAATAAATTAATAGGGTCTAAAGTAGAAGATGTCTGTATAGAATCTATGAAGAACGCTGTGGAAGAGGAAGTAATGGAAAATAATGGTAACAGAGATTTGACTGCAGCGTTCGATGGTACCTGGCATAAACGGGGACACACATCTCTTCATGGTGTAGTATCTGCCACCAGTATGTATACAGGGAAAGTTTTAGATGTAGCAGTAATATCAAAGTATTGTAGATGTCCACAAAAATATAAAGGTACACATGAAAATAATTGCAAAGCTAACTATAGTGGCAGTAGTGGAGGAATGGAAGTGGCTGGTGTTGCCAGTATATTCCAGCGTTCTGAGGCGTGTGATAAAGTGCGATATGTTAATTACCTTGGTGACGGTGATTCTAAAGTTTCAAACACGTTCAAGGACTGAAGCCCTATGGTGATGATGTTGTAGTGCAGAAATTTGAGTGTATTGGACACGTACAGAAGCGAATGGGAACAAGACTTCGGCGACTGAAAGCTTCGTACAAAAAACAAAAACTCAGTGATGGTAAAGGGTTGGATGGGAAGGGAAGGTTAACTGACAGTGTAATTGAGAAAATACAGAACTATTATGGAATGGCTATTAGGCAAAATACACAAAGTGTCGACGAAATGAAGAAGGCTGTTTGGGCTCTTTTTTTTCATACTTCTTCAACCGATGAAAATGCCCAACGTAGCTTGTGTCCCAAAGAAGAAGACAGTTGGTGTAAATATAACAAAGGATTGCTAACTGGTGAAGTGTACGCTCATAAGCATAGTCTGCCTCATACAATAATGGAGGTGATAAAACCTATTTTCAGAGACTTAGCAGCACCTGAACTGTTGAAAAAGTGTATTCACGGAAAAACTCAAAACCCCAATGAAAGTGTAAATAGTGTTATATGGTCGAGAATCCCCAAGACTGTATTTGTTGGAATAGAAACACTTCACTTTGGTGTGTATGATGCTGTTGCGACTTTCAATGATGGGAACATTGTAAGGTGCAAGGTATTTAGAAATATGGGAATGAAGATAGGTTCTAACATGGTACGAGCGATGCTTGCTTTAGACAAGGAACGCCTTCGGGCTGCAGACAGGGCTGTAAAGAGTCTAGAAATACTAGCATGAGTATACAGGAGGAGGAACAAGAGAAGCTGGAGGAGGAGTTTGCAGAGGATGAAGATAATCCATCCTATGGACCTGGAATGCACTAAAAAATTAATCCAATCTTTGTCGCTCGATTCCCAAAACTTTTATTTTCTCATACTAATTACATGTTTTCTAAGGATCTTCCAAACATATTTCTTTCAAACTTTCAGTAAATGTTACACAGTACCTTCTGCATAATTTAACACAGCCTTTTCCCAAAAAACTGTATATTTTTGAATATATAAATAAAAAATTGCAAAAAAATGTTGTGAATTTTCATTACAATTGAAAAAAATCTTCTTTAATAACTGAACTAAAATTTTGTAAAATCCCTGTGTTAAGTTGTAGCCCATATTCCAATAAATAATCTGTAAAAAGTTCAACTTCCTACCTCAAATACTTTGTGAGGAAAGATGTAATTTATAAGCGTTATTTTAACATTGCAAGTATAGGGCGTTCCGGAGCCCCTTAACGCCTGATGGCCTTGCACTTAACAGGGCGGTGACCTGTGGAGTTCTGGACTATCTCTGGAAGATGCTCCACGTTTCAAGTAGTAAAGGGTGAAGCAATCTGTCGCAAATAACGTTTGTTGTGTACCCAGATCACTGTGTGGATCCGCGAGTAGCTGGATACCGATGCCCACGTCAGAAAAACAAGAGAGAAACTATGACGATACAAGGCAGGAAGACCGCCTGCGGATGGGACTAAAGCCACACCGGAGTCTAGCAACAGTGTTGATTGGATGGCGGACCCAACACGACAAGATTAAGCCAATAACAACCTATGAAACAATGGAGAGCAACAAACAATAGACACAATGCTATCAGCTGATCAAGTGTGAGCCACAATCCAAATCGAGGCTGAAGAGGAAAACATTATCAAAGCAAAGTCGTCGACAAATAGTCAGTAGTACGGTGGAGATAGTAACAAACGCTATTGGACGAAGCCTGATATCTCACAAAAAAGGTTGGGATGATTGTAAGGTAAGACACATGGAAGAATTGGCCCATATTTTTCGTCGTTTTCTGTTTTATGGAGTACACTTTATTGATTAAAATAACTATTATGATTACAAATTAAAAATCCTGCCAAATAGAATAACAACGGTCGCAATACTTTAGAGAACTTGAACAGGTTAAATTCATTAATAACAAACTTTAACAATTTATACCACTGTAGTGGAAGGGTGAGAGGAGGTGCCGTATTAAAACTCGGCCGAGCTTTTCAAATGATTTATTCGTTTCCACTGCAGAGCTTCGTTCACCTTGGTCCACGTCACAGGCCCCGCATTGCTGAGGCCACTGCCCCAGCGACCCGTGCAACGCACCGCTGTGTCTTCCTGGCCTTGTTCGCCAGCTGTAGAGTTCCGATTGCGTCAGGATGGCTGCGCCACCAGCCGACTCAGTGGCCACCGTCCCCATTGACTCCGCGCTGCTCCGCCAGGAGCCGTAGGCCGGCCCCGCTGCGGCTTCTTCCTCGGCTGGCGTAGCTGGGAAGGCGGCGTCAACGACCGCCCCCGTTCTGAGTCCGAACCTGCGGCCCTCGCCTTGTAAGTCTCCGGCGTGTGTCGGGAGACGAGATGACTGCCCGCGTTAGCGAGCTGAAGAGTGGTCCGCCCAAGCTGACTGTGGACTCTGCGTCGGCCTCAGAGGGTTGAACAACGACCCGCTGTGGACTGGGACGCTGTCGCCCCATCTGTTGCCGGGTGTCGTCGGTAGTGTGACACGCCCTGCCATCCAGGAGAGCTGCAACATTTGAGTGAATCTCGTTAGAAAACAACACCTATTTATTCTCGACTGCGTGCCTCTGTTCCGCTAACGCATCGCTCCGAGTCATGTACGCCCCACACTCCGGATGCGCCAGTGGGCCCCTTCTGCCTATAGCTTGCGACATGTGAACCGCTGCGTTTATGCTTTTCAGTGGTTCGATGGCCACTGTGGCCCCCAGTCCTCTTCGCAACAGCTGGTCAGCGTAACCTACTGCAATCCGGCCCGCACCTGGCTGTAACTTGTGCTCAGAATATCGCACAAAACTAACTTTCCCTATCCTAAACACCATTAAGAACAGGGCTTGAAACGAGGGATATATGGTCCCTAATTACAAATAAGAAGTCACACCAGCTAGGTGTGGCTGCAAGGGGGTTCAACAAACTGAGTTTTACCAGTAAAACTAATTACAAACGACTGCCACTAAATGTACTAACAGTTCCAAAGCTTGGATAACACATGAAGTAAACAGACAACGCCCAACTAAAAATATAGAAAGGATAACAAATCAAGCCAGTAATTGTGGCTGTTGGAAAGCCTGTAACAATCTTTAAGCCTTAATTGCTAAACTGTGTTGTATTTTGGGGGGATTGTATATTTATTTAAGCGTCATTGTCAATATTTCTGCTGGTGTGTAACAGGTGGGAGTCACGTTTAAATTCCATGTATCTCCAGCTTACACTACGTGATCAAAAGTATCCGAAAACCTGGCTGAAAATGACTTACAAGTTCGTGGCGCCCTCCTTCGGTAATGCTGGAATTCAATATGGTGTTGGCCACCCTCAGCCTTGATGACAGCTTCCACTCTCGCAGGCAGACGTTCAATAAGGTGCTGGAAGGTTTCTTGGGGAATGGCAGCCCATTCTTCACGGATTGCTGCACTGAAGAGAGGTATCGATTTCGGTCGGTTAGGCCTAGCACTAAGTCGGCGTTTAAAATATCCGAAAGCGAAAGGTGTTTTGTAGGATTCTAGTCAGGACTCTGTGCAGGCCAGTCCACTAAAGGGATGTTATTGTTGTGTAACCACTCCGCGACGGGCCGTGCATTACGAACAGCTGCTCGAACGTTTTGAAAGATGCAACCGCCATTCCCCAATTCAACAGTGGGAAGCAAGAAAGTGCTTAAAACATCAATGTGGGCCTGTGCTGTGATAGTGCCACGAAAAACAACAACGGACGCAAGTCCCCTCCATGAAAAATACGACCACACCATAACACCACCACCTCCGAATTTTACTGTTGGCATTACACACCCAGGGAAGATGAAGTCCAGAGGAAATTCGCCATACCCACACCCTGCCATCGGCTCGCCACATTGTGTACCGTGATTCGTCACTCCACACAACGTTTTCCCACTGTTCAATCGTCCTATGGTTACGCTCCTTACATCAACCGAGGCGTTGTTTCGCATTTACCAGCGTGATATGTGACTTATGAGCAGCTGTTCGACCATGAAATCCAAGTTTTATATTGAGTGGAGCCAGCTAATGACTGTGGAACAAAGGAAGAACTCAACTGTTCATAATCATAAGTTAAAGGCTTTAAAAACTTAGTACACTCTAGAACTAGCAATAAGAGCGCAAGGTATAAACGACTAGTTAAAGAGGAGGTACAGTGATGAGAAACTTCGTGTTTGTAGAACATGCTCCAAAGCTTATGTGCTTGTTGCATTCCAAGTATTGAGTAGATCAAGAGTTCTATTGACTAGATCCAAAGTTCCGATTAAAGGGCGAGACTCCGCCGTGGCACGTATCAAACGATAAAATTTACTTAACTTGAGCCGACACGAAGCGGCTTGTAGAGGCGCCAGATTATGGGTAAATCTAGACGTCATGAGTGTGTGTGTGAATTCCTAAGGGATCAAACTTTTGAGGTCATCGATCCCTAGAGTTACACACTACTTAAACTAACTTATGCTAAGAACAACACACACACCCATGTCCGAGGGAGGACTCGAACCCCCAGCGGGAGGGACTGCGCAATCCGTGACATGGCGCCTCAAACCACGCGTCCACTCTGCGCTGCTAGACATCGTGCAACGACGGAAGTGTCGCTTTAGCAGATAGAACATACGTCTCTGCTCTGGGCACAGGAAACAAGAATGCGTCGTCTGCTGACAAAACAACCCTGCCAATACACATCAGAAGGCAACAGTAATATGTCAAAATAAGCTTACAAACTAGAATGTCTAGGATTTAGGCACAAAACATCTTCCGAGTTTGTCCTAAATGCTTTCTCCGAAAATTATTTCGAGCAGTTAGTCCACGAACCCACGCGAATTGTAAATGGTTGCGGAAACACACTTGACCTCTTAGCCACAAACAATCCAGAGCTAATAGAGACCATCATGACTGATACAGGCATTAGTGATCACAAGGTCGTTGTAGCTAGGCTCAATACCGTTTCTTTAATTTAAAAAAGTAGGATAAAGCGGATAAAGTGTCACTAGAAGCCTTCCTAAGAGACAATCTCCATTCCTTCCGAACTGACTAAGCAAATGTAGACGAGATGTGGCTTACATTCAAAGATATAGTAGCAACAGCAATTGAGAGATTCATACCTCATAAATTGGTAAGAGATGGAACTGATCCCCCATGGTATACAAAACAGGTCCGAACGCTGTTGCAGAGGCAACGGAACAAGCAGGCGAAGTTCAGAAGAACGCGAAATCCCGAAGATTGGCTAAAATTTACAGACACGCGAAATTTGGCACGGACTTCAATGCGAGATGCCTTTAATAGGTTCCACAACGAAACATTGTCTCGAAATTTGGTAGAAAATCCGAAGAAATTCTGGTCGTATGTAAAGTACACAAGCGGCAAGACGCAGTGAATACCTTGGCTGCGCAGTGCCGACGGTACTGTTACCGACGATTATGCCGCTAATGCGGAGTTATTGAACGCAGTTTTCCGAAATTCCTTTACCAGGGAAGACGAATGGAATACTCCAGAATTTGAAACACGAACAGCTGCTAGCATGAGTTTCTTAGAAGTAGATACCTTATGGGTTGCGAAGCAACTCAAATCGCTTGATACGGGCAAGTCTTCAGGTCCAGATTGTATACCGATTAGGTTCCTTTCAGATTACGCTGATACAACAGCTCCCTACTTAGCAATCATATACAACTGCTCGCTCACAGATAGGTCTGTACCTACTGATTGGAAAATTGCGCAGGTCGCACCAGTGTTTAAGACGGGTAGTAGGAGTAATCCATCGAACTACAGACCTATATCATTGACGTCGGTTTGCAGTAGGGTTTTGGAGCATATACTGTATTCAAACATTATGAATCACCTGCTTCCTGCCGCGCCCAGTTTCCTGCTAATTATCTGCAGGAAATGTGACGTATTGCCCTCCTCTTATCAAAACTTGCACGCAGCTGAGCTCTGTTCTGACGACTTGTAGTGCCTTTATATTACGAGGCAGCTGCACGGTTTCAGAAAGCATCGTTCTTGTGCAACGCAGCTAGATCTTTATTCGCAGGAAGTAATGGCCGCTATCGACAAGGGATCTCAGGTTGATTCCGTATTTCTAGAATTCCGGAAAGCTTTTGACACCGTTCCTCACAAGCGCCTCCTAATCAAGCTGCGGGCCTATGGGGTATCGTCTCAGATGTGCGACTGGATTCGTGATTTCCTGTCAGGAACGTCACAGTTCGTAGTAATAGACGGCAAATCATCGAGTAAAACTGAAGTGATATCAGGTGTTCCCTAGGGAAGCGTCCTGGGACCTCTGCTGTTCCTGATCTATATAAATGACCCGGGTGACAATTTGAGCAGTTCTCTTAGGTTGTTAGCAGATGATGCTGTAATTTACCGTCTGGTAAGGTCATCCGAGGACTAGTATCAGTTGCAAAGCGATTTAGAAAAGATTGCTGTATGGTGTGGCAGGTGGCAGTTGACGCTAAATAACGAAAAGTGTGAGGTGATCCACATGAGTTCCAAAAGAAATCCGTTGGAATTCGATTACTCGATAAATAATACAATTCTCATGGCTGTCAATTCAACTAAGTACCTGGGTGTTAAAATTACGAACAACTTCAGTTGGAAAGACCAGATAGATAATATTGTGGGGCAGGCGAGCCAAAGGTTGCGTTTCATTTTCAGGACACTTAGAAGATGCAACAAGTCCACTAAAGAGACAGCTTACACTACACTCGTTCGTCCTCTGTTAGAATATTGCTGCGCGGTGTGGGATCCTTACCAGGTGGGATTGACGGAGGACATCGAAAGGGTGCAAAAAAGGGCAGCTCGTTTTGTATTATCACGTAATAGGGGAGAGAGTATGGCAGATATGATAAGCGAGTTGGGATGAAAGTCATTAAAGCAAAGATGTTTTTCGTCGCGGCGAGATCTATTTACGAAATTTCAGTCACCAACTTTCTTTTCCGACTGCGAAAATATTTTGTTGTGCCCAACGTACATAGGTAGGAAAGATCATCAAAATAAAATTAGAGAAATCAGAGCTCGAACAGAAAGGTTTAGGTGTTCGTTTTTCCCGCGTGCTATTCGGGAGTGGAATGGCAGAGAGATAGTATCATTGTGGTTCGACGAACCCTGTGCCAAGCACTTAAATGTGAATTGCAGAGTAGTCACGTAGATGTAGATGTAGGCAGTATTATTGGCGAAGCGAATAAACACAACATGTTACAGACTTAACACTCCTTAAAAGTACTTGAAAATTAACAAGGTGAAATATCAGGAACTGTAAATCCAAATACTAGGCATACGGATCTATAAAAGGGCGTCTTGCCTTCAGCACAGACTATGTTACAATTTGAATTTCATTAGCTCTATTAGTATCAGAGAATGGTCATACACTTGCCTGGAACAACAAACTCACATCAGTTGCGCTTACCCTCGACGACCACCCACACAATCACGCAGAGGCGCGTTAATATGACAGGTCTAAAGCCACATTAACACAGACGTGGCCTTACGACAGCAAGTACCAATACAAAACGACACTTTACTCCACTCACGTGTGAGGGAACCCTGACTTCCATGATTCTAAGCAGGGGTTTGATTGGCTCCAATCCGTGCAGGCAGTCGTTGGGGCGCCATAAAATATAAGTTTGCAGATCAAGCCGGGAACTTGCCGACAAAGTTGGACGCGGCGTCCACTGCCCTTCCCGCAACTCGTCGGTATCATTCCTTAACGCAGCCGGTAAGGTTTGCCTCAGACCGGTTTAGCCACTCGCAGCTTCTCGAGCCCCGTACCGTACACCAGGAGTCACTCAAAACCAACAACATACCAGCCACGTGCCTTCCAACTAACTGCCAGTCCCAGGGCCATCCAAAAGCCCACAACACTGTTTCGACCAAACACCTTAGCTCCCGACATATATGAGGATCGATATCGACAGTCCAAGTAGTTATTGGCCCCAGCGGAACGCCATGCTCACCTTAATTAAAGCCTTTACGGCTCATCTTGACTGAGAGAGCTTTCTTTTGTGGGTGGTTTTGTTACAGCGTCACCGGTGTAGAGCGGTGTAACTGTCTTGGTCATGGACTAACGGTTTTCTGTCTTACAATGATGGCACTACAATGATATCATTTTTCTGCATGTTGAATGTGTGGCGGTGACTTTAGAAGCCCTATACCACCCTCCGACGGTGTGAGTTGAAGATTGATGATACGATATGACACAAGTACAGAGGTAGTTAGAGTGCTGGTCCCACCAAGGACTGCACAGGATGAGTGGCAGAATTAAAACACACACTGTTACTGACCGTACCTAAGCTATCGTTAGCCTTAGTCGAATCCGAGTCCTCTAGGATGGCTAGAGGAACAGGATGGCAGTGCCAGTGCCAGGGAGTGTTCACTTTATCACAGAGCCGCTTTTTCTTGTCACGTATGGACTTTAGGGGTACTTTGTTGGTCTCCTCATGTATGGTAACAATGATCGTGAATAGACTGGCATACACGGCCCACCGAGGCAGACGCTGGAGGACCTGAATGTGGGAGGCACTATTGTGGCCCACGCGGAGGAGCCATAGGTGATGGAAGGGTGGACAGCTGTCCGACACAGTTGGAACTCAGCGGCTAAGGTCAGTTCCCTTCTGCTTAAGAGCGGGTACAGTGTTTCTATCAGCCTCTGTCCGGTTTGGGTGATGTATTCGGCATGTCGATGAAGGATCAGTTTTTATCCACCCAGACACCTAGTAGTTTGTATCTTGGGACCATGGGACGCGGACGGTTGCAACTGTAGTGCTGTGGCGGAGATCAAGGCGCCGTTTGGTGAAATAGACCGCCGTATTTTTGGCGGTATTGAGGGCAATTTTGCTAGAACGGCTAGACGAGCAGTGAGCTGGTCGGTGTTGTGGCTAATCGTATAAAGCGCCATATCGTCGGCGTATTGCGCAAGATATCAGTGTGGGTTGACTGGCATGTCATTAACGTAAATATTAAGGAGTATGGGCTACAAAACAGAGCCCTGAGGGATACCATCGACATGTGACGCAGGCTCGAGTGTTTTACTTGCCGATTTAACAACAAGGTTACTTAAATTTTTTTTGCCGATCATCAGTCTTCCCACTGGTTTGATGCGGCCCTCCACGAATTTCTCTCCTGTACCAACCTCTTCATCTCACAGTAGCACTTGCAATCTACGTCCTCAATTATTTGCTGGATGTGTTGCAATCTCTTTCTCTACAGTTTTTGCCTTGTACAGCTCCCTCTAGTACCGTGGGAGTCCTTCCCTACCATCCTGTTCCTTCTCGTTGTCAGTGTTTTCATGCTGTGCTCCAGACGTACATTTTCAGAAATTTCTTCCTCACATTAAGGCCTACATTTGATACTAGGAGACTTCTCTTGACCATCAATGCCCGTTTCGCCAGTGTTAGTCTGCTTTTTATGTCCTACTTGCTCTGTTGGTCATTGCTTATTTTTCTGCCTATGTAGCAGAATTCCTTAATTTCGTGTACTTCGTGACCATCAATCTTGATGTTAAGTTTCTCGCTGTTCTCATTTCTGCTATTTCTCATTACTTTTGTCTTCCTTCGACTTACTGTCATTCTGTATTCTGTACTCATTAGATTGTCCATTCCATTCAGCATATCAGCTAATTCTTCTTCACTTTCACTCAGGATAGCAATGGCCTCAGCTAATCGTTTCATTAATTTTAATTTGCATCACTGCTTCTTCGATTTACAGATTGAACAGTAGGGTGGAGGGGGGGGGGGGGGGAGATTATATCCCTGCCTTATACCCTTTTTAATCTGAGCGCTTCGTTCTTGGTCGTCCACTCTCACTATTCCGTCTTGGCTCTTGTACATATTGAATGTTACCCGTGTCGTCCTATAGCTTACCCCTACTTGTCTCAGGATTTCGAACGTCTTGCACCATTTTACATTGTCGAACGCTTTTTCCAGGGCGGCAAATCCTATGAATGAGTCTTGATTTTGCTGTAGTCTTGCTTCCATTATCACCCGCAACGTCAGTATCGTCCCTCTGGTGCATTTACCTTTCCTAAAGACAAATTCATTGTTATCCAACACACTGTCAATTCTCTTACCCATTCTCCTGAATATTACTAATGTCAGCAACATGGATGCATGAGCTGACAAGTTGACTGTGCGATAATTCATGCATTAACCGGCTCTTGCAGTCTTCGGAACTGTGTGGATGATATTTTTCCGAAAGTCAGATGGCATGTCGCCAGCCTCATAGATTCTACGCACCAACGCATATAGACGTTTTGTTGCCGTTTGCCCAAGAATATTAGAAATTCTGATGGAATGTTATCTAGCCCCTTCTGCCTTATTTTTTTTAGGACTTCCAGCGCTCTTTTAAATACTGATTCTAATACTGGATCCCCTATGTCTTCTATACAGACTCTTGTTTCATATTCTATCACACCAGACAAATCTTGCCCCTCATAGAGGTGTTCAATGTAATCTTTCCATCTGTGCGCTCTTTCCTCCGCATTTAATAGTGAAATTGCAATTGTACTCTTAACGTTATCACCCTTGCTTTTAATGACACTGAAGGTTGTTTTGACTTTCCTGTAATGCTCAGTCCTTCCGACAAACATTCCTTTTTCGATGTCTTTACACGGCCATCTCATCATAGATTCCCTGCATTTCTTACTTATTTCGTTCCAGAATTTCCCTGAATCGATCAACTGAAGTATTTCCATTGTTACGCATGATTTCTTTACAGTTACCTTCTTTCTTCTTATGTTTCTCTTTGCAACTTCTGTGACTGCCCTTTTTGGAGATGTCCATTCGTCTTCAACTGTATTGCCTACTGAGCTACTTATTATTACTGTGTCTAAAGCCTTAGAGAACTTCAATCGTGTCTGGTCATCCCTTAGTACTCCTGTATACCATTTCTTCACGTATTGATTCTTTCTGACTAATCTCTTGAATGTCAGCCTACTCTTCATCACTACTACCTTGTGATCTGTGTCCGTAACTGCTCCTGGGTTCTGTCGTGGAGGAAACCATCCACGATCCTAATATAGAGGTCGGGGGATGGTAGTATGTGTCAAAATGGCTCTGAGCACTATGGGACCTAACTGCTGTGGTCATCAGTCCCCTAGAACTTAGAACTACTTAAACCTAACTAACCTAAGGACATCACACACATCCATGCCCGAGGACCGAGCGAGGTGGCGCAGTGGTTAGCACACTGGACTCGCATTCGGGAGGACGACGGTTCAATCCCGTCTCTGGCCATCCTGACTTAGGTTTTCCGTGATTTCCCTAAATCGCTTTAGGCAAATGCCGGGATGGTTCCTTTGAAAGGGCGCGGCCGATTTCCTTCCCCATCCTTCCCTCACCCGAGCTTGCGCTCCGTCTCTAATGACCTCGTTGTCGACGGGACGTTAAACACTGATCTCCTCCTCCTCCATGCCCGAGGCAGGTTTCGAACCTGCAACCGTAGCGGTCGCGCGCTTCCAGACTGTAGCGCCTAGAACCGCTCGGCCACTCCGGCCGGCTATTATGTGTCAGAGTTTTGTATACGCGATTGTCGCAATGGTGGAGTTGAAGCTTTTGCTGTCGTGTTCTGTAATCCTAAGATCGTGTAGTTCGATTGACAGGTGCAAAGAGTAACCGAACTGTTCCGTATGGATTCTTCCAGCGGCTGCACCGAGCTGTCGAGGTGCGGCAGTACTTACGCCGGCCGCGAGAGACGCTATTGGTTGGTGCATTCACGTGGCGAGACAGTGGCGCACTCTGTACGCGAGTGCAGCGCCGCGGTGACACCGCCCTCTATCGTCCCTGGAGGTCCATTTGCGCCGGCGGGCATCCAACTTCCGCGCAGCCCGATACCAGAGGACTTTCATGTCATAAGTTGGGTTCACATATTCAGTGTATCTTTGACGTGAATAATCCACTTCAGACTATGTTCGCTTACTTGGTTTTAATGCTGTAACTTACTGCAATGAAGATGGCCCCATAGTGACCGAAATCTGGATATGCAATAAACATTTTGTCACTACTGATATCTATATCCTTCACTACTCTAAACAAATAGACACGCTGATCACAACTACTTCCCAATGGAATCCAACTTGATCTAGTTGCATATTAATCATATTTGTTCCGTTTCCGGCCGAGGTAGAAGAATTTCTGCTTCTCATGAACTTCACCTTTGTTTGGTTTACTCGTAATTTATGAGTTCAGTATACTGTTTATCCCATTCAACAGAGTCTGTAGTTCTTCCTCAGTTACATAGAGGACAGCAACGTCACCAGTGAATCTTAGCACTGATATCCTTCCACTTTGAATTGTAGTTCGCGAATCGAGTCTTTTTTTCGTTTATTCCTGCTTCGATAGACGTTGTAGGGTAGGGTACAAAAACTGCGCCCCAACCTTACTCCCTTATTAATCCGGGAACTATTCCAACGGTGTTTCATTGATATTGCAGACTCCTTTCCGGATAACAGAGCCACCCCGCCTGGATCCTGGCGGGTGACGCCCTTGCTTGTCTGACGCGCTTGCTGAGCGGGCCCCTCTGACGTCGGCGCTGTGTCCGGCGGACTGGTGCCTTTCTGGGCAGCCGCCCACACACCTGGGCCCGTTCAGGCTTTTATTTATTCAGGGCGTCGGCCGCAGGACCGCGCGGTCGCGCTCCGCCCCAGCTGTCGCCGCCTCCGCCGCTGCCGCCTGCAGCTGCTTACACATCGACCGCGCGCCCGCCACAGCGCGGTCCCATATGGAGCGCGTTCCGGACGAGACGCAAGGCGATGGCTGGAGTTACGCCGCCCAGCTGACGTTCCGGAGTGACATGTGTCGTCGGTCCTCTTCTCGTTCTGAAAGAGGAGACATTTCGTATCACTTCTGAAATTTCATCCCACAGACAAAATACGGCATCAGTGGTGAAGTCTCCCACGAGCACAACCAAAGAAGAGCCATGAACAAACGAAAATAAATAAATAAATGAATAAATAAATTATTGTTACATAGTTACATAGTTTAATTCTTAATTTCTTTGCGTGTTTTTGGTACTTGCATTGTTTAATTCATAAATTTCGGGCGTATTATAGTATTTGAGAGTTGTAGCATCGCGTTTTAGTACCTGAAGAGTGTAAATTCGCGTAGTCGTTTGTCTTCTGTTTTTGTTTTGAACGGCCAGTGTCGGTTGATAACAGTCATTGTGCTCCCTGCCGCCGTTGGATAAGCAGCTGCAGCAGCGAGTCGTATACTACTAGCTCACTCATTTGTTACATAGTTTAATTCTTAATTTCTTTGCGTGTTTTTGGCACTTGCATTGTTTAATTCATAAATTTCGGGCGTATTATAGTATTTGAGAGTGTAGCATCGCGTTTTAGTACCTGAATAGTGTAAATTCGCGTAGTCTCCTTCCGCCGCCGAGCAGTGTGTCAGCAGTGCGCAAGTAGCAGCATTACTGCGTTTACTAGGCAATCTTGTATTTCAATAACCGTTTAAATTTTGTGTCGATTTGTTTGCGCTCTCCGTAGATTAGTTCAGACGTTCTGTGCACAAAAGTTTTTAGCATGGATATGGATTGCAACTGCTGTGTTCGGTTGCAGGCTGAGTTGGCATCCCTTCGCTCCCAACTTCAGGCAGTGTTGGCCTCGGTCACACAGCTTGAGGCTGTTGCCAATGGGCATCACTGTGGGGGTCCGGATGGGTTTGTTGGGGACGGCCAGCTCGTCCCACGCATCCCCCGATCGGACTACAGGTGTGGTTGCCCGGGATACTGCCCGCATTGAGGCTGATCCCTCACCTGTGGTAGAGTGGGAGGTCGTCTCAAGGTGTGGCAGGGGGCGAAAGACATTCCGGAGGGCTGAACGGAAAGCCTCTCCAGTTTGTCTGACGAACCGGTTTCAGGCTCTGTCTCAGGCTGATACTGATCTTCGGCCTGACATGGCTGCTTGTCCTGTTCCAGAGGTTGTCCCTCAGTCTGCAAGATTCGGGCAGTCGCAGAGGGTGGGCTTACTGGTAGTTGGGAGCTCCAACGTCAGGCGCGTAATGGGGCCCCTTAGGGAAATGGCAGCAAGAGAGTGGAAGAAAACCAATGTGTACTCCGTGTGCAGACCGGAGGGAGTCATTCCAGAATTGGAAAGGGTCCTTCCGGATGCCATGAAGGGTACAGGGTGCACCCATCTGCAGGTGGTTGCTCATGTCGGCACCAATGATGTGTGTCGCTATGGATCGGAGGAAATCCTCTCTGGCTTCCGGCGGCTATCTGATTTGGTGAAGACTGCCAGTCTTGCTAGCGGGATGAAAGCAGAGCTTACCATCTGCAGCATCATCGACAGGACTGACTGCGGACCTTTGGTACAGAGCCGAGTGGAGGGTCTGAATCAGAGGCTGAGACGGTTCTGTGACCGTGTGGGCTGCAGATTCCTCGACTTGCGCCATAGGGTGGTGGGGTTTCGGGTTTCGCTGGATAGGTCAGGAGTCCACCGCACGCAACAAGCGGCTACACGGGTAGCAGGTTTTGTGTGGCGTGGGCTGGGCGGTTTTTTAGGTTAGATGGCCTTGGGCAAGTACAGAAAGGGCAACAGCCTCAACGGGTGCGGGGCAAAGTCAGGACATGCGGGGACCAAGCAGGAATCGGTATTGTAATTGTCAACTGTCGAAGCTGCGTTGGTAAAGTACCAGAACTTCAAGCGCTGATAGAAAGCACCGAAGCTGAAATCGTTATAGGTACAGAAAGCTGGCTTAAGCCAGAGATAAATTCTGCCGAAATTTTTACAAAGGTACAGACGGTGTTTAGAAAGGATAGATTGCATGCAACCGGTGGTGGAGTGTTCGTCGCTGTTAGTAGTAGTTTATCCTGTAGTGAAGTAGAAGTGGATAGTTCCTGTGAATTATTATGGGTGGAGGTTACACTCAACAACCGGACTAGGTTAATAATTGGCTCCTTTTACCCATCCTCCCGACTCAGCAGCATTAGTGGCAGAACAACTGAGGGAAAATTTGGAATACATTTCACATAAATTTTCTCAGCATGTTATAGTCTTAGGTGGAGATTTCAATTTACCAGATATAGACTGGGACACTCAGATGTTTAGGACGGGTGGTAGGGACAGAGCATCGAGTGACATTATATTGAGTGCACTATCCGCAAATTACCTCGAGCAATTAAACAGAGAACCGACTCGTGGAGATAACATCTTGGACCTACTGATAACAAACAGACCCGAACTTTTCGACTCTGTATGTAGAGAACAGGGAATCAGTGATCATAAGGCCGTTGCAGCATCCCTGAATATGGAAGTTAATAGGAATATAAAAAAAGGGAGGAAGGTTTATCTGTTTAGCAAGAGTAATAGAAGGCAGATTTCAGACTACCTAACAGATCAAAACGAAAATTTCTGTTCCGACACTGACAATGTTGAGTGTTTATGGAAAAAGTTCCAGGCAATCGTAAAATGCGTTTTAGACAGGTACGTGCTGAGTAAAACTGTGAGGGACGGGAAAAACTCACCGTGGTACAACAACAAAGTTAAGAAACTACTGCGAAAGCAAAGAGAGCTCCACTCCAAGTTTAAACGCAGCCAAAACCTGTCAGACAAACAGAAGCTAAACGATGTCAAAGTTAGCGTAAGGAGGGCTATGCGTGAAGCGTTCAGTGAATTCGAAAGTAAAATTCTATGTACCGACTTGACAGAAAATCCTAGGAAGTTCTGGTCTTACGTTAAATCAGTAAGTGGCTCGAAACAGCATATCCAGACACTACGGGATGATGATGGCATTGAAACAGAGGATGACACGCGTAAAGCTGAAATACTAAACACCTTTTTCCAAAGCTGTTTCACAGAGGAAGACCGCACTGCAGTTCCTTCTCTAAATCCTCGCACAAACGAAAAAATGGCTGACATCGAAATAAGTGTCCAAGGAATAGAAAAGCAACTGGAATCACTCAATAGAGGAAAGTCCACTGGACCTGACGGGATACCAGTTCGATTTTACACAGAGTACGCGAAAGAACTTGCCCCCCTTCTAACAGCTGTGTACCGCAAGTCTCTAAAGGAATGGAGGGTTCCAAATGATTGGAAAAGAGCACAGATAGTCCCAGTCTTCAAGAAGGGTCGTCGAGCAGATGCGCAAAACTATAGACGTATATCTCTGACGTCGATCTGTTGTAGAATCTTAGAACATGTTTTTTGCTCGAGTATCATGTCGTTTTTGGAAACCCAGAATCTACTATGTAGGAATCAACATGGATTCCGGAAACAGCGATCGTGTGAGACCCAACTCGCTTTATTTATTCATGAGACCCAGAAAATATTAGATACAGGCTCCCAGGTAGATACTATTTTTCTTGACTTCCGGAAGGCGTTCGATACAGTTCCGCACTGTCGCCTGATAAACAAAGTAAGAGCCTACGGAATATCAGACCAGCTGTGTGGCTGGATTGAAGAGTTTTCAGCTAACAGAACACAGCATGTTGTTATCAATGGAGAGACTTCTAGAGACGTTAAAGTAACCTCTGGTGTGCCACAAGGGAGTGTTATGGGACCATTGCTTTTCACAATATATATAAATGACCTAGTAGATAGTGTCGGAAGTCCCATGCGGCTTTTCGCGGATGATGCTGTAGTATACAGAGAAGTTGCAGCATTAGAAAATTGTAGCGAAATGCAGGAAGATCTGCAGCGGATAGGCACTTGGTGCAGGGAGTGGCAACTGACCCTTAACATAGACAAATGTAATGTATTGCGAATACATAGAAAGAAAGATCCTTTATTGTATGATTATATGATAGCGGAACAAACACTGGTAGCAGTTACTTCTGTAAAATATCTGGGAGTATGCGTGCGGAACGATTTGAAGTGGAATGTTCATATAAAATTAATTGTTGGTAAGGCGGGTACCAGGTTGAGATTCATTGGGAGAGTGCTTAGAAAATGTAGTCCATCAACAAAGGAGGTGGCTTACAAAACACTCGTTCGACCTATACTTGAGTATTGCTCATCAGTGTGGGATCCGTACCAGAGGAGATAGAGAAGATCCAAAGAAGAGCGGCGCGTTTCGTCACAGGGTTATTTGGTAACCGTGATAGCGTCACGGAGATGTTTAATAAACTCAAGTGGCAGACCCTGCAAGAGAGGCGCTCTGCATCGCGGTGTAGCTTGCTCGCCAGGTTTCGAGAGGGTGCGTTTCTGGATGAGGTATCGAATATATTGCTTCCCCCTACTTATACCTCCCGAGGAGATCACGAATGTAAAATTAGAGAGATTAGAGCGCGCACGGTGGCTTTCAGACAGTCGTTCTTCCCGCGAACCATACGCGACTGGAACAGGAAAGGGAGGTAATGACAGTGGCACGTTAAGTGCCCTCCGCCACACACCGTTGGGTGGCTTGCGGAGTATAAATGTAGATGTAGAAATGTAGATGTAGACATTGCTGCTCGCGTTGGTTGAGATCCAATGACTGCTAGCAGAATATGGAATCGATGGGTTCAGGAGGGTAATACGGAACGCCGTGCTGGATCCCAACGGCCTCGTATCACTAGCAGTCGAGATGACAGGCATCTTATCCGTATGGCTGTAACGGATCGTGCAGCCACGTCTCGATCCCTGAGTCAACAGATGGGGACGTTTGCAAGACAACAACCATCTGCATGAACAGTTCGACGACGTTTGCAGCGGCATGGACTATCAGCTCGGAGACCATGGCTGCGGTTGCCCTTGACGCTGCATCACAGATAGGAGCGCCTGCGATGGTGTACTCAACGACGAACCTGGGTGCCCAAATGGCAAAACGTCATCTTTTCGGATGAATCCAGGTTCTGTTTACAGCATCATGATGGTCGCGTCCGTGTTTGGCGACATCGCGGTGAACGCACATTGGAAGCGTGTATTCGTCATCGCCATACTGGCGTATCACCTGCGGTGATGGTATGGGGTGCCATTGGTTACACGTCTCGGTCACCTCTTGTTCGCATTGGCGGCACTTTGAACAGTGGACGGAACATTTCAGATGTGTTACGACCCGTGGCTTTACCCTTCATTCGATCGCTGCAAAACCCTACATTTCAGCAGGATAATGCACGGCCGCATGTTGCAGGTCCTGTACGGGCCTTTCTGGATACAGAAAATGTTCGACTGCTGCCCTGGCCAGCACATTCTCAAGATCTCTCACCAACTGAAAACGTCTGGTCAATGGTGGCCGAGCAACTGGCTCGTCACAATACGCCAGTCACTACTCCTGATGAACTGTGGTGTCGTGTTGAAGCTGCATGGGCAGCGGTACCTGTACACGCCATCCACGCTTTGTTTGACTACATGCTCAGGCGTATCAAGGCCGTTATTACGGCCAGAGGTGGTTGTTCTGGATACTGATTTCTTGGGATCTATGCGCCCAAATTGCGCGTAAATGCAATCACATGTCAGTTCTAGTATAATATATTTGTCCAATTAATAGGCGTTTATCATCTGCATTTCTTCTTGGTGTTGCAATTTTAATGGCCAGTAATGTACATTAATCCATATTATATTGCACTCTATGTTCATTGAATGGAAATTTGGAATCCGGTATTAAAAACAAAAGTAAGATTTGAAGAACACATTGTGGAAACTTTAAGTGTAAATACAGAAAGACTCTTGACTAATTTATTTATTTAATCGTATGGTGATTTTACACAATATACAGTTGATATAAGGCAAATGATTTCATACAATATACATATAAGACAAGATTAAACCTTAAAGTCCGTGTTTTTCAACCTGTAAATTAAACTCGGTGTGAGAGTGAACAAGTCATCGGGAATTCCAGGGTATGTATGAAGTGGACAGCGTTGGACTCAATTTTCAATTGTTTGCTCTTCTTGATTGCATTCACTCATTGGTCAACTGATCCAGCCTCATTTGTACCTGAAGTAGCTACAACAACCATGTCCAGTCCTTAACCTGTTGAGGCGGCACCAGAGGTTCCTCGGTAGGTCAAAACCTTTTGGCTTCTTTGTGGGATCAAGGGGATGGGCCCTTGTTCCCAATGTTTTTGTTGACCATTCATGTTTCCAGCTTTCATTTAGATCAAAAACATCCGCGATGAGTTGTCCTGCAGTAACACCTGCTGGTCTTCTTGATCGCAGTCGTTGCTGTGGCAGATGACAGAATTCCTGATGCATTGGTAGAGAAGGTTATGCAGAGAATTTCTTGGCCTCCCTCAGTAGAGCTCGTTTCCGCCTTAAGTGAGGTGAGGGATGTGACCCAGTACAGGTAACCAGTGGCATGGGGTTGATTTGATAGGACCAGTAATGCAGCGGATTGTGACGTTAAGGTTTGTGTCTACCTTCTTCGCATATACACTTTCCAACCAGACAGGTGCACAGTACTCGGCAGCAGAGTACACAAGACTGAGGCCAGTTAAACGCAGACAGTCAGCAGAGGTTCCCCAGGTGGTACCACTGAGTTTATGTAGTATGTTATTCTTCGCAGAACTCTATGAGAAAGCTTGGTCATGTGCTCTTTCTAGCTCAGGGTTCTATCTAGAGTGATTCCGAGATATTTTGGGAAAGTGTTGTACCTCAACGTTTGTCCATTGAGCAGAACTCTTGGTTTGTAGTTCGCAGCACGATTCGCTAGATGGAAACAAGAGACTTCAGTTTTTGATGTACTTGGGATCAATCTCCAGGTCTTAAAGAAAGTTGACATCTTCTACAGATGCTCTGCAAGAATTAGTTCACCCTCTTCGGAATTACTGCTCTGTGCTACCAGTGCGATGTCATTAGCATAGATGAATTTAGTTGATTTTGTGGTTGGTAAATCATTAATGTATAAATAGAATAGTGATGGGGCTGTGGTAGTCCATTACTTAGTTTCCGTTTGTGGCCTTTAGAGCTGCCTAGAAGCACTTCAAATTGCCTTTCACTAAGCATGCTGGATATTAGATCAACAATTTCTCGACTTGGTACAACTTGCAGTAGCCTGTAGATCAGTCCCTGTCGCCAGACAGTGTCATACACGGCTGTCAGGTCTATGAAGACAGCTGTTGATTTCAGATGGCCTTGGAAACCGACTTTAGTATGGGTAGTTAGGGTAAGAATTTGGTCGGTGCAGCTGCGTCCTTGTCTGAAGCCAGCTTGTTCAGGAGGGGTAGCAGCCTCGATGAACGGTGCTATTCTGGTTGGAGGACTCGTTCCAAAAGTTTGAATTTACAACTGAGCAGTGCTATAGGGAGGTATCTTTCAGAGCTGTCTTCAGGCTTGCCACATTTGAGAGTGGCTATAACTTTCGACAGTTTGAATTGTCTGGGAAGTTTGTTCTCTTTGAGTATGTAAGTGAAGAGCGAAGTGAGCCAGCGTATGCAGTGTGGGCCCATGTTCTTAATAAATTCATTATAGATGTTGTCGGGGTCAGCAGCCTTACCTTGATTACTGTGTATCGATTTCGGTGATGTAATGATCTAAAAAGAAAAAACGTTAATTTTTTAGCAATTACCGAATAAAATAATATTCTAATGTTTGTCATTACTAATTTTCAACGAATATAATTTAAATGTTGAATATAAAGGTCTGTTTGCGGCCAAATGCGGTTGGCCACAGACACTTTTCACTAGAGTACCTGGTCACTTGACTCGCTGAAAAGGAAGCACGCAGGACTGTTGTCGACGTCTTCTGCCGGTGGACGCCGATCTGGAAAGGTCGTATAGGCGGCAAAGTCCCGCTTGTGCATGCGAGTTGAGTAAGGCATTTTGGGAGTCTGTTTCAACGTTTTACTGACACATATTTGAGTGATTTGTTCTGTGCTTCTGAAATACCAGTCGCTGGTTGTCTTTTGTGCACAACGAAACCTTTTATTTGCCTGCGAACTGCCTCCCATGCACTGGTAGACAAGTGACCAATTCATATAGTTCCTGGAATGACATCGTACCAATGAATTTTCTGTTGACCTCGCGCTCGAATGTTATCTACTGTCAATAAATCAAGTCTTTCAAGAGTGTTGGGTCAAATGGTTCAAATGGCTCTGAGCACTATGGGACTTAACATCTGAGGTCATCAGTCCCCTAGAACTTAGAACTACTTAAACCTAACTAACCTAAGGACATCACATACATCCATACCCGAGGCAGGATTCGAACCTGCGACCGTAGCAGTCGCTCGGTTCCGGCCTGAAGCACCTAGAACCGCTCGACTACCACGGCCGGCTTTCTAGAGTGTTAATGTGTTTTGTTTCCCTATTTGGCTGACTGAGGTTTAATGGCCGCTTGATATAAGTAAAAATGATACGTAAGGACGTAAATCCAATGTGGGAAACGCTCCCCTCAGTAGACGACCCATATGATAATTTTGGGTTGCTTACTCCCCCTTCGGTTGGAGAGTAGCGTTGATTTCTGTTACTGCAGTCTTGTAGGCACGACAGGCGTTTATTAGTGCACCCAATTCCCCGGATATGGATGAAGATGAAATGGGAGACATTATACTGTGTGAAGAGTTTAACAGAGCACTTAAAGACCTGAGTCGAAATAAGGCTCCAGGAGTAGACAACATTCCATTACAACTACTGACAGCCTTGGGAGAGCCAGTCCTGACAAAACTCTATCATCTGGTGAGCAAGATGTAAGACGAAATACCCTCACACTTCAAGACGAATATAGTAATCTGAATCCCAAATGTTTCAATGTGTGTGAAATCTTATGCGACTTAACAGACAAGTTCATCAGTCCTTAAGCTCACACACTACTTAACCTAAATTATCCTAAGGACAAACACACACTACCATGCCCGAGGAAGGACTCGAACCTCCACCGGGTCCGGCCAATCCCAAAGAAAGCAGGTGTTGACACATGTAAAAATTACCGAACTATCAGTTTAATAAGTCACAGATGCAAAATGCTAACGCGAATTCTTTACGGACGAATGGAAAAACTGGTAGAACCCTTCCTAGGGGAAGATCAGTTTGGATTCCGTAGAAATATTGGAACACGTGAGGCAATACTGACCTTACGGCATATCATGGAAGAAAGAATAAGGAAAGGCAAATCTACGTTCCTAGCATTTGTAGACTTAGAGAAAGCTTTTGACAATGTTGACACGAATACTCTCTTTAAAATTCTAGAAATGGCAGGGTTAAAATACAAGGAGCGAAAGGCTATTTACAATTTGTACAGAAACCAGATGGCAGTTATAAGAGTCGAGAGACATGAAAGGGAAGCAGTGGTTGGGAAGGGAGTGAGACAGGATTGTAGCCTCTCCCCGATGTTATTCAATCTGTATATTGAGCAAGCAGTAAAGGAAACAAAAGAAAAATTCGGAGTAGGTATTAAAATCCATGGAGAAGAAATAAAAACTTTGAGGTTCGCCGATGACATTGTAATTCTGTCAGAGACATCAAAGAACTTGGAAGAGCAGTTCAACGGAATGGACAGTGTCTTGAAAGGAGCATATAAGATGAACATCAACAAAAGCAAAACGAGGATAATGGAATGTAGTCGAATTAAGTCGGATGATGCTGAGGGAATTAGCTTAGGAAATGAGACACTTAAAGTAGTAACTGATGATGACCGAAGTAGAGAGGATATAAAATGTAGACTGGCAATGGCAGGGAAAGCTGTCCTAAAGAAGAGAAATTTCTTAACCTCGAGTGTAGATTTAAGTGTCAGGAAGTCGTTTCTGAAAGTATTTGTATTGAGTGTAGCCATCTATGGAAGTGAAACATGGACGATAAATAGTTTGGACAAGAAGAAAATAGAAGCTTTCGAAAAGTTGTGCTACAGAAGAATGCTGAAGATTAGATGGGTAGATCACATAACTAATGAGGAGGTATTGAATGGAATTGGGGAGAAGAGGAGTTTGTGGCACAACTTGACTAGAAGAAAGGATCGGTTGGTAGGACATGTTCTGAGGCATCAAGGGATCACCAATTTAGTATTGGAGGGCAGCGTGGAGGGAAAAATTCGTAGAGGGAGACCAAGAGATGAATACACTAAGCTGATTCAGAAGGATGTAGGTTGCAGTAGGTACAGGGAGATGATGAAGCTTGCTCACGATAGAGTAGCATGCAGAGCTGCATCAATCCAGTCTGTTTACTGAAGACCACAACAGCAACAGGTAACACAAAAATTTATTCTGTTCACAAGAACTGCTAGTTATTTACTCAATATTTACGCTTGTTATAGATCGATGACTAGTCACAAAAACTGACAACGGCTATGACTGCAGTGTGCTGACCACATGCACCTCCGTATCCGCATCAGGTGACAACGAACGGCTGAGGATGATCGGCGGCCGATCGGTTCCGTTTGGCCCTCATGGTATGTTCGGTGTTTTTTGTTTCTATAGGTAGATTACTTTTATGTTTAAACAGTAAGCATGATTCATAATTACTTTTCAAGGTAAATCGTTTTGTATTATGAAAATGATTGTGTTTGTGACACACTTTTGAGCTGTCGATCGAAAATCGTATCATTTTACGATTATATCTAATACCTATGAGGTGTGGTTGGAAAGTTTTAAGAATGAATTCCCTACTGCTTACTCGTTTGGCGGACACGTACACGGACGGTGGCGAGTGCCTTGTCCCAGAACGGCCTTTGGCAGGTATCTGCGTGTCCTTTATTCAGTTCTTCTTGGCAGCTGGTTGAGTGCGGGTCTGTTAGGGCTTGTTGCCGGATTCTGTCTGCGTGAAAATGGACGTAAAAACGGAGCAACGAGTGTGTGTGGTGTGAAATTTTATTTTAAAACCGATAAATCAGCTTCTGAGACATACGAACTATTAAAATCAGGTTTTGGAGATAACTGTATGAGGCAGTCAAATGTTTTTGTCTGCTTTAACAGATTTAAAAATGACCGCGAATCATTTGAAGATGTGCCACGGTCCGGCCATACTTCCACCTCAGAAACGAATGAAAATGTTATGAAAGTTATCGACTTAGTGCGGTCTCATCGTTGGCTTACAAGCAGGGAGATGGCTGATGAACTTTTTTCAAGTTTTTATGCAGTTCAATCAATTTTATCTGCAGATCTGAACAAGCGTCGAGTGTCCGCAAAATCCATTCCAAAAGTGTTGTCAAGTGACCAGAGACAATACCGACTTGAAGTGTGCCAAGAACTGATTAATCGGACTAAAAACGACTCATATTTGTTAAATAGGTTAATTACAGGTGACGAATCGTGGGTATATGGATATCATCCTGAAACCGAAGTGCAGTCTTTGCAGTGGAACACTCAAGGTTCACCATGAATAAAAAGAGCACGGTGAAGTTGGTCGAAGGTGAGGACAATGTTGGCGATTCCTTTCGATTCTACCGGTATTGTGCATCATAAATTTACCCCTGGACGATAGACAATTAACCAGGAATACTACAAATGTGTCCTTGAGCGTTTGCACAAAAAGATGCACTAAAAAGGCCTGCATCGCGGAATGACAGAACTTGGGTGTTACACCATGACAATACACCGGCTCATCGTGTCTTCTCCATCGTTGAATTTTTGATCAAATTCAAAATTCCTGGGCTTCCACAACCGCCACATTCCCCTGATTCGCCCCCTGCAGACCTCTACCTGTTTCCTAAAATGAAATTTTCACTGAAAGGGAAGCGAATTGATTCAGTTGAAGACATTCAGGAAAATACGGAGAGCGTCTTTAATACACTTCAGGAAAAACATTTCCAGGAATGTTTCCAAAAGTGGAAACACCGTTGGAGTCGGTGTGTTCAGTCAGAAGGTGACTATGTTGAAGGAGATGCATCAGAGTAGCATGTAAGTACCATTATTGTACAATTACAAGCCCATTCTTGAAACATTCCAATCACACCTCATATTCAACAAAATGATCGATAAGCTAGGAAAAAAGGGCAGAAAAATATTTAGAAAAGATATTTTTATTCATATACCATGTAAAATATTCATTTACCATATATATATATAGGCTATTTATAATTTGTACCGAAACCAGGTGGCAGTTATAAGAGTCGATGGACAGGAAAGCGAAGCATTGGTCGAGAAGGGAGTAAGACAGGGTTTTAGCCTATCCCCGATCTTACTCAATCTGTATATTGAGCAAGCATTAAAGGAAACAAAAGAGAAAACTTGTAGTAGGAACTAAATCCAGGGAGAAGAAATAAGAATTTGGAGGTTTGCTGATTAAACTGTCTTTCTATCAGAGACAGCAAAGGTCTTGCAAGAGCAGTTGAACGGAATGGACAGTTTCTTGAAAGGAGGACATAAGATGAACAGCAACAAAAGCCAAACTAGGATAATGAAATGCAGTCGAATTAAATCAGGTGATGCTGAGGGAATTAGATTAGGAAAATAGGCACTAGCTGAGTTTTGCTATTTGGTCAGCAAAATAACTGATGATGATCGAAGTAGAGAGGACATAAACTGTTGACTGGCGGTGGCAAGAGGAACATTTCTGAAGAAGAGAAATTTGTCAACATCGAATGTACGAGTAGAATTAAGTGCCAAGAAAGAGATTGTGTCGTCAAAGATACGCACCTAAAATTTTAGAAGTTAAACTCTGATCTTATGGGTATTATCAACCGCATAGCATGAATATCTTGAATGTAAATTAGGGTCTACAGTGATTGGTTTCCTTAATACACACTAAGAAGTAATTAACGTCCCTTCTGCTCTACATTTTAGGAGATGTTAGATAAACTCCAGTGTATTGTAAGATATTGCTTTCTCCACAAAGAAAGGCTTGTCGCAGCTCATTGTTCAGTAGTTTCACAGAATATTAACTCTTATCTGACATTACCTTCATCATCAAACTGAACAAGTGTTATTAAATGAGAATCTTTCCATATATATCTGACATCGTCGTTAGTAGGACAACAAGTCTGTTCTGTAACGTGTGCCGATATGTCGTATTGCGTCACTAGGAAAGTGATTTGGTTACAAAACGTTGTTGAAACCATGCCAATGGCTGCTTGGAATGAAAAATCTAATAGTATCAGGCACGTTGCATTTAGAAATAACGTAAGAATCCGGGTAAGAGGCTGACAGGTCTTTAGATGAGACTTATGTAGCTGTAGCTAAGGATATCTTTGTGTATTTCTAACAAACAAAATTTCTATTAAAGAGTGTATTATTTGTGATTTTAGGGTATAGTGCTTCAGCATACTTCTCTATTTGGTGAGGTTCCGCATGCAGATAGGATGCGTGACGTTATTCAATATATAAACTATTTGTTAAGGCCAGAGATCAACAGTTTTCTCGAAATTTATTTCCAGTTGCTAGCTACTGGTATGTGCCTTCACCATTAAAATAGAATGATAAACGTTTCAACACCTCATATTTCTCAAGCCATTAATTTCCTGTTGTGTTTTGAATACAGGTTGTGTGCATGAATCTAGTCAAATAATAGAGAACAGACGTTTATAATATCGGAGCTAATTCTGATAAATTCCGTTACCAAAAATAGTCCCATCCTTCGTATTAATATTTGTTTGGCGTACTCCATCGACTGCAGTTTCTTTAATTGTAAGAGTAGCGAACAACCAACGAGTTAAGTATTGCGGCGGTTTCCGAAGGACCACGATCGTTTACATTCAACAACTACAGAAGAAACAAGTTTCAGTTATGCTCTGAATGTAATTCATTTAAAGCTACAAAGAAAGTGATATGTAACGACTAAGCCCGATGCTATGCTGTTTTCTTAATTCAAAGCATGTAAATACAAGTCGGCAATCATAATGTTGTCTAAGTTAAGCTGATTTTCCATTCGCTTTCACATGTGGGAATTACATTTTACAAACTAATGGTGCATATATAAACTATAAGAACGCCACCAGCTCCTATGGGAAAACGTTCGAACCCATTCCACCCACCTTCTCTTCCAAGAACCTCAATATCGAGAATAAGTCACACTGAGAAACCGAAATGAGAAAGGCTCGAAGAACGCTGAGCCTCCTCTGAAAGACCTGATCTTTCCGACGAACGTCAGCAGTATATTGCAGTTGCACCACGGAGTATCTTGTTTACTCTTGTGAGTCACTTAAGCAATCATAGACCTAGGCTACTCTTTTTCGTAGAGTTTTTTCTGTGCCACAGTTTACTAGAGCGGATTCAACCCATTTGATACAGAAGCTTGACTTCACTGATCACCTTACATGCTGTTCTACGTACTGCATAACAGCACGTTCGAAAGAAGCTAAGTGCTCGATTCTGTAGTTGCGTGTACGAAGCGGGTAGTATGGCGTGCGTGCAGTCTTTTAGACAGGGTAGCAGCAGCAGATATTATCGGGCGCCAGATTAATGAAGGGTGTTATTACATTAATTGTGTGGCCTTATTCACCTCGTTGTAATAGGGCCAATCTCTATGTTCTCTAACGTATGTGCATCGTAATTCTCACGAAGCTGAGAAGGGCAGATAGTAGATCAAATTTACGATAAGTCTTGAAAGTGGTTTATCAGATAAATTTTAAGCACCTGTAACTGAAACTCTGGCTGCATGTCGCAGAGAGTTCAATCTTATTGTATTGTATACACTGAAGCGCCAAAGAAACTGTTATTCTCACGCAAATTCAAAAGGCAGAGATATATAAACAGGCAGAATATGGCGCTGCGATCAGCAACATCTGTATAAGACAAAAAGTGTCTTGTGCAGTTGTTAGATGGATTACTGCTGCTACAGTGGCAGGTTACTAAGATTTAAGTGAGTTTGAATGTGGTGTAATTGTCGGCGGACGAGCGATGGGTCACAGCATGTCCGAGGTAGCGATGAAGTGGGGATTTTCCCTTACGACCATTTCACGAGTGTACCGTGAATATCAGAAATCCGGTAAAGCATCAAATCTCTGAAATAGCTACGGCCGGAAAAATGTCCTGCAAGAGCGGGATCAACGACGACCGGAGAATATCGTTCCACGTGACAGAAGTGCAAGCCTTCAGAAAATTGCTGCAGATTTCAATGCTAGGCCATCAACAAGTTTCAGAGTGCGAACCATCCAACGAAACATCATCGATATGGGGTTTCGGAGCTGAAGCCTACTCGTGTACCCTTCATGACTGCACTACACAAAGCTTTAGGCCTGGCTACGGTCGCTGGTTCGAATCCTTCCTCGGGCATGGATGTGTGTGATGTCCTTAGGTTAGTTAGGTTTAAGTAGTTCTAAGTTCTAGGGGACTGATGACAGATGTTAAGTCCCATAGTGCTCAGAGCCATTTGAACCATTTTGAACCTTTAGGCCTGGCCTGAGCCCGTTAACACCGACATTGGACTGTTGATGACTGGAAACTTGGCTGGTCGGATGAGTCTAGTTTAAAATTGTATCGAGCGGATGGACGAGTACAGGTACGGAGACAGTCTCACGAATGCATCGACATTGTATGTCACCAGAGGTCTGTTGAAGCTGCTGGAAGCTCTGCAGTGGGGTGGGTCGTCTACTCTTTGAGTGATATGGGACCCTTGACACGTCTAGATACATCTTTTGACAGGTGACACATAGGTAATCATGCTGTCTGATCGCCTGCATCCATTCATGTCCATTGTGCATTCGACGAACTTGAGCATTCCATCAGGGAAATGCGACGCCCCACACGTCCATAAATGTTGCAGAGTGACTCCAGGAACAGTCTTCTGAGTTTAAACACTTCCACTGGCCACCTAACTCCCTAGACATGAACATTATTAAGGATACCTGGGATGCCTTGCAATGTGCTGTCCAGACCATCTCGTACTCTTACGGAATTATGGACAGCCTTGCATACCACTGTGCTGCTGATGCAAGCGGCAAACTCTAATTAGCTCACGGACGAATTCACCACCATCAATCAAAATTAAGCACACCAAAAAATAATACTGTCTGTGCAAGTATTTCTATTTGTTATTGCTGGCGGGGTAGCCGCGTGGTCTCAGGCATCTTGTCACGGTTCGCACGAATCCTCCCGTCGAAGGGTCGAATCTTCCCTCTTGCACGGGTCTGTGTGTTGTCCTTAGTGTAAGTTAGTTCAAGTGAGACTAAGTAGTGTTTAAGCATAGGGACCGATGACCTCAGCAGTTTGGTCCGATAGTACTTACCACAAATTTCCAAAATTCCAATTTGTTATTGAGCAAGAAAAATTAACCCTTAAGAAGCCCTTAACGGTAGTTCACGGTTTTTTGATTCTGCTGTTAACTTCTAGACTACGTTACTCGTATCATAATATATGGCTATATGGCTCAGAACCGCTGCCTGTACGAACACATTGGGCGTGTGGCCGAGCGGTTCTAGGCACTTCAGTCTGGAACCGCGAGACCGTTACGGTCGCAGGTTCGAATCCTGCCTCGGGCATGGATGTGTGTGATGTCTTTAGGTTAGTTAAGTTTAAGTAGTTCTAAGTTCTAGGGGACTGATGATCTCAAATGTTAATTCCATAGTGCTCAGAGCCATTTGAACCATTTGAACACATTCGGGCCGCATGCGGATCGAGGGCCACAGTTTGCGGACCACTGTCGTAGCCGCTATTTCTCGTTCATATAGCTCCTCAGTTGACATCTTGAGCTTCATCACCCCCCGAACCAGTCCTTCCACATAGGTTAACTCCTTGGCAGTATTGGGAATCAAACACAGATATCCCCAAGGCAGCACTACGCAGCTACGAAGTCGGACAATGTAGCCTATTCCGCATACACATGAAACATTGTAACACAAGTTTCTCAGCCGTTCACTTCAAACATTGACGTATATAGGCGATCATGTGACAGGTATGATATCAAGACGTTATTGGCAATGTAGTAAACTCGTGTACCGTTTAGTATTCGTACTACGAGCCACGGTCAGCTGAATGTTTGTACACTTCTCCAATCCTGCTTCACACCTTCTGGTGTTTGAAGTATTGTGTTGGACATTTATTATCTGTTTGTGCTAGCTTTCGTAAGAGTTCGTTTAGCCAAGAAATGTATGCATCGTCGTGCAGAACGATGCTGAAAGCGTAAGTGATAAAAGTTGAAGTGGTTTTGTATTGTTCTGACTGTTGTCACATTGTTTGTTGAATTATTTTGAAGCGTGGAACTGCTGCGGGGGCTTGGTTAGCTTCTACCAGCACCAGATTGCAGTTGTTTCCGGAGAGTGGCGACTGGCATGCAACTGCCGATCTTCTGTGGGACGAGTAGAGGCCTTATGTGTTCGTGGTCTATTCTGTTTCGTGCGTTCGGGAATCGAGCGTAGCTCCATGGGGAGTGGTTCCGCTGTTACATGCGAGAAGATATTGTTACACATGTCGGGTGTGCGTAGGTTACCCTACGGTTAGTATTCTTCCTGCAATTGGCAACGACTAACTGTAGTCAGATCTGGTTTGTAGCGTCACTGGCTTGAGTATTTTCGTTTACTGGGTTCGAACGTTCGGGAATCGTTTACAGTTCCACTGCGAGTGGTTTCACAGTGTCGTGTGACTGGTAATGAGGCACACATTTGAAATATGTTCAACCACATGAATGTTAGTGCTGTATAATTTGGCTGTTTGTTGTGTTGCATTAGCTTGTGAAACTCCTCTAAACCCGCTGAGCAGAACAGGTAATAGGATTGTGAAAAGGTCCAAGGGTTGAGGTCAGTTCCTGCTTCTAATTGTCATTTATTGTAATTTAATAACCTTTACAACCAAAGCGGCACATAGCCGAATCTTTACCGACTGCAACTCTTTCACGGTTGAAGGCCTCCAAGAAGAAATCTTAACAAGATAAAAATCCAATTAAGATAGCAATAAAATAATTCAAAAAACAACATACGCAAGGTGCAATATAAATGGCTGAGGGCCACAATTAAATTCCAAATTTCAGAATGTATTACCATAGACCTTTAAAGGCAGAAGGCCAACAAGAAGTCTTAAAAAATCAAAATTCAATTAAGATAGCAATAAAATAATTTAAAACCCAAAAAAGCAACATGTGCAAGGTGCAACACAAATGGCTTAGGGCCACAATTAAATTTCAAAACTTGAGAATATATTAGCACAGAGCTTTAAAGGCAGAAGGCCAGCATGTTTAACAACAAGAAACCTTAAAAATCAACAAGATAAAAATCCAATTAAGAGAGCAATAAAATTATTTAAAGAAGCAACATATGCAAGGTTTAATACCAATGGTTGAGGGACACAATTAAACTTCAAAATTTTAAAATATATTACCACAATCTTTAAAGGCAGAAGGCCGCAGTGTTTAAGCTTTAAAGATAAATTTAAAAATTAATTTTGCAAAATCTGAAGCAAACAAACAAATAACCATTAGCCTAAAATTTAAAAGCTGACAACAGATAATTAAACACCGGTGGCACTCAGAAGGCCTCCACGGAGGTCGGTCCGCCCTCGTTCACTTAGGTGAGACAGGTGGTGAGCCCAACTATACTTGATCCGTCGGAACCGAACCAGGGGGCAGCCACAGACCGACCAACACAACGAATTGCTTGTCACCAATCGGTACATGAGAACTCTAACACAAAATGTTACGGTCTTAATTATCCACAATCAAACACGTACAAACACTCGGTGTTGCTCACAGGAAAACCTCCTCAACAGCGAACCACCGAAACGAACCACAACATCCATGGACGAGGCTAGGGTACTTAAAACAACACAGAGCTTTGGCGTCCTGGGTCGGTGAACCACGAAGCTCGTAGCGATCCGACAGCTCCACACACGCACCGACACCGCGCAGGGACCGGCACCGGACCCAGCGACTGCACCGCGCGGAGATATCTGCCCTGGTCGGCAGCAACCGACCGACTGCCTGCTGGTCCGTCGCGACTGCTGGTCCGTCGCGACTGCACTGCTGGTGCGTCTCCCACTCACTTCCAGACACACGACGGCGGAAATACTGGCTCGGACCCAACGAAGCGTGGCGGCAATGGTTGGACGAGCCAGGTCGACATAGGACTCACTGCTGCTCCAACGCGACTGCACTAGTGCCGCGATGCAACTCCCCGACTGGCAGGTCCGGACTGCGCTCCAGACGCGTCCCAACTGAATGGTAGACCGAACTAGCGACCGAACTCTATTCACAACAGATAACCAGCTGGAAGTAATAGCAATCAAGCAAAGATACTACGAGAGGGGATATATCGGTACGCGCTGCTAACGCCCCTCACGGTCAGGCAAAGCAGCAACTCAGTGACAGTAGTAATTTAAATTAACGTAGTGACATGGAAGTATGTTAAAATCAGGGCTGTAAAATACATAATGGCGGGCACACGAACCACGCATGGCTCAGCTTGTGTTCAGACTCTGTAGCTACTGTTTGAACTCTGGTTCAGTGTCTTTGTGAAAGAACACGAGTGGTATTTAAGGACGGGGAAATAATTTGACGTTCTCTACAGTATTGCCAGAAAGTAAGGAGTCTGTGTACTAAGCGCAATACCAGTGACTGAACTGAAACTGGAGTTACTGTCGTTCATTAGTGTCAACTGTTTGATGCGATCTGTGAACATGTTGTTTGTGAGAGCTCATTATGAAACAGTATTGTATTAATCCGGCTGGATTTAAGTTTGCTATGATCTCTTTGTTCCTACTTGTAACTACGTCGGCGTGTTTAAGGGTCTCCGTGTCTCCTTGTATTGGTTTCGGCTGTTCCCGTTCTAGAAAGGGGATAATTTGCCTCTGATTGACGTATGGTCTAAGAATTGCTGTGAATTTTCACTGCTTTTAAAAATTCGAGGCTCTTATGGCTCGCTGTATGAACGTGTCTTACGCTTGTCCACTGATTCTTAGCGGTGTCTTCACAATTATCTAGTAGACCTCGTGTTGTACTAAGGAACAACGGACCGGTGTGTTTGTAGCCGTCTCTCAGTAGCAGTCCTTATGTTTCTATTGTGAAACGCTACACCAAGCGCTGCTTGAGTAATTTAATACTTACTATTATACTTCATTTTATTTTAAGTTACGGCGAGTGCCTGTAAGAGCAGACATAGTCCGGTATTAAGGCCAACTGACATAGTGGCACCAAGCAAATCAAGGTACTAACTGCGAGGTCCCTAGTTTGAGGAACTTTGAGTGCGGCTTAGAGCGGCCGCTGTTTGCTAGTAATGTGTACTACTTTGCATTACTAACTGGGTATGTATAAAAACATTAGCTTTGTTACTGTCTGAAGGTGAATGCTCGTTCTTTTTTCATTTTTATTTACACAAGTCCGTCTTGATCACATAGATCAAGACGGACTTGTGAAAATAAAAGTGCTGAAAATAAAATGATCGCGGACTTATATGCCGACTTCATGTCTTCAACTGATAACTTTTTCATTTTTTTAATGTTCGAAATTTACTCATTAATGCATTCCCCGTTTGTTTCAATGGAAATGCTTAAAGTAATGCTCAATAATAAAATACGATGCCAGAACTTGTTTAGGTCCGATTAAGTTTTATGGCACTGCTTACGTAATGTTTTTCTCCTTGACTTTTATTTCCAGATTTCATCGAAAACAGGTGTTGTGCATTGCAATAAGCCCTTTTTATTTATTCAGGTCTCTGTAACAGAGCAAGATAGTTCCGCGTTCTCTGCGTCTTCAGCAGCTGATGTGGTTCCTGGTCATCGTTGCCACCCACGCCGCATCAATACTGACGGTACCGGTCCTTGCCTTCAGCACGTGAATGGCCGCTGCATTCAGCCAACGGTTGATGCGTTTCAGAAAAAAAGAAAATAAATTAACTATTAAGAAAAAAATTACAGTATAAAATTTTTGCCAGTCTTGAACATCATCAGTCGTTAACATACAGTTCTCCACCTCCCTTTTCCCGCTCTCTCTGCACTTTCTAACATATTTACATTTTTGTAGAAAACTTCAAGTGCAAATGGAGTCAAAGGAATTAGCACTCATCGACGTAACTGGAATGCGGATATTAAAAGTAGCTATCTATCGTATAAAAATTCGAAAGTGCGAACAACGAAATTAAATTTGCAACAAAGTTAGGTTTGAATGCGGACTGAAGTAGGAAACGAAATACTTCACCAATGAAGGGCATCCTACTAGAACTACATGTATTCTGTTAATTATTTCTTGTCGATTCCATTAGCTAATCATTTAATACCTTTGTCAGAGTACACAGTTTCCTTGTTGTTGTTAGTTTCCGGTTATATTCACAGGCTTTTTGAAATATCATTTCACCAAAAGCGATACACTCTTCACTGAGCAGGTGACTCTACTTAGGAAAAATTGCAATCTGAAAACGAAAACGCAGCAAAAGTGATACACTCTTCACTTAGTACGCGATACTCTCCTTAGGAAAAATTACAATCTGAAAATGAAAACGGATCTGAATACTTTAGGGTTTTGTTACAAGATGGCGTTTTGCTTTCGCCTTCTGAGCTGGAAGCTGACTGACCGATTTGTAGGGTCATCTAGTAAGAATGCTTGTCGCTGATTAGCGCATATTTGCAAGAACGATGTTATTTAAAGTCGGCGCTCGTAATCAAGCGAGCAACAGCAAATCTATGTTAGATTAGTCATCCTTTATTTCCGAACAAGGGTTTCCGGTCGTTCCCCTTAGCAATAAGGCGGATACTGGAAGTAGAAATCGCCTCCAAAAGATTCACAATTGTGACTCTCTCTACCCCACAACCAGCATACAGGCACATTTCGCTGAAATGAACGAAGCTCGACAACGACTTAAGCAGATGAAGAAAGATACGAGAGAGAAAGTGTTATATTGAAGTGAGACAACAACTCGCTTCGGCTTACGATTTTGAATGATTCGACTTTGAATTGGGAGAGGGCTGTGTCTTCTTCATAAAGCTGTATCGAATGAGTTGGAGAGGGTTGTGTCATCTTCATAAGGTTGTATCGAATGAGGGTACAGATTACGCACTGTGGGAAACATATCTTGGGCCAGTTTGACCATAAGGCAGATTTATTCATTTATGAAAACTTCTGTGGAAGTCATTCTGTGTCGCTTGATATTGTATTCTTATTTTGTTGTAGAACGTCAGCTGACAGAAAAACCACATGGTGAAGAGGACATCGATAAAATGGTTGCTGTTTATTGATAGCAAAATGTCAGCCTAACTGTTGTCATAATACGAGCTTACTGGATGTGAATGGATACAAGATGGCAAACGTTGCGGTGCTAGTTAAAGAAGTTGAGGAACTACCCAAGCTTACCGTTATTTTTGACCTTTCACCTGTCCATTTCCCTGTAACACTGAACTGCCTGGTTCCAATCATTTATTTATCTTTTCAGTTTTCACCAGCTGAAGACACCAGCTGAGAAACTATTTATTCGTGGTTAGTTGCTTGGCAGCAGTTTCCGCTAGCTACGTTGTGAAGAATTTAGAGCTTGTGTCGAACGGGTAAGAACACATAAAGTACAGGAACATCATCAAAATGTGTTTATCATTTAAATATTATTAATATCGCTAGAAATTACCACTACTACACTATCGTTTCGTAACTATGGGAAAGTGTTTTGTCCAGCCCATGCCTTGTTTCATGTAGTGTGAGTTTTTCGTGTATCAGTGTGTTGTATGTGTGTCATCCGTTTGTCGTATTAGACTTCTTTATCCACGTTTCAGTCTTACATTCATTTCATGGGTTTGGTGTTTCTTTGTGATGTTCTGCTAAACTAGAGATCGCGCCTTTCCGTCTTATCGAGAGCCTTCGGCCAAACGTTATTATTCATTCGAGTGTGTTGTTAAATTTCGAAATGTATGAGGATTTGCTTTCTTCTTATATACGGTTCTTCCGTTGTTTTTTTCCTTATGTCTCAGATGGAGGATTCCTACGCGAGATACAGATCACGCTGTTAATAAGTAAAGCAAATGTTTCTTTGGCACATCATGTTTGGGTCTGGTGTATACATTTATCTAATTGTTCTCTTCTTTCCGTGTGTGTATTGTGGGAAGTATGTATGTGTGCATGTAGATGAAACGAATCCATCCCTATGCCGTACCGAGGCTTTTCCCACGCGTTAACTAATAGTTATTGAAATCTTTGCTGTCATACAAACCATATCAAACATTTCTTTCGTACCGTTATTCCTAATGATTGAAGTTAATTGTGATTCTATTAGTGAATAAATGTTAAAAGTTTTTGAATTGTGTTCTTATCGCTACTTGTGCAACCCATCCAACTTTCAGAGGAACCTGTTTTGACCATTTGGTTTCCTAATATTTTATGGGGTGTTAATATGAAACTTTTATTCTGAATTTTATAAACTGCTAGTCAGAGAGGTAATATCCCAGTGTTTCAATACAGTCTAAATTGATTTAATTACTAATCAACTCATAAACTTAAACGAGCAATCTGCCAATTCGGCTAGGATGTGTAGTTGGAATACGAGAGGGTACCGTTCTGCAGTAATTTTTCAAACGACATCCGTCAGTTGGGTTAATATTTCATGATCCACTATATCGGCTGAATCAGTTCGGTAAAAACAAATGTTACGCAAAATTAAATAGAATCACTGTAGACTGTCTTCCTCTTGGCGTCGACTACCAGTTTTTAAGTTCTAAAATCCTATAGATTGATGTTGCATGGCTTTCGGCTGTGCCTGTTTCAGTAACAATCCACATTTCAAAGATCCTTTCAGAAAAGAACAGGCATTAGCATCGCGTCTTTAATTTATTTACTTTTTTTGGTAGGTTGGTACTCTTCAATGGTCTTCACTGCTTAGAAGATGTTTTACCAGAAGAAATTTATTAGGTAGAGTCCGAGATGGGAAGTCAGTGAACAGTTTTAACAATGGGTTGATCCAGTAAGTGAAGCGGTAGGATATCTCGTAAGATCTGAGTGGTAAGGTACAGGGCCAATAAAAGCATATAAAGTTTTAACAACTATATATTAATATTACGTGCTCAAAACTAAAAAAAATAGTGGCGCTTAATGTTGAAGCTTTTATATTTCGCGATAAAGTTCCTTGCACGGTGGAATAAATAAATATTAGAGCTCACCACCACTAGAGTAATTTGGAAAGGCATTTGGCTACTGTTCCTTTTGTACTACCGATAAATGCAATCAGCATAACAACTTAAATGCCTCACGGCAATAGATAACGAATTCCAAAATTTTAAAAAATTTATGGTCTTCTGGCAAATCAGCCCTCAAAATTATACTTAACATACATAGAATGTCAGACTGGAATATAGGGGAGACGCACTGAGGATAAAAAACTAATGTTACGTATATCAAAATTCGCTTACAACTTCCTGATTCAAATTAGGGACTGAAACCTACAAAAAATGTTCAAAATTCAAATCTGTAAGCTCTTAAGGGACCAAACTGCAGGGGTCATTGGTCCCTAGACTTAAACACTACTTAAACTTACTTAAACTAACATATGCTAAGAACAACACACACACCCATGCCCTGCCTCACCATTTATTTTAGTTTTTTGGTTCAAATGGCTCTGAGCACTATGGGACTTAACATCTAAGGTCATCAGTCCCCTAGGAGTTAAAACTAATTAAACCTAACTAACCTAAGGACATCACACACATCCATGACCGAGGCAGGATTCGAATCTGCGACCGTTGCGGTCGTGCGGTTCCAGACTGAAGCGCCTAGAACCACTCGACCACACCGGCCGGCTGTACTTTTTTCATCTAAAAGAAACCCTCATAGATGGCGGCGTAGAATTTTTGCTTAGAAAAGGCGCCTTTGACCAATAAAAAGAAAAAATGTGGAATAAACTGCATGCCGCTAAACGGGTTATTACACCTTAGTCATTTAAGTTGAACACTCTCTGGCATAACATTAATAAATCGGGTCAAATGCCTTGGGTAACGAGCAAAAAGTTTTTTTAATAATAAGAAATTCTTGATGATAAATTAAAAATAAAAGATCGACAGTTAACGTTGCTGAACGGCCATGAACGGTAAATACAAAATTCTTATTTCAACTTTCGTTCACTAGGGGAACAGAAGACAGAACAAAAGATAAGAACAGAATAGTGGCCACGTTACAAAGGGCCAAGTTGACCCAAAATGGGGCTCAAGTCCTCAAACGCTACAATAGAAGCGCACAAATTTGATAGCTGACCGGCTGCTTTAAAAAAAGGACGCAGAGTCCCTTATTTGTCCCTGTATTCAGAAACTGAATAGTTTGTTCCGAATTAGTTGTCAACTGTAGTGCCTGTTACTACTCACATAGGACTATGCAGCGAGGCCCCCTTCCTATCTTCTTTAGCATGTTTGTACAATAATGATAATAATCCTATCCTACCTTGCAACATTCGAAATTATATTAGTAAAGTTTCCACTAACACGGGTACACACATAGAAATCAACTTGACAACGTAGACAACGACATAAAATGCAAATTTTAAAACAAATCTCTTAAAAGCACAGCTCACTAAAAGAATAGCAATGTGAGACACGAAGTTTGCATGAGCACCAACAGGCTACCCATCTTCAATAACTATGGTTACGGTTCGCCTGGTGCAGTTGACAATAAAATTCAGAAAAAGACACACACACGCAGAAATTCACGCTGCGAACTCAAATTGGCCACAAACAGTCCAGTGAAGTTAATTGACGAGTGCACATTTGCCCAGTAGTAGGCAAGGCATACAGAACACACTTCCAACCCGTGACATAACCAAAATGACAGGGACCTCAGGATTAATAAGTTAAAAACGCTGTGGATTGACCGAGGGATATGCTCATCGTAAACATTCTAACAGCTCTCAGATGAGAATAGATTCGAAGCCAGGTTCCCGTCTGTCAAAATCGTTGAGTGGCTAGCGCGAATTCCGACAGGAGTCAAAGCACCAACATCCAGAGGACCTAGTAAATTACATTTAAACACAGTCCACCCCATTATGAAGCCACCATCAGCTTGCACGATGCCTTGTTGACAACTTGGTTCCATTGCTTTGTAGGATATGCGCCGTACTCGAACCCTACCATCAGCTCTAACCAACTAAAATGAAGACTCATCTAACCAAGCTAATATTTTGGAATCGTCTACAGTCCAAGCAATACAGTAGCGAGCCTTGGAGAGTCACTGCAGGAGATGTCATGCCGTTAACAAAGGCACTCGAGTGGGTCGTCTGCTGCCATAGCCCATTATCGAGAAATTTCGCCTCACTGACCTAACGGATACGTTCACCGTATGTCCTTCACTGATTTATGCCGTTATTTCACGCTGTGTTGCCTGTCTGTTAGCACTGACAACACTACGCAAACGCCGTTACTCTCGCTCGTTAAGTGAAAGCCGTCTGCCCTGCTTGGTACGTGGTGAGACGTAATGCTTGAAATCTGCTATCCTCGGCACATTCTTGACGCTGTGGATCTCGGAATACCGAATTCACTAACAAATTCCGAAATGGAATGTCCCATGCTTCTAGCTCCAACACCATCCTGCTTTCAAACACTGTCAGTTCCCATTGTGCGGCCACAATCATGTGGGAAACCGTTTCACACGTATCTCTTGAGTACGGAAGACCATTCCCTCAATGCAGTGCCGTTTCATAGCTTGTGTACGCGATAATACCGCCATCTGTGTGTAAGTATATCGCTATGCCATGACTTTTGTCACCTCAGTGCATATCGCCGCTTGGTGCGACATCTTTGATCCTTTGTGGAAGAACATCCACCTGTTACCCAGCAGCGGGGCAAAGTCATTCCCGCAGAGCGGTTGCTATCACTTTCATACACACGCGGCTCATGTATGGCTTACACATGGGTCAGTAGAAAATTATGGGAACTGGGTGTTAAGGGCAGAGTGTCCTTATAGTAGCCTCGCCGATGGACGAAATCTGTTCCTGTGGGCCGCAGACTAATGTGTGTAACTTGAGTCGGTATACACATCTCTACGCTCACGGCCTGGGATGTATGGGATCCGTCGTGAGGGATTTGATTTCTGAACAGTGCTGTACCGGTAGAGTGGAGTAGTCTTACCATCTGTTAATTTTCTTTTTTTTTATTGAAATCTTATGGGACTTAACTGCTAAGGTCATGAGTCCCTAAGCTTACACACTACTTAACCTAAATTATCGTAAGGACAAACACACACACCCATGCCCGAGGGAGGACTCGCAACTCCGCCGGGACTAGCCGCACAGTCCATGACTGCAGCGCCTGAGACGGCTAATCCCGCGCGGCATGTGTTAATTGCTTTTTGCATTATCATACATGTGAAATATCTTGTTGCAGCTGGGCGTATGTTGTGGGTGAAGAACTAATTTAGGTCACTTTTGTGGTTTGAAACTTCCTGGCAGATTGAAACTGTGTGGCGGACCTTTGCTTTCGCGGGCAAGTGCTCTACCAACTGAGCTACCCAATCACGACTCACGCACAGTCGTCACAGCTTTACTTCTGCCAGTACCTCGTCTCCTGCCTTCCAAACTTTACAGAAGCTCTCCTGTGAACCTTGCAGAACTAGAACTCCTGAAAGAAAGAATATTGCGGAGACATGGCTTAGCCACAGCCTTGGGGATGTTTCCAGAATGAGATTTTCACTCTGCAGCGGAGTGTGCGCTGATATGAAACATCCTGGTAGATTAAAACTGTGTGCTGGACCGAGACTAGACCTCGGGACCTTGGCAGTTTTGTGGTTTGCAGAAACCAACGTTCAGGCGAACAATGTCATTTGAATGTAAATTTACTTGTCAGATTTTATAATGCAGGAAAAGCAGGGTATCACTAGGTACCCTAAACTTTAATTCATGTAGATTATTTTCAGTGATCAAAAAGTTTGCAAATTAATGTTATTCAGTTCCCTTACATATTCAACTGCGTCAAACCAGTCTCTGGACTAAGGGCCCCAACAACAACAACGTATTCAAAAACATGATACTACACCAGTTTCAGCTTAAAATAATTCATAGCACTATAAAAACAGTAAACCTAGTAAGACACAAAAAAAAACTATTTCGCTCCACCCAGGGGGTAAAACATAGGACGCATTTAAATGAATGCATATTCTCAAATACACTACCAAATATTATGACAAATCTTTTTAAGTACCAAAATATGTTTTAACAATTCTGAACTTTTGAAGACTTCAAAGTCATACACTGATACAAGAAAAATTGTCATAATTAAAAAAAAACTAAAAACACAGCTTATTAATGACAGAAATCACAGACGAAATAATTGTCTTCTTATTGAACACTGCGACAGTGTTGATGAGCCCAGACAAGGCAAGATAGACGCTGTTTCACCCCTGCTGATGGAGTCGAAGAATCTTTTTTTTTCCTTTAGCTTTTATGATTTTTCCAACTGCTGTTTAATGCTTACTCGCCTTTTGATTCTTCCTCGTAAAAAGCTTTCATTTGCAGTTTTTCTTTTCTCCTTTATCTTTTCTGGCTATTTTTTCAATTTACAAATCATTTTTGTATTGAGAGGAAGTCAATATTATTGCCTTGGCGTTTCTCCTATGCTGATTTTCTTTGCACTTTCTACCTAGCCAACTTTCATGCATAACACAAACATTGAAATCCACAGGAAAACATGCTTAATCGAAATAGCTACTTCACAACTTTTTATCAGATAATTTTCACTTGAAGACACGGTTCCAAGAAGCACCAACATTGAAGAAAATTTCAGCAAACCCCTTAAAATATCTAGAAGGTAACGTACCAAGCGATCACAAATGGTGGTTGGTAGTCGTTCTGAGTGACTGATGGCACTACTCAGAGAAATCGGAAAAAATGAACTTTCACAGACAACAGATAAACAGTTGTTATATTATATAAATTTTAATGCAGTTACTAAAATTATAGAGAATTTTCTCGTCGTGAAAGTGAAGGAATTTTTTCACAATAAAACCAACGTTACTAAAGAACTTTTCTAGAACGTCTCAAAGACTATAGTTTTTCTCTCCGTTCATGAACTCACAATAAACTACAGCGATGCTGCGATGTAGAAGTTGCATTTTTCAGGAAAGACACCTGAAATTGAAGTTGGGTGTGGCCATTTTTCCATTTTCAGTATTTCTCAAGAGTCATACCAACCGTATGTAATACCACAGCAGAGCGGATAGCGGTAGTGAGTTTCAGGCTGAACTGTAGTGAGCCGACACATTACGGACACAATAAGAACTGCCATTATCGAGGAAATGAACAAAATTCTACTGCGTGTTTTGCCTCTCTCCCAGAAAACGGGCTCACTTTCGCATACAAATTACCATAAAAGTGAAATCAGGAAACTATACAGCTGAAGACGATTAAATAGCGGAGAATCGAATAATATAATGAGTCATTCTATTGATGCGAAATATGTGTCACAGTAAATGCACAATATTTCCTGAAAAGAAAGGTAATTATAGGCCTGTCTTGTATTTCACTGCTACATATTGGAATTGTGCCGTTCTAATGTCACTTCATCCCTGCTGTTATTTATGAGTTGTGTCATATTTACCAAGCCAGATTACTGGCTGTCATATGAATGCTGTTATTAAACTTTATTTTTTACAAACAAAAGTTCTGCCAATTAATTCTGTAGTACATGACTTAACAGCAGAGTAATATAATAACAATGCTGAGGTTCTATAGTAGTAGCTCGTAATCTTACCTTATGTAAGGATTATTTCTACACGCGTTCTGGTATTTTAAGTACACACAAATTAGTTAATTATCTTTTCTGAATAGTGGTATTTCATCTTATTTAATTTGTGTGCGTTTTTCTTACTTGTTCGATGTGTTGTGTCACATTTTTGCATGAGCTTTATACCATAAAATTAAAAATATTTGTTGTAGTCAGAAGTAACTGGAAGAATATTTCGGTCATTCTGACTGACACAGTAATGAGTTCTGTTTAAGTAATCGTGAGCGACAACACTGGTATTTATTTTAGATTCAGCGGTTTGCTACTGAAATATTTTGAGATCACGGTTGGCTCTTGTTTCGTTTTTAGGAAGACATGTTCCCAGTAGAATATACGTGTTTTCACGCGTTATTACTGTTGTTAGAATAGCTAACTGGTTACATAGCACTGTTGTGCAATAGCGAGATATGAACATAGTTCCTTTTATACATATCGACATTATAAGTGATTTTGAAAATTCCCTGTGTGGCTCTCGCTGTTCCGGTTGTACGCAGTAGCGCAATTTTATTTTAATTTTTTACTTTTTTTTCTTCAGCGAGGCATAATAATTTCTTCGATCTTTTAGATTTACATACACGTGGTCTAGAACACACAGCCGACTGTGGTAGGATGTTCACACACAATTTCTCAAAATCCCTCCAGTCTTTGATTTCTGTAAAAAGTGAGGATGACATTAACAGAAATGATGACGATAATTTAACGTGGGTAATGAATCTTCCAGCTCCTGAAGTCAAACAAATTCTCTAGCTCTGGGCAGCAAGACTCCTATCGTGAAGTTTAGCGGAAGCCTATAGACACTGACTTACTGTTTATTGCGCACAGCTTACGTTATCAAGCAGAAGAAAAAGAGTTTTAAACAGGCTGATACATAGAGCTTAAACTGTTTAGAAAAGGTTCGTTTCGATTCCAGAACCAGATATTTAAGGAAGGTATTCAAGTAGAACGTCTGTAGTCTATAGAGAATGTTATACTAGCTATCGATCTCTAAGAAAAGGAAACTCGGAGATAATCATCAAAAGGTGTTTTCTATGACTCTGGTTTCTTTCTTTGGTGCTAAACAGATAAAATAGGCGTAGTCCTACACGTACAAGTTATTTACAAGATATTCAATATATTTTCCGAAGAGCTGGTAAAAAGACATTCTGCACGCAACAAACTACACTGCATTCACATTGGTCAGTCAAGACGATTTCACAACGCTACACACATAACAGGCTCCACACTTAGTACAGCGACTTCGACAGGTCTGGTGCAGTCGAAAACATTCCCATAAACAAACGTACAATCAAGGTAGATGAATCGAAAACTGCAGTCTATGAATCTATTTCCTATAGTTCTGTCATTAAAGAAGGCTTTGAGTCCGAAATGTCCAATAACTTCAACCGGAACAGCGGCTGCACCATCTGGGTTGCATGGAAGAGGGTGTTTCACGCTGAAAGGCTACAGAGAAAAATAGTATCCACCTTGAAACGAAATTTGCATTAGTACTAATGATTATCATAGACATTGACACAACCACTGTTAAGATATGGAAGTTCCATGACTTCGAGACGGCTCCACGACATAATCTGGCCCACTAAACGGTGCTGTGTTGTCCTGCCCTCCATCTTTTTGAAATCCCGCCACCTGCCTTGTATAGCGCTGCTGTCAAAGAGCCGCTCTCTGGTAATTGTTTTCGCGACCTGAGACGTGCAGCGGGTGGGAATTCGGCTCGTCTCGAGTGATGTGGAGAAGCGCGGAACTAACTACAAATATGGGCCGCCTCTCGAGGTTGTAGTGACAGCTTTTCCTCGTACACTGGACTCGAATTTGGGAGGACGCTGCTGTCAAAGAGCCGCTCTCTGGTAATTGTTTTCGCGACCTGAGACGTGCAGCGGCTGGGAATTCGGCTCGTCTCGAGTGATGTGGAGAAGCACGGAACTAACTACAAATATGGGCCGCCTCTCGAGGTTGTAGTGACAGCTTTTCCTCGTACACTGGACTCGAATTTGGGAGGACGACAGTTCAAACCCACGTTCGGCTTTTCTGATTTAGGTTTTCCGTGATTTCCCTAAATCGTTTCAGGCAAACGTCGGGATGGTTCTTTGAAAAGGTACAGCTGACTTTCTTCCCCATTCTTCCCTAACCAGATGGGACCGATGACCTCGCTGTTTCGTCCACTCCCACAACTCAACCATCCAACCATTTTCTCATTGTATCGTCGAGGCGTGTAGTCATGTATTGAGATGTTGCAGTGACAGGCTTTCCATCGAGCCGCCGTGGACAGTACAGTGGAGTTGCGTACTGTTTGGTATTCTTCCATGTAGCTGAGGTGCTTCAAATACGAGAACTATTCGGAACGTGAGGTCCGATAGGCCAGGAAATGGAAACCACCGTGAAACTCAAAAATGTTTTATTTACAGCAGTTAGCTGCAACCTCCAGTTAATTCTCGGCATAGTCACCGCTCCGACTAAGACATTTGTCGTAGCGTTGTACCGACTTTTCAATATCCTCGTCATAGAAGGCAGCCGACTGTGCTTGTCGCCAATTCTCTATGCTGGTCTGCAGCTCGTTGTCTGTACTAAAATCTTTTTTCATGGCCAGCGGTTTATGTGAGCAGAGACGGAACTCAGAGCGAACAAATTACGGGCTGTATTATGTGTGACCAAACACTTTCCAATCGGAAACGCTGCAGGAGCATCTTCATTGCCCCTGTAGAGTACGGCCTAGAACTACCATCAAGAAGGAAACGCATGACCATTGTGTTATACGGGTTGCATGATATCAGGCGAAATCTCTCACCAGGCCCGCATACTTGGCGGGAGACACCATTTTCTAGGTACATTTATGTGGTCACTGTGCTCTCAGAACTGAAAAGGGTGACGTGACGCGATCGACGGGAATACTAGAGACACTGCCCAACACATATGTGCAAAGCTTCATTGGACGTTCACTGTGCTTTCCATATCGTGCTCGACCGGACCTTACTTCCCGAATTGGCCTCGTTCTTTGGTCCTGTTGGCTCGTAGTGGTGGAGACTCGTTCGTCGGATGTTGAAAGCATCAGTTTAAATTCGTACCTTCCGCAATCTATAGTAAAAGTCGCTTCTTGTAGGGACAGGCAAGCTGACGTTTCCATCTTCGCAGAGGGTGTACTGAGCCTTTATGTTCCTAATCTATCATGAATCACATGTTCTGAGATGCGTTGGCTCCAACGCTTGTGGTTTAGTCAACGACGCGATGTTATAGATTAAGCATACTTGTTGTGTTTGTTTGGTGTGCGAATCTAGCGCAGAAAAAGTTTTTTTATTTGTGTCGGTCTCACGTTTTGCGTTAGTGAGCGTGTGCGTTGCCGGGTGGTTTTGGCACCATGCCGAGTCAGATCTTTTTGATCTGTTGGTGATGTTTCCACCGTGACATACCGTTCGTAGAGGGATAATTTCGTTTTCCATAGGTGAGAAACATTTGGTGGTTTAACTTGCAGCAATGGTTCCGCAGTCCCTTTAAAATCATGAGTTCGATTTTCATAATTGTGGTTGCAATGATTTGGGTCACGTACAACGAAACAGGCATAGTGTTACGTAGATCCTAAGCAGTACGATCGTGGGGGCTTTTGAATTGTTTCTCTCGGATGTCATATTGCTTGGTAACGTATTCTGAAACGTGAAAGTACTGGCTAGCCTCAGTCACGTTTAACACTTCTGAATTAAAGACCTTTTGTAGAAGAAATGGGTACATTCACTCGAATGTGGTAAATGACTCGCATTTGTTCGTTCCGCGCCGCGCGGGGTAGTCGCGCTGTCTGGCTCCCTGTCACAGTACGCGCGGCTACCCCGTTGAAGGTTCGAGTCCTCTTTGGGGCATGGGTGTGTGTGTTGTCCGTAGCGTAAGTTAGTTTAATTAAGATTAAGTATTGTGTAAGGCTAGGGACCGATGACATCAGCATTTTGGTTCCATACGAACTTACAACAATTTCCACATGTTGTCCGTTCCGCATCGGATACATGTTGTAGTTCATGTCACAGCAGGGCCAAAAGTCTATTGATGAAGATTTGTCATTTTCAGAGAGAAATCAAATATTTTCGTCCAACTTATTACGTGAAAACACGAAACGTCTAACTCACGACTATGAGGTTGCACTACGTTTTGCGAATGACCCACAGAACCATTTAGGATACTTCCAAGTATTGATCACATGTGTGTTTTTAACTGAAACTGACCTTATGATTTCTATATCTGATACAGCAAGTTACTAGTGTCTTTTTCTGAGAAAAGTCGTTTTTATCGTCGCGACAAGTTGTTTCCACCTAACAGCATACATTGTTCTGGTTTCCCCCGAGTCTGTAATGCTTTTAAATGAGAGGAATCAGATGTTACGAAAATACCCTATCTGTAAATTTGCTATACCATGGTTAACGTCCCTAAGTATTGCATTACCAGAATTCTCATAAACGGTGTTGGTGATTTTCGCCAGGGACCAAAGAACACCAGTGCAGAAACAAGAAAAAATAAATTAGAGTGCCTCCAGTCACCAAAAATATTCCAAGCATTATTAACACCTCCTACGGCTCTGTAATAAATTTGCTCCCACAAATGGACGTTATCGGTGATTTACGTCAGGAATGAGTCGCTCCAGACGCTGTTCCTGACAAGCCATTAGCCAGGCTTAGCACGCGACGATGCTCTGGGCAAACGGCGCACCGGGGGCACTCCAGAAAATTGGAAAGCTCTTTCGCTGTAATAGAGAGCCATCGGAAATCACTGTGCTGTAACGGTAACTGCTTGGTTTTCCATTACTCGCTTATCGCACTAGAACGCTACTCCACGAAATGAAAGACTTCCATTTGACAGCACAGCAATGAAAGTGCAGCGCTGTGATATGTCTGAAACATAAGCTTACGTATCAGAGAACCGGCAGATCGATTATCTCACCGAAACATATTCTGTCACGTACCGCCGTACGGTGACTGTAAGCATGTTTTTCAATACCGAAATACATGTGAAAGTCTCTGCGTCAAGGAGCAACCATATCACTAAAGGAAATGGTGACATGTATAACTGTTGACTTTGTATTTTGGCAGCCTAGGCCTCGCTTTTCCTAATATATTCCTTTCGTTTTTAATATTTGGATACAGAAACTGTCCATAGCTGTTATTTTTCCAGTGGTATGATGGAGTTCTCCTTTCCTGTTGTTTCCCAACTACACACTTTATTTCAGCACAATTGCTGCCTCTTTCATCATCAACGATATGCTTGATGAAATTTTACCATGGATTGATTCTAAGTTTCTAATTTCCTCCGTTCTGTGAAGTTTGAAAGGTAGGTGATGACGTACTGGCAGAACTGAAGCTGTGAGGAGAGGTCGTGAGTCGTGCTTGGGTAGCTCAGTTGGTAGAGCACTTGCCCGTGAAAGGCGAAAGTCCCGAGTTCGAGTTTCGGTTCAGCACATAGTTTTAATCTACCAGGAGGTTTCATATCAGCGCACCCTCCGCTGCAGAGTGAAAATATCATTCTTGAAGCCTACACCTGTCTGTTCACTTTTCAACAGGCTTGAAATAACACTTTTTTTGTCATCAGTCTTCTGACTGTTTTGATACAGCCCATCATGAATTCTTATTCTGTGCTATCCTCTACATCGCAGAGAAGGTCTTCCAACGTACATTCTCTGTTATATGCTGGATGTATTCCTGTCGCTGTCTTCTTCTACAGTTTTTGCCCACTACAGCTTCCTCTAGTACCATGGAAATCATTCCCTGATGTCTTAACAGATGTCGTATCACCCTTTACCTTCTCCTTGTCAATGTTTTCCACATATTGCTTTCCTCGCCTTTTCGCCAGAGAACCTCCTCATTCCTTATCGTATCAATCCACCTAATTTTTAACATTCTTCTGTTGCATCACGTCTTAAATGCTTCTGTTCTAATCTGTTCCGCTATTCCCATAGTCCATGTTTCACTTCCATAAAAGATGTACTCCAATCGTACATTTTCAGAACTTTCTTCCTCACGTTGAGGCCGACATTCGGTACCAGTAGACTTTTCTAGGCCAGAAATACCCTTTTTGGCAGTGCAGCTCCTTTTTTAAAACCTCCTTGCTCCATCCGTCACTGGTTTTTTGCTGTTTAGGTGATCGAATTCCTTTTCTTCAGCTGCTTCGTGATCATCAATCCTGATGTTAAGTTTCTCGCTGTTGTCATTTCTCCTACTACTTAACACTGACTATTCCGTGACAGCATGAAGTTCCCTTCCCTTTCGTCGCTGGGAAACTGGTTGATATAGACCTACACTCAGAAACAGAAATTTTTGTTTTGTATGAAACTAGGTCATTTATCAGCTTATGAACTTTTAATGGATAGTACATTATTAGCTTGAAGGTATCCTCGCTCGTCGTAACGAAGCAGCCAATGTTATAGCACCTCACAATCGTGAGCGAACTGTCTCACCTGAAAGGCTCTGCACGCGTAACCTCAATCTGCGGTTTTTCCTCGATTATAATCTTTAAGTATTTTTAGCCACTGTGATTCATGTGCTGTGATGGACACTTAGTTATATCTTCATTGTGCTGGATGACACGCCTGATGTTTTTGCCTGAGGCTTAGACATTTCAGCCCATTGGAGAAGATTCAGTTGGTATTCTGCATTTGAGGAGACTTTGGACTGAACATGCTATAGCCTGAAGGGTAGGGTCCTGGCAGACTTATGGCACCTGCCCTTTCGACGCTAGCAGTTGTCGTTTTGGTTCACTGCTCTGCGACTGGAAATCTGAAGACAATTAAACTCGCTCAGAATGTTTTGAAAACCTAGCACTTTCAGTTTACCTACCTATCGCGGCGAAGTGACTTAAGTGTTTCTGTGCAGCTTACTTTATTTAACTTGCCTAGCGTCATTGCTCTTTCAGTGTCAATGTTCTCTGACTCTGGCTGTGTTGTCTTTTATGATGTTTATAGCTGCACTGCTTGAACGTTAAAAAATCTAAATTAATGTTATTAGGTTTACGAAATTTTTCTATTTTATATCTTTCTATAAACGCATACACTGGGTCATGCGCTTTTCTAATTGTGTTTAATAAATCGATTAATTACTGCCTATTGTATGGCCCTTAAACGTTAATATTTCTGTAACATAATATAGCAGCATTTATGGATTTATAAATATTTACTGAGGATTCGCATTTACGGCTTAACGCTGTTAAACATGCACTATAAGCAACCTGGAATTGTCTGTTTTCGTGTTAATTTTTTGTAGTGTATCTATTATCTGTTTGTACTTTTTATAAGAGTTTCTCAAATGTTTTAGTGGACAATTAAATGCCCTGGAAACTTTGTGAATCTGCATCACATTGCCAGGCGTCGCACGTCAAGACTTGGTGATGCAGGACAAGTGCATACTGACTCGTAAATGCCAGCCGTTGTGGCCGAGCGGTTCTAGGCGCTTCAGTCCGGAACCGCGCTGTTCCTACGGTCGCAGGTTCGAATCTTGCCTTGGGCATGGATTTGTGTGATCTCCTTAGGTTCGTTAGTTTTAAGTAGTTCTAAGTCTAGGGGACTGATGGCCTCAGATATTAAGGGGAGGTTTACTATCTTTTGGTTCAAAAAATTGATTATTTTAAATTGCATTTTTGGATCAATAATCGTGTTTAGAATCCACCCCTGAAACGGATTTTCCGAATACAGAACTGGGGTGTCTGCATCTGCCTGAAAAATATGCCTTTTTCATGCACCAGTATTTTTCTTTCGGAGGATGAGTTATTGTACAGGTGCTTAGAAAGAAACACACAAAATTCAATTGAAAGTTAGAACGCATGTGTTTTGAAGTTAGCCATCAAGCATTTGCATTCTGGTGCGAAGACTGTGGAGATTGCGAGTTTCCTGGCAGTGAGCAGCTTCAGCTAAGTGTATTCAGCAATTCTGAAGACCATGACAACGATTGACGTCACCCTGGGACACTATTCGACGCGGTTCGCTAAGCATTCGGACGGCCACCGGAATCAAGTGGCCGAAAACCGCTTGTCACCGGTCGTACAAGCGGCTCAGGAGCAGCGCAGGATGGCCCAGATCGAGCTGAAAGCCCTCTATGAGTAAGAGGAAGGACTACTTTATGGACCCGGTTTGGCAGATTGAACGTACGTTGCATAATGTTGCATTTATATGTAGTCAAAACTTCAAACGCGTTTTTCTCGACTTTTTTTTTATAGCTCGGTATGGTAACTTTGAATCTACTGAACCGATTGGTATGATTCTTTGTTTCAGACGAAGCTAACTAAATTGTCTAAGAGTTGTACCACTTTTATTCCTATCCAAAAACTATAAATATCTTTACTTGGCCGACGAAGTTGAAACATCGATGAAAAATTCCCCATTTTTTTCAAATTGGCGTCATTTTGTTTCCTATGGTCCAAATAACTTAAGTGAGGTACAACTCCTAAAGAATCTTATATACTTAGCTAACGTTAACTCAATTTTGATTTCAGACGAGCTGGCTGACCTATGACATACCGCGTGTAATATCCACGACACTATGTACTACCCACAAGATGTTAAAATGAACTAAGTGTACAAACTCAAACTAATATTATCGATGTTGTTGTTATTGTGGTCTTCAGTCCTGAGACTGGTTTGATGCAGCTCTCCATGTTACTCTCTCCTGTGCAACCTTCTTCATCTCCCACTACTTACTGCAACCTACATACTTCTGAATCTGCTTAGAGTATCCTTTTCTTGGTCTCCCTCTACGATTTTTAGCCTCCACGCTGCCGTCCAGTGCTAAATTTCTGATCCTCTGATGCCTCAGAACATGTCCTACCAACCGGTCACGTCTTCATGTCAATTGTGCCGCAAACTCATCTTATTCCCAAATCTGTTCAGTGCCTCCTCATTAGTTATGTGATCTACCAATCTTCAGCATTCTTCTGTAGCACCACATATCGAGAGCTTCTATTCTCTTCTCGTCCAAACTATTTATCGTCCATGTTTCACTTCCATACATGGCTACACTCCATATAAATACTTTCAGAAACGACTTCCTGACACTTAAATCTATACTCGATGTTAACAGATTTCTCTTCTTCAGAAACGCTTTCTTTGCCATTGCCAGTCTACATTTTATATCCTCCCTACTTCGACCATCATCAGTTATTTTGCTCCCCAAATAGCAAAACTCCTTTACTACTTTGTGTCTCATTTCCTAATCTAATTCCCTCAGCATCACCCGACTTCATTCGACTACATTCCATTATCCTCGCTTTGCTTTTGTTGATGTTCATCTTATATCCTCCTTTCAAGACACTGTCCATTTCGTTCAACTGCTCTTCCAAGTCCTTTGCTGTCTCTGACAGAATTACAATGTCATCGGCGAACCTCAAAGTTTTTATTTCTTCTCGATGGATTTTAATACCTACTCCGAATTTTTCTTTTGTTTCCTTTACTGCTTGCTCAATAGACAGATTGAATAACATCGGGGAGAGGCTACAATCCTGTCTCACTCCCTTCCCAACCACTGCTTCCCTTTCATGCCTCTCGACTCTTACAACTTCCATCTGGTTTCTGTACAAATTGTAAATAGCCTTTCGCTCCCTGTATTTTACCCCTGCCACCTTTAGAATTTGAAAGAGAGTATTCTAGTCAAGATTGTCAAAAGCTTTCTCTAAGTCTAGAAACGCTAGAAACGTAGGTTTGCCTTTCCTTAATCTAGCTTCTAAGATAAGTCGTAGGGTCAGTATTGCCTCATGTGTTCAAACATTTCTACGGAATTCAAACTGATCTTCCCCGAGGTCGGCTTCTAACAGTTTTTCCTTTCGTTTGTAAAGAATTCGCGTTAGTATTTTGCAGATGTGGCTTATGACACTGAAAGTTCGGTAATTTTCACATCTGTCAACACCTGCTTTCTTTGGGATTGGAATTATTATATTCTTCTTGAAGCCTGAGGGTATTTCACCTGTCTCATACATCTTGCTCACCAGATGGTAGAGTTTTCTCTGGACTGGCCCCACAAGGCCGTCATTAGTTCTAATGGAATGTTGTCTACTCCTGGGGCCTTGTTTCGACGCAGGTCTTTCAGTGCTTTGTCAAATTCTTCACGCAGTATCGTATCTCCCATTTCATCTTCATCTACATCCTCTTCCATTTCCATAATATTGTCCTCATGTACATCGCCCTTGTATAGACCCTCTATATACTCCTTCCACCTGTTCTGCTTTCCTTTCTTAGCTTACAACTGGGTTTCCATCTGAGCTCTTGATATTCATACAAGTGGCTCTCTTTTCTCCAAAGGTCTCTCTAATTTTCCTGTAGGCAGTGCCTATCTTGCCTCTAGTGAGATAAGCTTCTACATCCTTACATTTGTCTTTTTGCCTGCTTCATTTAACGCCTTTTTATATTTTCTCCTTTCACAATTAAATTCAATATTTCTTCTGTTACCCAAGGATTTCTACTAGCCCTCGTCTTTTTACCTACTTGATCATCTGCTGCCTTCACTACTTCATCCCTCAGAGCTACACGTTTCCTTCTACTGTGTTTCTTTCCCCCATTCCTGTCAACTGTTCCCTTATGCTCTCCCTGAAACTCTGTATAACCTGTGGTTTAGACAGTTTATTCAGGTCCCATCTCCTACCTTCTTGCAGTTTCATCAGTTTTAATCTACAGTTCATAACCAATAGACTGTGGTCACAGTCCACATCTGCCCCTGGAAATGTCTTACAACGCAAAACCTGGTTCCTAAATCTCTGTCTTACCATTATATAATCTATCTGATACCTTATAGTATCTCCATGATTCTTCCATGTATACAAACTTTTTTTATGATTCTTGAACCAAGTGTTATCTGTGATTAAGTTATGTTCTGTGCAAAATTATACCAGACGATATTATCGATACTACGTATAAAAAAGACGGTGTCGTGTAAAAATGACGATAATTATTTCATTATTTCTGTAGTAATTTAATTACTGTGTGAATTAAAACTATTATCAGAGCTCTACATTCATAGACCACGACAACTATAATCTTTTTTTTTCTTCTGTGATAGTTGTGATTCAGTTGCTGTTCCTGTGCTAACCGATGGGCTGTTCGGACGTGAGACGTGTCAGATCTGTAAAGAGAAAGCCTGTAACTATATTGTTAATTATTATTTGAAAAATAGAGTCGCTATTGTCTAGACGTGGAATTGTATATATTTCAATTGTAATTCAATCTAATTAATGTTTTTAAGAGATAATTTTCAGCTCCGCAATTAGGAGTGCAGCCATTAGCGCTAGTAACTTACAGCGGAATTTACTAGTAGCTGGTATAAAAAATATGAAGTATTTTTCATTGAGAATAATTTTAAATGATGTAGAATTGAGAGAAAAAGGCTTAAAGACTTTTATCTAGATATATTAATTTGATATAGAAGGAATCGATGATAACAATAGACAAACTGGCTATCGTCTGTTTGCCTCATCTTAGGAAAAATATCTCCGCAACAGTTTTGAATCAAGAATTTTAACAAACATAAATGTTGTTAGATATAAATGAATGGAAGTAAATGTGCACTGGTGGTTCCGAATCTACTTTAGAAGACAGAATTCAACTCAAAATGGCTCTGAGCACTATGGGAGTTAACATCTGAGGTCATCAGTCCCCTAGGACTTAGAACTACTTAAACCTGACTAACCTAAGGACATTACACACATCCATGCCCGAGGCAGGATTCGGACCTGCGACCGTAGCGGTCGTGCGGTTCCAGACTGTAGCGCCTAGAACCGCTTGGCCACCCCGGCCGGCAGAATTCAACTCGGATTGAATCTTTAAAAATAGTGCTCATAGCACGTTACGTAATATCAATTTCTTGTTGCTGATGTATGAAGCCTAATTATTTCGAAATTATAATTATTTCGGAAGATTTACATGAAATATTTTAATAGGAGACATACGCCAGTGTTGTGCGCGGGTAGTATTTTGTGACCAAATGTTCTTTTCGCTAGAGAAAAGTGCTTCAATCTTAAGTAACATTGCGCTGTGTCATTGATGTAACTGGTACCTCTCACTTCACCGCGCCGCCAACCTCTTCTCACGTCAGGGATGGCCAAGTATATATAGCTGATGCGCTGTAACGCCACGTAAATCGTCACATCAGCGATGCAGTTTTGATGTGAGCATTCCTCTACAGCTCTCCAGTACATCACATGTAGTAACTGGAATGAGTAGCGGATGTAGTTGACAGTGGCTTTTTCTCTCTCAAAAAACAGTCCGTTAGGAGGTGTTGGTGGTTCTGAGCACTATGGGACTTAACATCTGTGGTCATCAGTCCCCTAGAACTTAGAACTACTTAAACCTAACTAACCTAAGAACATCACACACATCCATGCCGGAGGCAGGATTCGAACCTGCGACCGTAGCAGTCGCGCGGTTCCGGACTGCGCGCCTAGAACCACTAGACCACCGCGGCCGGCAGTCCGTTAGGAGATATACTTCCGGTTATCCACCGAAACTAAACAGCCCTGCCGCATGTTCATCTGTGCCCCAGGAAAATGTACTGCGGCCCTTAGTATTGATGTTTGTAAATGATTTGGCAGATAATGTTAATAGCAACGTCAGACCTTTCGCTTATGAGGCAGAATGTCAGGAATGTCGGACTTTGCACCGCACGAAATATAGAAGCTTCGAATTCTGTGATTACAGTATCAAAAACCATCAGTCAGCTAATAAAATACCACATAGCAGCCGTTTCTATGGATATCAAACAGAACGACCACATTGGTTCACTCAAGATAATGCGCTTTTAGGCTGCTGGGAAAATGGGAAAGTGCAGTCGACTAAGGATATTCCTCACAAAACACTCAAGCGATTCATTTCAGAACACTGCCACCACTGTGGTACACACGACAGTTACGAATAACACGGGATATTAAAATAGTACAAATAAGGGAAAGACGAATGGTTACAGATATGCTGAAATCCTAATCTGCCAGACTGAAATAGTCAATAAATTTCTGAAAATCGAAGTACAAAGTTTCGGGAACCAACGTCGGTTGAGGAATATATTTCATACCCTTACGTTTTACCTACTTCGGACTGCAAAGGCGAGATTAATTGCACTGGGTGTGGAGGTATACAAGCTGCCATTCTTCACTCGCTCGTTACGCGAATGAAAGATAACCAGAATTACTTACCCTCTATCATACTCTTATGAATATAGAAGTACACGAAGAAACGTAGATGTCAGGATTGGAGGAGACAGGATAAAAGGAACAGGTCCAAGCTTATCAGCACGACCTCACGGGTTAGATGGTGACGCTGGGGTCACTTAAGTCTTTCGGCGTCTCCAGTTGAGCACAAATGTGAAAGCTCTGCAGTGGCCATCTTCAATGCTGTAAGTTCCCACAGATCGTGGGTGTGCAACTCTGTGCACATGGGGTAGCAGCCAGTTGTCTAGATAGTCAACCTGACTGGTTGGTCCCTAAATGAAAAGGCCCATACCATCACGCCAGGGAATTGCATTTGTTGGATGGACGAACGCTCCATCAGAAAGCTGCTGACGCAACGGGAAACTTTCTTGAAGAAGGCACCTCCATGCCCCACCTCTACTCTGATGTCTGGGACACCCGTTTAGAGCTAACACACTTTGTAGGGCATGTGCTTACAGCCGACAGCATCGATGGAAAATGGTAGCATGCCCAAGATGACAGAGTTGCTAGCTGATGATCCTGGTTCCCTTATGAGGGCTTCGGAGGACATGAAGATTATGTTGAGCCACAGGGGTCTGCATTCGATGCTGCAGCATATGATGACACATCCATGGTGGATGTGTAAATGGCTCTGAGCACTATGGGACTTAACATCTGAGGTCATCAGTCCCCTAGAACTTAGAACCACTTAAACCTAACTAACCTAAGGACATCACACACATCCATGCCCGAGGCAGGATTCGAACCTGCGACCATAGCGGTTCCAGACTGAAGCGCCTAGAACCGCTCGGCCACTACGGCGTGGGTGTGTACTCTCGCCGGAAGGATAGAGGGTAGAAACAATTATAGCAGTGTTGTTCATATATGCCCTTGCTCTGAGCTGGCCCTTGATAGATGCAAGAACACAGTGTGGGAAGATTTCACTAGTTCTTGAGTCAGCAACTGGGTGCCCTTGTGTGTAAGTGGTACCTCAGTATGAGGCCTTTGCTCGAAGTTAACCTCAGTGTTGGCTATGTCTGGATGGGCTCAGCGACGATGGACACAAATATCAGACATAGTGCTGAAGCTGCGATCGAACTTTGGGCAATTGACGGTGGAGACTGTGGCTCAGACTGGCTGTTGTCAGATGATGATGTAACATGTCGCATGGCACCTGCATCAGGAGCACCGCTACCTGGTATCTTCTTTCGTGTAGGGGTAGCTGAAACAAGGGGCAGGGAGTGGCAAGCCTCAACCAGAAAACCCCACCCTGCTAAAAGACGACCTCCAGTCCATTCTCCACCCAACGACACAAGGATGCTAAGGGGTAGGCTGAGAGGGCCTGTACAATACACACCAAGTAAGCTTTGGGAGTCTAGTGGTAGGAAAAACAGCTTCACATCAATGGTGCATAGTAGATGGTCCTCCACGCCGATGTTTCATACCAGTCTACATCTACATCTAAATGGCTACTCAGCAAATCACACTTAGTTCCTACTAGTGAGTTCATTAAACCACCTCCACACTGATTCTCTATTGTTCCACTCTTGAACATTGCGCGGAAAATACGAACACCTCTGTAAAGTTGTGTGGCTGAGAATGAATCCTACTCATGTTGCATTGTATCAAAATTGCGAGAAAGGGAGCATCCTACTGAAGCTATGTGAGGCACAGCATGCTTCGCACCGATGTTGCATGGCAAAGAGTGCTCCATAACAGTGTTGTGTGGAAAAGCGTCAATCCCACTGAAGTTACATGGCATAGTGTGCTTCTTACCAGTTTCATCAGTTTTATGTGCAGAGAGTGCTTCGCAATAACGTTTACGGCAAAGGGTCCTTCGTATCCTAAGGGTTCTGAAAGCCAAAGTAGTGTCGCAGTGGGTTTTTACATCAGTGTTACTTGCTAGAGGGTGCTGCATACCAACGTCTCGTAACAGAAGATGCATCCTATACATATTGCGAATGTAGTGGGTGCTTGACAGTGATGGTGCACTGGGAAAAGCCGTAGAAGGTCGCACAAAAAAGTAGCTCATACGGAACTGGCAGTGAAGACGGGTAGCCTGCAAATAACTGTATCTCGCGCCAGAATGTTACACATGACGCTATGGAGTGTTCAGTAGATTAAATTACCGTTTTGCTGTGCAAATTGTCCGGCCGTAGTTACTTCGTACTACACATGAGAAGCCAGGGTGTGTCGCTAATTACCAGTATAAATATCATTTCATATTATCTCTCTCGCAAATACTTCACTTATTCACTAGGAATTAGTTGCAGTATTTCGTGGAATAGTTATTCAACATTTGGGCATGCCCACGTTTTGTTCGTTTTTACTATTGCGTGAAGTGTTGTTACGTTACTAGTATTCTCTTTCTTTAGTGTAAGATAACGTGAGACATTATTTGTTGGTGAAGAGAAATGATTGACACCTATGAAATCTGGTTTCGGGAGACAGAGCGGATCAGGTTGTGGTTGTGGAAAGGGGCCAAAATTACTGTTAGTTGCACAAAACACACAAACGTTATTTTCCTAAAGACACTGATTACACATGCCCTTAAAAGGATTCAAAAACAATACGGCTTAAGGCCCGAACTCAAGTTATTAAAATTGCTTTAAGGAATACACACGGCTGAAGGCCTTCGTTGAAGAAAAGGAAAAATATTTTACGTAAAAGCTCGGCTGAATGCCACATACTGAACATTGAAATACTGGACGCTTAAGACCTGAATAAGAAAAATTTAAAATAGAGCACAATCTCCTTTTTTAAAATGTTTTAAACAATTCAATCTTGAAACCTTAATTTAAGTCGGCTTAAGGCTTTATTTTAAAATTGAAGCAACTAAATTAATAGACGGCTGAAGGCCTGGCATAGTACTTGAGACAAAAGAAAATCACAATCTAAAAACAACAAAACAATCGTGCTAATAAGTGTTCCAAGGATCGGCCTGACGAGGTAACTCTAACATAAGTTTAGGTGAGACAGGCAGCCAAAAGTAAAACTAAATAATCGGATGGCAACTCGACCCAGGGACGGCTGAAGGACCGACGAACAACCTAATCAATCTCCTTCCGTCCGACCAACGGAACAACAACGAAAAATATCAGCGGGGACGAAGATACCAGCACCACTACGTCTTCAAAATTGGTGTTTAAATACAGCCAAGACACAATAGCCACTCAAAAATATAAACAAGCACCAAAGGCTGTCGAACTACACGCCGTGACAGACAGCATCAAAAAGGCGAGGAAACACACACTCGCTGCTCTGTCCCAACCGACCGACTGCCCAGTCCAGTACGCAGACAACATTAGTAACTACTCTGTACAAATCACAGAAGCTACACACAGTTCCACGTAAACACTTGAACCAAGAACTACGAAAATCCTAAAGCCAATCACTGTGGAACAACAAGGAGAAATCACATGTCGACACCCAGAGAGTTTCCATAAGCGGTCGGCGACCAAATACAGGTCGTCTGATGAGTTATCTGTGCCGTCAACGGTCGGGCGAGTCATGGCTGCCCGGAGCTCCCTGCAGTTCCATCCCTACTCTCTTGATGTCCGTTCGGAACTCGGAGACCAGGCGTCCCGGGCACACTGGCTCAGATGCAACCATGCAGAGGGAACTCTTGCCCATTGGGCACCCGACATCTCTGCACAAGGAAGGAACCGACCCACGTCCGGCAAGATGTGTGCTCCCCGCCGCCGTTGGATAAGCAGCTGCAGCAACAAGAAAATTTCTACGATTTCCATTCACGCTCAAAAGCAACGGAGACAGACGCCCTGATTAGTAGGCGGGTATTATATTACATTAATCGGCAATTTTTTACACTCTCATTCTTTTTTATCTCTCTCTCTCTCTCTCTCTCTCTCTCTCTCTCTCTCTCTCACACACACACACACACACACATATAAACATTCTTTTTTATTTTTATTTGTTTGTTGTGCTCGACTATCGGCGAGGCACGAAAACGCCTGTGAATGAGTTTCTTAGCTTTGAGTACACTTACTAAAGAAATATAAAAACAACAATGAGAGTTACTGATTTATGATGCTTAGTTTGCAGTCAGTTCTGAGTATTATTAGTAACTACACTCCAGTCCCTAAACCTAGTTAGAGTAAGCGAGTCAGACGCATTACGTATTCCAGGCCGCAGCAGCTGCGACTTGGAGACACCAGCTATGGTCACTTCCCAGCCCGCTGTAGGATCACATCGGTTCGTCTTCTTCCTGCTGGTACTGTAACTGAGATTTGGCAACAAGGCAACGTATGTTTGGCAACTCTGTGATCGATGAGTTACTTCCTGGTGTGCACGGAATTAAGCCTCAAAGTTCACTTGATTTTACCTGTCACTTCCATTGAATAATCTGAGTTATTATCGCTTGAAGGGTAACAAAAGATTGTAAATTTACGGTTTTCAGCCCAGGAAAGTCGTTGCAGGTGGAAATCGCAACTAATCTCGACCTTTAAATAGCGGTTTACGAGTTCTAGTCCCTATTGCCTTCGTAAGAGGAAACTCAGACCCATACCTCTTCGCCAGCTCTGTGGTAACACGCTGACCTGTGGAAAAGCGTATCTTATGGTTTGCAGTTCCAGTCTCACTGACTGCAACGTCTTTATCCCTTCTGCGAAAGAGCTACAAGGAGTCGGATCAAACATCAATAAGGAAATCGCAAGAAAATACTTTCGGCTCGTAGTGCAATGTTGAAAAACTTACAATGCTGCACAACAGGTAACGCCTCTTTCCGCTGCTGACAAGCGAATTTTGGGTTTCTAGGAATACGTAACTATATTTATGAAATGACACATTTGCATACCTCTTGAGTACGACACAGCATACCAATGAAACACAGACCCAATCAAAATCTAAGTGAGTAGTATTTTACTAATTCGTGTCGATAGAGGCACATTTGTGTACAGATACTCGGTTTTATTAAAACATACTTTCGTCGTAAGGTTATCGTGGTTAGTTTTATTTCATTTCTTATAATACAGTGCACAATTTTCGTAAGGTTTCCTTTAGTGTTGTTAAAACAATAGTAAACATGAGAGAGAAATTAATCATCAACGATATATGCGAATTCTCTGATGTTATCTATGACAGTATGACAATGCACGTGCAGTTTATTGATTACATGCATGTATAAAACTTGTTCTGAGTTAAAGCTGTCAAACAAAGTTTGAAGAAGAATAAAATCTCACTACCACACGACAGCTAATGTAGAAAATACTTTTCTGACATATTATGGCACGATGCGCTCTCCCTACACATCTTCGAGATGCATCTGCTGCCTGCTGTCTATTAAACCTGAACAGAACAAAATGTCACAGTAGTTAGCCCTTTTTCCACATGCCACGACTTTGGGTTGCGAAGTGAAGGGAAGTATGTTCAAAGTTCCATTAGATTGACAATTTCAGCAGACAGCAGAATTGCGTTTTAAAAAATGTAGCACCGAATGTATTCGAACTCGCGACATCTTATCTACGCTACTAGCTGACACGTAGCTACAACAGCTCCAGTGCTCGACAACTATTCCTCCAGAACTTTTTGATTCCACAGCACTGTGAGATTATGCATATGGCCAGGTCTTGACTTCTGAGAGACAAACAGTTACAGCTTTTCTTTTTTTTTTTTTACTGAACGACGTTTTCTACAAACAGATAGCGCAATAGAATAGCTCAAGTGGAAAGGAACACTTCCTATTTAAACTTCTGCATCCTACACTGTTGGCAGTTCTGTGTAGGTGGCAGTTACGTGATTTTATTTCGGTGATTACAAAATATAGAGTGGAATGTATGCACTGGGTAGCCGAGGCAGCTAGTTCATGGTGATTCGGTCAACCAAGTAAATGAATTTACTGAACATGGTGCACATTACTACAGGACGCCTGTGTGTCAGAATTCTCATCCAGTGTGGCGCAACGGCGTTACAATAGAAAAATGAGAGAAGAGGATTTCGTGGTCTGTTGGACGGATGGTAGGTTGTTATACCTATGGTCTGGGTTGGATTCCCACTTCTGTCAATGATTTTAGATAAGGAGAAACAGAGTCCATTCTCTCCTGGCTACACCAAGTGAAGAAGATGTAATGGCAGTGTGGTCTGAAAATTCACATTAAAGATGATTTTCCTTCTCTACCAAGTAGACGGTAGGTTGAACCACAATAAAGTCTGGAGTGGCGACATGTAGAAACTCTATCACCAGTAACCTTTCTTATACTAGTTTTTTATTTCAAGTGACGAAACAAACGCTATGTATGGTCACAGGACACTTATTCCATCTTTTATCTGAGCTTCTGTGTGTCGATAAGATTGGTTCTGAACTGGGAATGCAATTCAGACCGCCCTTAACGCGGAATTTGATCCCTTCGTGACAATACAGCTCGGCTACAATTAGTTGTTTGTTCAAAACTGCAGATTCCTCAACATCCCCACATATTACGCGTGAATGGGATCGAATCCTGGCCCGGCACTAAAGATTTAATTATGTATTATCAAGCTCTAGCATGAGAACACCTATCTGCTGGTGGATAAGAATTTTGATTTTTAATGTATTTTCATTCGTTGTCAACACTAACGATATCTGACGTTTTTAACTCCCAGTGAGACACAGAACTATTTGCGAGATGACTGTAAGTTCAAGATGAGTAGCTGGTGGAGAAAAATTCGGTAGCTGACGTCTCTTTGTGTGTAGTCAACAACGATATATGTGGGGCTCTATTCCCAGTGAGCGCTGAACTCTTCGTCATATTATTTCTAGTTCAAACATGCTCACATATCACTGCTGGCGCAACAAACCCATATTTAACGTTCGTTTTCTCTAGAATATAACAGCGATAGGTGCCGGGTAGGAGTCCTGGGAAGGAAAAAATTAATGTTTCGTCTCGTCATTTCAGTTAAAACATCTAGCTACTGCCGCGAAAATCCGATATGTCTCATTTGACTGTGCTTCGATAGCAATCCGATTAGGTTCTGGGTTCGAATCCGTGTCCAACACAAAGCTTTACCTCACGGCATTTCAAGTAAGTTACTTGTGAAGAAGCAATATTTAACATCTCTCGTAGTTCGTTAACAGGGACAGTAGATGATGGGTAGGAATTCGCGTCTCTTAAACATGTTTGCGTTATGCAATTTAAAGTTGATATTTGCTAACTGATACTGTCTAAAATCGAGGTATATCACTCTCTGTATGCTTAATCAGGAATGACTGTTAGTTTCCGTCAGTAACGAAATCTTTGCTTAGTCTGCATGAACTGGGTTTGAATCCATATGCGGAACAAGACGGTTCGTCGTGTCATTTGAAGTTCATACATATTCTCAACTAGCTGCTCGTGAATAACTTGAATTTTTAATGTCATTTTGTGTCAAATAATAAGTACGCTACGTTACTTTGAAGAGAAAATCATGAATACGACGAACTTACTACCTGCATTACCAATCTGACGTAATAATGAGGGTGGTAACATTTCAAGTATGTCATTTATTGTAATAAATGTGAGCTTACAAGCCTTAAGGACAGTCTTATCTGTGATAAGGTGTTCCCTGATATTTGTAGTACCGTGGTATTACTTTATATCTTGAGTTATTGCGGTACAGAGCAGTGTTTTCTAGTGGTGACTTGTTGGAACCATTTTCAATAGTCAAACGACTGTACCAAGGAGCGATTAGAGGACCTGCTGGACAGCTTTTTTTGAATAGGACAATGTTCCTGTCCAATAATTTTTAGGTTAGCTACAATAAGCTTACGCTGCAATATGTGGTCTGTTGTCGGTTTGAAGGCCTTACATTGCATCGGCAACTTAGTGCAACTCCACCGAGGGCTGTCTGGAGTAGGGTGGAGATAGCAATGTGAAAGTTGCGAGCTGTCGAAGACGATCTTCATATTCCTAATGCGATTAGGCCATCGTATACTCTTGACGAAGTTTAGCACCTGTGCGGTCAGTCAACCAATTTCAGAATTCATGTTGAGTAATCCTGCTAAATTCCCATAATATTGTCTTCTTATATTGATGAGTAATATGGATAGTCGTCACGTTCATGTGCCGTCTACAACGCAAATTTAATGTTACTATCCTAGGAACTAACCTGCAATACGTTTTGTATTTCATAATCGGAACTATCTGCATTAACCGTCATCAGAGCAATGTCAGGGAACAGAATGCAGCAGTGCCTTGGTACCTACTTGGGGACCTTCTTGAGTCGTGTTCTAAGGAAAGGGTAGTTGCTGGTTCACGTTATATTACACTAGCGAGAAATACCGAATTTTCCTTTTCTCTGCAAACATCCCGAACTAAATTCAGTAACTAAATGCTAAGAATATATTTGCATTGTGCCAACTCAAAGATCAATAGATATGGATATAGATATAGATTTTTATATTTAAAACCATTCTCATTCTGCGTTGGAATAAACATTATTCATTATTTGATTGTTCTTGTTACGATTGTTATTGTCATTCTCTCACTCGCAAGAGTTTTCACATTCCTATTTGGTATCGATGCACATGAAGAGTGGCTATGAAAGAAGGGAATACTGAATGTTACGTCATGCAGACAACACTCATTTACTTCTGCTCCTCGTGATCAACGCTACAGGAGAAGTGAGATACATAAAGTTGACAGTGTGAGGACAGACACGCTGGCACAACTCTGCAACTACACAGTGTTACCAGATAAAATGGTGCTGCGGAATCGAAAGTGTAGTACGGACTTTGTCACAGTAGCAGACAGCTGCTAATTTCGGACCATGACCGTGGATTACACTGCGGTCAGTGCTGGTTAGAGTGTTGCAACTGTAAATGGAAGGCTTTGTTTGACAGTCTTGTGCTGATGCTGTCTGAATAAATTATGCCATTGGATAAAAAGTGGTTTAGTTTTGAGACCTAACCCACAAGGGGAGAAGGCACAGTGGTCTGCTTCAGGAATTCCAAGCAATAAAACACAAAAAGCAACCCAGGAAGGGTTCGAACAGCTACTTTCATGCAGAGACATGCATTTGGAATCTGTTCATCGTTACGGGGTCAAACATGAGGGTAACGTTACTGAAACAATGATCAGGCTACTTAGTATATAAGAGAGCATACAGATTTCAAGGAGGAAACGTATGAAGACGCAGACTTCCTCGTTATCAATATGTGCGGCATATCTTTCGTGTTAACGAAAGTAATATCCCACTTTAACTCTTCTTACGTCTCAAATGAAATGAATGCCATGAGGAATCGAATATTTGTTGATTGCGTCTCTCCTTGCTTCCATCCGTACCAACATATTTCTTCATTCTCGTGGTAATAATGACATTCTTTTTGTATGCTGCAAAAGATTGCACGTGGACAAATTCGACATAGAGGTGCAAAGCGTTTGGTATCTTACATTATATTCAATTCGAATAAGCTTCAGATGTATTTTTACTTACTTGAACGTTACGGAAAATTATCTCACATGCTTTATGTTGAATGAGAAACATTGAATGACCCGTTTTGCTTTCCCTACGTTGAAATGATATAATGTCGGCGTCAACAGCCTTCTTCCACGCCGGAAGCTGAAACTTGTATCATTCTGGATTAATGATAATTGAATGTCTCAAATGTAGACATAGCCCACGTCAGAAACCATCAGGGGAGAACGCCGCATAAAAACCAAACGTGCGCGCGCGTCTCCACTCTGAAGGACCGTATCGGAGAATCACGGCAAGCATTTCGCTGAAGAGCTGCCTCGTAAGAGAACCGAGAAATGGCAGCGTCGTAGCAAGTATTTGTCAACTTGTCCGGGTGTAGGCCGGCGTTACCTCGCTAAATTCACTTGACATTCGTTTTCCACATCGAAGACTCGTACGATAGAATCCAATGTAAGATGAGACACTTAGTAAGTATAATTGATTTCTGGACTCCAAGAACGGCGTTCTTCACATAAGTAACACCTGTTTGTGTGTTTTAAGGTTGCGTTTTGAGGCTCAGGCAACATCGCAGTGACTATAGTCCGTCTGTGGTCGCCAGTGTGTCGTTAGCTCAGAGGTTATTCGTCATATTGTGGCTTTTCTAACGCGGGACATTCTGAATCGGAATACTCCCCTTTCATTATTAGTTCCGGGACGTGACTATTTTCCTCGGACAAAGACCAATGCTGTGAATTTGGATTCGCGGACATGCCATTCACTACCTAGTTGGACAAACTGTAGACTCTGTACTCGATTTTTGGACATACCTCAACGACCGTCATTATGTCATTGTCCGCCACCCAAAATACAGACAATTTTTCTCGAACTTCCTTGGGAGTGCTTTCCACGACCCGCCTCGCAGCTGGAATGTGTTAAGCCAAGAGTGAAGAAGGTTTCCAGTTTGAACCAATGAACATTTCTGAACGGAACACACCAATTTCGAGAAGACGTGACTCAACATATTACCAGAGGGGCGCAGAAGGCGTCTGATCAATTACACAACAAAAATCAACAAAACAAAAATCAAAATAAAAATAAATTTCAGAAAAAAGGAAGATTTTGTTTTGTTTGTAATGATAGCCCTAACCTTGAATTCCCATATTTCCCCTGGTATATAGGCAGCTCTTGGGGTAGGTTTAGTCAGGAGCCAACGCCTGAAGTGGACCAGATTTTTTTTTTTGTTATAGGATGAAAAGTGGCTTAGTTTCTTTTTTTATTGCCATTTTCCTAAGGGGCTTTAAAATAAGAGAGAAAAAAGGGGTAATCGTCAAAAAACGTAAAAGAAAAACAGCAAAATTAAAAAAAAGAGGTTCCCTTGTGCGTTGCGGTGGTCGTACTGTATGACATAGCAGTTCCAATCTCGGTGGAAGCCGCTGACTACAACCTTTTATTTTCCATTTTAATTAATGGAGTTGCAAACGGCTAGCAAGAATTCTTTATACGAAATCTGAAGAATGCCTTTAAACATCAATCTTCATCCGATTCGACTTAGTAAATTAAGTTAATATCATGGATGTCTGCTTTGCAAATGCCAAGGTGCTTCACTGTAAAATAGATCCTGAAAAGATTCAAAGCGACTGTCAACGATATAAATTTGAGTTTTGTTCGTCATATAAGTCTAACATGTCAGAAGGTTGTTTATGAAGTGCACATGTTGATTAGTATAGTTCCCCTCTTCTAAATTTTTGCAATATCATTTAACTGTAGACGTTTTCTAACACCGGCGTTAGCAATTCCTTTCCGTTCTCTGAAACCTCGAAAACGACAAATTTTTCTGGTCTAAATCTGATGACCTTAACTATCACTTCCGATCAACATTAAATACTTCATGAACCCATACATGGAACTCCAAATGTGCAGTGTTCCCGCGCTGCTACAGAGCATGCATGGCAAGGTATTCACACAGTTTATCGCATAGAGCTACCATAAGGAATGAAACAAGAACTGTAATACACTTTACACCACAGACGCTCACCCCGGCTTGACGAAAACATCCGAACATTGACCAAAAGTTGCACAAATAATTGAGATTGAAAGGAAAAGAAACGAGGTATGAAGCATTTATAAATTCATCGAATATAGCGAGGTGGTTTAATTTCGTCCCAGTCTATAAAATTAATTTCGAGCCATACTCAGCTCTTGCCGATTAATGTAATATAATACCCGCCTACTAATCAGGGCGTCTGTCTCCGTTGCTTTTGAGCGTGAATGGAAATCGTAGAAATTTTCTGTGGAGCAACATTTGATAATAAAGCGTTTTAAATCATCAAAAGCGATGAGCGGGAGCAGGCGCTTTCGATAAAGAACGGGGGAGTGCAGCGCCGCTGCTGTCGCCACGGCCGCTGCCGGTAGCCAGCAAATGGATCCCGGAGCTTTGCCGCATACGGCGTCCAGAGGAGGACAGTCTGCAGGAAATCTGCCGCAAAATCGTTACTGGATAAAATTTTGATATCGGTGTGTCAGAAAGCGAAATAGATTGAATCTGCGCCACCATTACATTCACGTCTTCAGCATTCAGACAGAAGAGATATAAAAATATTTTATGCCAGCTGCTCTCGATCGACTGACATTACGAACAGAAACAACGCACGCTACCGCTAGACCACAGGCGTAATCAGCCTACTGTTTCTCTATCATGGGACAAGTTTTCCTCCAGGAAGTGCCGCAGTCTGCAGTGTTGCCAGATTGTGCAGATAACCGGACTTAGAGAATTAGCGAGTTGGCCAGTTTTATTGTCCCATGTCGCGATCGGCGCGGACTTAGCCTCTGAAGCGGCCGGCCGCCGGTCGAGTTTTATGTCAAAGAGTGTACGTGCCGAGTAAAACTGTGAGGGACGGGAAAAACCCACCGTGGTACAACAACAAAGTTAGGGAACTACTGCGAAAGCAAAGGGAGGTTCACTGCAAGTTTAAACGCAGCCGAAACCTCTCAGATAAACAGAAGCTAAACGATGTCAAAGTTAGCGTAAGGAGTGCTATGCGTGAAGCGTTCAGTGAATTCGAAAGTAAAATTCTATGTACCGACGTGACAGAAAATCCTAGGAAGTTCTGGTCTTACGTTAAATCAGTAAGTGGCTCGAAACAGCATATCCAGACACTCCGGGCTGATGATGGCATTGAAACAGAGGATGACACGCGTAAAGCTGAAATACTAAACACCTTTTCCCAAAGCTGTTTCACAGAGGAAGACCGCACTGCAGTTCCTTCTATAAATCCTCGCACAAACGAAAAAATGGCTGACATCGAAATAAGTGTCCTAGGAATAGAAAAGCAACTGGAATCACTCAACAGAGGAAAGTCCACTGGACCTGACGGGATACCAATTCGATTCTACACAGAGTACGTGAAAGAACTTGCCCCCCTTCTAACAGCTGTGTACCGCAAGTCTCTAGAGGAACGGAAGGTTCCAAATGATTGGAAAAGAGCACAGGTAGTCCCAGTCTTCAAGAAGGGTCGTCGAGCAGATGCGCAAAACTATAGACCTACATCTCTGACGTCGATCTGTTGTAGAATTTTAGAACATGTTTTTTGCTCGAGTATCATGTCGTTTTTGAAAACCCAGAATCTACTATGTAGGAATCAACATGGATTCCGGAAACAGCGATCGTGTGAGAACCAACTCGCTTTATTTGTTCATGAGACCCTGAAAATATTAGATACAGGCTCTCAGGTATATGCTATTTTTCTTGACTTCCGGAAGGCGTTCGATACAGTTCCGCACTGTCGCCTGATAAACAAAGTAAGAGCCTACGGAATATCAGACCAGCTGTGTTGCTGGATTGAGGAGCTTTTGGCAAACAGAACACAACATGTTATCAATGGAGAGACGTCTACAGACGTTAAAGTAACCTCTGGCGTGCCACAGGGGGGTGTGTTATGGGACCATTGCTTTTCACAATATATATAAATGACCTAGTAGATAGTGTCGGAAGTTCCATGCGGCTTTTCGCGGATGATGCTGTAGTATACAGAGAAGTTGCAGCATTAGAAAATTGTAGCGAAATGCAGGAAGATCTGCAGCGGATAGGCACTTGGTGCAGGGAGTGGCAACTGACCCTTAACATAGACAAATGTAATGTATTGCGAATACATAGAAAGAAGGATCCTTTATTGTATGATTATATGATAGCGGAACAAAAACTGGTAGCAGTTACTTCTCTAAAATATCTGGGAGTATGCGTGCGGAACGATTTGAAGTGGAATGATCATATAAAATTAATTGTTGGTAAGGCGGGTACCAGGTTGAGATTCAGTGGGAGAGTCCTTAGAAAATGTAGTCCATCAACAAAGGAGGTGGCTTACAAAACACTCGTTCGACCTATACTTGAGTATTGCTCATCAGTGTGGCATCCGTACCAGATCGGGTTGACGGAGGAGATAGAGAAGATCCAAAGAAGAGCGGCGCGTTTCGTCACAGGGTTATTTGGTAACCGTGATAGCGTTACGGAGATGTTTAACAAACTCAAGTGGCAGACTCTGCAAGAGAGACACTCTGCATCGCGGTGTAGCTTGCTCGCCAGGTTTCGAGAGGGTGCGTTTCTGTATGAGGTATCGAAAATATTGCTTCCCCCTACTTATACCTCCCGAGGAGATCACGAATGTAAAATTAGAGAGATTAGAGCGCGCACGGAGGCTTTGAGACAGTCGTTCTTCCCGCGAACCATACGCGACTGGAACAGGAAAGGGAGGTAATGACAGTGGCACGTAAAGTGCCCTCCGCCACACACCGTTGGGTGGCTTGCGGAGTATAAATGTAGATGTAGACCAATTGACGAGGCCCAGAAACGGGCAAATGACCAAATACACGTCGCGCAATGAGTCGACCGACCGAACGACCAACCAACGGTCGTTCCCCCTCCAGCCTCCTTCCGTCGGACAGTGCATGTGCGTCGCAAGCGGTCGGCGAGTACTGGCTGTTCGGACGTCATTGGCGCTGCGTACTGAGAAAACTCCGACTGGGGACGACCCGGAAATACTAGCGGTTGCTCCAGAGATAGTACGACAGCGCACTTATCGTTAAGCGTTGCTGCTGCCACTCACGGGCAAGCAAACCAGAAACTTAGTGACGCAGGTAAATCGAATAAGAAACGAAGCGGCAGTACAGTAAAGAAAAGATGACAAGTAAAAAATGACATTAGCACAAGACGCACACGGCTCAACGTGCATCTTAACTATTCTTCTCTAAGTCACTGCAGATCTTAAGGTTTCACGCGTTCTCAGCAATGTCTAATTATGACTTAATATGTGGGATAAAATTGTCGTTAGACGTATTCTTCTCACTGTTGCAATTTTCAGTAATGTTATAGTCGCACGTGCGCACAAGACCGTGCACTGTTTTTAAAATTGTTAGCGTACCGTTGAATTTGCATGAAAAATATCCCTACGCACAAGTACTGTAACACAGTGGAGCAATCCTGGGGCATATTAATGCAGCTATCGTCACAATGAAACACCAGCGTAGCTCAGGAAATGAAGCTTTTCTATTGAGTTCTAAGAGAAGAAAAACCATTTTACAAGAAACGACATTAAATTTATTTGGGCGGCAGTGGAGGAGGGAAAGAACTTTCAGTTGCCTACGAGCGCGATAGTTTGTAGCGGGATGCAAGATGAGCAACAGCACTGTTACTAAGAGCAATCTCGGCGCGCTACGTTCCTTATTTTCAAATGAGTTACCATCTTCATAAAAACCACATACTGCCTAACAAAAAGGCTGTGTGCTCAGCGCTTCCGGGAGACAGTTGACGTAATGGTATCCCACAGTTGCATATTAGCTAGTAGAGAAACTACGAAGCGGAAAACGTGTGATTCTGATCAATTGCTTGTTACGTGACTGGAAAACATAATAACAATACCGTGGAGAAATGGCAAACCTTATGACGGGTGTCCACGCGTGGTTGAATCAAGCATGATGGCGTTGCTGACACGTGAAGTGGTAAGGAAAGTATATAAGAGGAGCAGCGACGAAAGCGGAATCGTTGCCAGGTACTATCACCATAGAACCCCTCTACCTGAAGAGGGTGCAACGACACATTCAGAATGAATAGCTCCTCTCTGTTGAGAAATTCGGATTCAGACGCTGTCGGTTCACGACCCACCGACTGCTTTGCACAAAACGCTATGGAAGCAACTGAGAATAAACAATACTATGCAGCAATATTACAAGACGTTTTCCGAGCTTTTGATGCCTTATGGCAAGAGGGCTTACTGCAATGATACTACGTTGCCGGTGTCGCCATGTCGCACATCCATGCGCTCTGTACCTACATGCAAGACACTCCTTACTCTTTCCCACGAGTAAATTTGTAGATTCGCCGAAACATCCGTATTGTAGACCCACAACGATCTGTGCTAGGTCCTGTATTATAAGCCCTATTTTGTAGTGACACGTCTCTGATCAAAAACACATTGTATGCGAACGATAGACGTTCCTTAGAAAAGAAGCCCTCCCATTCTCCAACGTCAAATGCACTGCGAATGGGATAAGTTTACTGCGTACGTCGTTTCTAATTGTCTGGCAAACCACCCACTTCTTCATTTCCAACGTATCAAATTCTGTCACGTTTTCACTGTTGACTTCACTTGCGAATAAAAGAATGTTAACTCAAATCTGCTTTTCTTCAGAAGCACGGTCGAGCACTGCTCATCATATATGAGCACGAAAAACTGCGAGTAATTGACTCAGGTGCTGGACCTTGGCTGATCAGAACAGGACTGCGCGACTACTACGCAGGTTCGAATCCTGCCTCGGGCATGGATGTGTGTGATGTCCTTAGGTTAGTTAGGTTTAAGTAGTTCTAACCTCTAGGGGACTGCTGACCTCAGAAGTTAAGTCCCATGGTGCTCAGAGCCATTTGAACCATCAGAACAGGCGTCGGTGGTTACAGTGAGTCCAGCTTCATTTCCAGAAGTTTTCCAGTTTAGGACTTGCTGGTAGTTCCGTAGCGAATGATACTGCGTAGCATTTCTGTGGGTGGCAATCTTGTGCAATTTCCTGCCCGCAGCATATTTAGCGAATAGCTGATACCGCAAATCGTCTAGCGTCTGGGAACTGCTGACTCCTCAACTATACAATGCGATGATATCCTGTTCTGCAGCTGTTACTGTTTCTTAAAGTGTAGCGTCTGGTTTCTTGAAAGTGCCAAGTTCTCATTTTAGATGTTCCTGTTTCTTAATAATGTTTCAAAAGTTAATATTTCTTTACCGAAAAAAGCGGATGTTGTATCACATTCACTAATGGCGAACTTGTATGATGGGGTGCAAAACTACTTGTCTCCTGCAGTTCCTCTTCTTGGATTTGGAAAAAAAAGTTTTCAATGCCTTGTCCTAAACCAGTCATGAGTAGGAGGTCAACAACTGCCCCCACTATGATAACACTTCCAATATCGTCAGTTCTCGAAATGGCAGGTGCTACAATTATGTAATCAGTGGCTTCTTGTGCACATTCCACCTCAATGTTACACTCCCGAAATCATTTTTGAGAAGTGTGATTGAGTCCAGTTTCGTTCGTTGGACAAAGACTTGTGCTGACGGACTTAGTTTACCATATCTGATTCAGCTAGAACTATATAGGAGAATGTTTTCTACACCTATGATGCTGCACAGGGTGCTGGCCACGCTGCAAAGTAAGACGATCATTTCCAATGTATAACGTAACATACTCTGTTTCAACTATATGAACATGAACTGAAATAAAAATGTTCAGAAAACCTGGTATTTTTCCATTTAGCACGAACTTATTTTCTGACTAATGGAGTGTTCTTGATATCGGCTGCAGATAAACGTTGCAGTAAAGAAACGTGTGAGAATGTTGTGCTCTTTTAAAAGGAAGTAGACACCTGAGCCGTGCTCCGGCTCGCGTTTGTGCCGTTGACAGGTTGGCGTCGTGTATTCGGACTGGGACATCTCGTTTTCTTAGTGCGTTCACTGGCGCCACTGTGTTTCCTCGCTTTGTCTGTCCGTGAGTGGTAGCAGCGGCGTTTATCGACAGCGAGTGCTGTGGTACTATCTTTGGAGCGATCTCAAGTGTTTCCGGGTCGTCATGCGGCGGAGTTCAGTTGGGGGACAGAGCAGCAGTGAAGTCCGCACAGCCAGTACTCGCCCGACCGCTGGCGCCATACATGCACTGCCCCATGGAAGGATATGAACGAGAGAGTGCACGACCACGTCGAGGGCCGGATTCAGCGAGTTTAAGTTGAATGGACCTTTACATTCCAGTAGTGCAACCTTCACTGGTATGTGTGTCTCCGTCCATCGAAGTGACATGGCAATAAGTGGTCAGTCGACGATTCATACTGGGACCTTTCGATGCCTGACTTCAGCGGGAACGACAGTAGGTAGGTCTTTCGGTCGGTCGTCTCAGTGGACGACGTGTGTTTGGTTTCCCGACCGCTTCTGGCTCCTCTGTGTTTGTGTCGACTAGTACTTCCTCCTGTTGCTCCACAGTGATTTTAATATTGTTTGAGTTGTCTGACGAATTGTTTTCGGGAATCCTTGTGCACCTTGTGTGGTTTGGATGAGCTGTCTGCCTGCTGGATTAAGCAGTTGGTTAGGGCGGTCAGCAGTGAGGTCAGCACAACGCCGGTACTCGGCGCCACCGCTGCCGACACATGTGCACTGCTCGATCGAAGGATGTGGTCGCCATGGAGGAAGACCACGCCGGGGACCCGATTTACCTAGATCAATTTGAATGGATCGTTAAATCCGAGTAGCGAAACCTCCACCATTGTGTGTGAGTCTGTCCGTCGAAGTGACCTCATGCCATCAAGCTGTCAGTTGGCGGCTTTATACTCCCTTGCCTGACTTGACTGGCAACGACCGATGGTTGGTCGTTCGCTCAGTCGTCTCAGTGGACGACGTGTATCTGGTCTTTCGACCGTTTCTCTGTGCTTAGCGTTCATGTCTACGTGCAATTCGTCTTGTAGCTGTACAGTGACTGTTTTAGCATTGTTTGTCTAATTGTCTTTTGCGGTTCCATCTGCATCTAGTCAGATTTCGAATAGGCAGATTGGTCTTAAATCTGTCTGCGTACTAGGATTTGGTGGAGCCAACTTGTGTAATTAAATGCTTGTCATTTGACGATGCTAACTGTTATTCTATCATGGTGTTGGTTATGACATCTTAGCTGGATTTTGCGAGTGTGCTGGTCGGCGTCTAAACTGTCCCTAGTTTGAGTTGCCATCCCGGTAAGTGAGCATAACCCTTGGCTGCCTGCCTCACCGCTTACGCAGCTGTAGGGACCTTTCTAAGGTCGATCCTTGTAGCACAGTCTGTGGATCACTTCCTTGTTTATTTGGTCTGATTGTGTCAATTGTTTAAAAATAATATTTTGTTTAAATTATTCCTATTGCTTGTGGCCTTCAGCCGACAAATAATTTGATTTTTTCTTAAGAAGGCATTCAGCCGTCACTGTAGCTTGTCTTACAGCCATTTTTTTTAAATGATTGTTTTAAATAATGATTTTGGTATTTTCTACGTGTAATTGTCTTCCTCATCTGTAATTCAGGCCTTCAGCCGTTAATTGTTCTGAAGTATTGCTCGTGGCCTTCAGCCGACAAATAATTTGAATTCTTTCTTAATAATGCCTTCTGGCGTCAGTGTAGGTTGCGTTACACTCAATTTTTTAAATGATTGTTTTAAAAATTATTTCCTTAAATAAAGTGTACGTCTTTACGGTGCAACCAACGGTAACTGATAAGGCCCCGTCCACACCTCTTCCTGCCTTCCCTAAGTACCACATCTGAACGCCAAACCAACTTTAAAAAAAAAAAAAAAAACCTGAAATGAAACAGAAATTTTCGAAGTTTTTTTACTAAAGTAAGATTAGCCAACATAAATTTTGCTAGCAAAACTTGGTTTTCCAATCTTTCCAACCATCTGAATGCTTTAGAAGAACAAAATCTTCTATCTCACTTTCTGCAAGAAATACGCATTTTCTCCGACAGTTTGACAAGAGTATTGTAGGAGGTGACATACGGGCATTCAGAGCATATGTGGTCGGCTTATTCTGGGCAAATTTGGTTCTCTTTATTAGTAGATCAGCTTCTTTCGAATCACAGTGTGACAACAAAAGAAATGGTTCAAATTGCTCTGAGCACTATAGGACTTAACATTTGAGGTCATCAGTCCCCTAGACGTAGAACTAATTAAACCTAACTAACCTAAGGACATCACACACATCCATGCCCGAGGCTGCAGCAGCTCGGTCCCACACTGAAGCGCCTAGAACCGCTCGGCCACAGAGCCCGGCAGTGTGACAACAGTTGTCAACGGCAGAAATAGACGATAACCATTTAGCTTGAATTATATTACAACATGATTAAACTTTCATATGTACCATAGTTACTATTCAGGACAGAAAATTTGGTGATAATGCTGAACAAAATGTCAAATGGTAATAATACTCGTTCATAAATAAAACATTTTCCACATAGGTGATATTAGTGACCAGATCATCGGTCGCCAATGCCTGATAGGGCAGACTGTGCTTCCGATACCCGAAATTTAGAGTGTAGTCGCCAGGAAGTCCAGAATGACAGGCACAAATATCTCCAAACTGACAATGTGAGATACAGTGGAATGAATGCCAGATTGTTGACAACCATTTCTAGATTGACGTTTCTATATGCATTTCTATCTACAGTTATACTCACTCATTTTGTTCCTACACTAGAATGTTTTGTACTGTCATCTTATACTCAACCATTTCATAGTCTACTCTGTCGTTTACTGTCTCGTGTTTTCCTGTAAGTAACAGCATTGGACCATGCACCATTCATTTTCAAGTTTAATCTGTCTCTCGTCTCATTTTTTTTCTTTTGTTTTCCGACCTGCCCTAATAGTTCTCACCACAAATCTCTATTAATCGCTTAGGACACCTCAGTTTTCTGAACGTGTGTCTCACTAGTAGATGCGAATATTGTTAATATAATGCAATTTGCAATAAATATTTCTTACAGATAAATCAGAAAATAAGTTTTGAAAACCTTATTTAGTTTACCAAAATACACTCCCGGTTATATTTTTATTCTTCGGTTTACTGGTAGTTCTTTTGGTGTCCCTCATGAACTTGCTCTCAAATGCACTAAATGCAAAAACGCAAATGGCTCCATGTCTTTATTCGTAATTTTATCACTTTTTCGTGCTAATGTCAGTGTTACTGTAATTTTTAAAGTTATGGCTTCCGTTCTTGTAGATTGTCAGTCCTAAGTCATGCAATACAACGTCAGTAAGAATACTATGATGGTTCTTTCACGTCTGGGTAACTTACTTTTTGTTAAATTTCGCAGTTAACTGAAATCATCGTTTCGGACTCATCGGTTTTGGTGTTATGGAATCTACTTGTTTCACTTATCTCTTGAGTTTCTTTTTATCCTGATGAAGGATACCTGAAGCAGTGGTATTTATGTATATATCCTTCAGTATAGAAACACTGAATTAAGGGATGTCTTTCTTCTCATGAGTTGCTATTTTATAATAATTTCGGAACTGAGCGGAAGGCTTCCTCTAAGTGTATGTATTGTTGAGGTATTGAACCCCTTTCCTTGTCGCCTCAAATCCATGACAGAGTTAACAGCATGCACCTCTGCAGGCTAACGCAAGAAGCATCAGAGATGTGAGAGAGAGTGGAGCCGACAGAAAGCTTTATGCACGCTGAGCTTATGCTGCAAGAATTACCGCTGGGCTACACAGTGGGGTAAGTTACCTCTCAATAAAACCTCGATGCCACAGAAAGGGGAGTAACATCGTTGACACAGCGAAAATACGGTAGCCAGACTATAATACTGATGGCGCGATTACCATACCACCAGTCCTCGCTCTGTGATGTCTATTTCGGCTAGCGTGATACAGAACGATTGCCTGTAAAACAGGAATTAGACGGGCCACTCGTTTCAGCTGTGCAGCGAGCTAGCCATGGAGCTGAATTGGTTCATCCTGTTTATAATACTATACACCGTTTTCGACAGTTGTCGAGCTATGAGCTACACCTAAGTCTAGATTCCAGCTGGTGCTGAGTTGGTGCTTTGCAACTGGTGGGCCAATGTCTATCAACTGCAGAATGCATACTTGGAGGTCGATAGTTCCTACTTGATCCTGAGTAGGCACCCAGCAGCTGCTTGCCTTGTGCGGGCACACTCTGCCACTGCTGCCTTATCTCCTTGCGGGCACACTCCATCACTACAGGAAACTGTCACTACTGCCTACGCTGGGGTCATTGGTTCATCACTATCCGCTCGAGTAGTGTTTTCTGCAGTGAGTCACTTCTGCGCCGACTTCTGCAGGGGCCGACATACTTGCCTCCGTTCCCGGCCAGGGCTGGGCAATGTGCTTCTTTGCCCGTGTAACCGCCCTGTTTAAATTTGTAGGAAGCTTAGTCAGCCGGTGTCCACATTTTGAAATGAGATTTATTATGAATGTCGTATAGTAAGTATTTCGCGTGAAGCGCCGTTGCGACACAGGCAAAGTCAATTGTGGAAACTAGGCCACTGAATTTAATAAGTTATAATTTATTAAAGAATTCACTCGACTGACAACACAAAATAAGAGGGTACGTACATTCGCGAGTGAGTGGTTAAAAATAAGAATTAACACCGCAAAGGAAGTGGGTCATAAATGTAGTTACGGTCGGTACACACTCCGTTGTATGCGTTCTGAATGTTGAGGCACATATGGCCTAAATATTGAAGTTAACATTGGCGGCCCCTAAGGCAAAGAGATGAACACATTCACGTACCTCTATTGTTGAGCGGCGGCGTCGTGATGGTCGTCGCCTCCACCTTAATTCTCCATACAAAATTAAATTAATAATCTTCCAGAGTTACAGGAGCTGGGATCCATGGTCTCGTAAGTGAGAAAGTCGTCCTCTTTCATAAGCAGGTTTCATTATTTAGTACAATTTCACTACAAATCACACAGCGCCTCGCCTGTACGTCCTCTCACCAGAACATGACAACAACGAAAGGTAAGTGTCACTAAAAGTAATAAACGAAGAGTATGAAACTCCTTTTGTCCGTCAGCGTTAAATAAACTTAATCTTTGGTATGAGAACCGAATAATTATCTACACATTTATCAATAAGAAAAAAATTATTAAGTTCCTTTATAGCCGCCAGTGTGCTGTCAGCGTGACGGCCTCCCTGCAGCCTGCTTAACTTTTCCATTACCAACACTACACAATAATTAATACTAAAAATTTTCACAGGGCTCACTTTGGAACTACTGGGACACAGAATTCTGAACTAATCATTTCATGAGACAAACCTGGAAGCATTTTCGCATTTCTTCTAGACGCAATACCACATCTTGAAATTTCGATGAAGTCGTAATGCCTCCAAGAAGTTATAATACTAAATTACGAGCGCAAATGGGTCTAAAATTTAATAAGTATGTATGCAAAGTACACACCGTCTAGTGGTTTCATTTCGAAAACACGCACAACAGCAGTAGTAAAAATTCAAATTTAAGTTACAATAACTTAAGGTATACGTTTTTTCACTGTCACTGATCTCAGTGTGATCACTATAAAATAAATCACATGTCACATGTCACCAATCACTTGGCACAATCTCGGCACTGGCTGTTGCCTTGAATACTGTAAGCGACTGTTACAGCGCACTACTCTCGTACAAGTACGTCAGTGTACCATTAGACATTTCTATTCTATAATTTCGTCCGTGGTTTCATACAAAAGGCACTGGTACTTCAAAAAAAAATTACAAAATTTTAGTTTGAGACAGAAACCCCTGGTACTCGTAGGGATAAGCCGTTGTCGTACTGGACGAGGCAGCTAGCGTTGATGTGGATGGCAAATCCAACGTCCCGAGGCACAGCGCCATCGTCACACATGAAGAGCTGGTTAAAATAATTTCGCGCTCTCAGCTGTCTAGCGGCAGCTGTCGGCGTTGTTTGGCTCACAGACCAAACAGATCACGCAAAATTTCTACGTTAGTTCTGTTAAAACGCACATTCCCTCCCTCACCCAAATGTTAGTCGTTTTCTGACTGTAGCATCGTAAGTAAAAACTTCAATATTCGTGAATCTGTAATAATACATGTCTTCTCACTAACGACATTAGCTTATAAAAGTTCACAAAATCGGCATCGCAGACAGAGTCGTGCTTATATTGATATAACGTCAAATAGTACAGAAAATATTTTTGTTAATTTGATAAGCGTTTCCCACAAACTTTTAAAAGACGCAAAAGTGAAGAAAACTGGGCACCGTGGGACACAAACCCACTACCCACTCTTCCGTAATAGGACATCCTTACGCGCTACGCTACGCTGTTGTCGGGCAGTGAGCGCCTATGTAGTGTACGTTAAGATCTTCTGAAGGCCTTTATCGCCGGACATTTAACTGTAACAATTGCTACCGAGAATGTCATGTTGTTCATGAATCTTCCCTGTGCTACTGCCGTAAAACGGTGTATTTTCCTACCAAGCGAGTTATGACACGAAAAGAACGGAATACGAAACTTCTTTACTTATATCTCGTTTTCGGTTGTTTTATTACAACAAATCGTACCAGTAATGAAACTTTCTAGAGAGATTCAATAGTGCTGCTTACAAACTGCGTATATTCATAATATGTAAATTATAACTTAAAACCCAACAAATATGATTTTTAAGTGAATACCACAAATACAATATGGCGAGAACTAATTTTGTATTTCACGTAACAAAATGGCTTCAACGTAGACTAGTAGCAAGTGACGTCACAGAAATCGTACAGCGCCACGTCAACGTTACGTAACTCACGCTGCGTGGCAATCACTCCAATGCTGAGAGGTGGTCATGCGATCAAAGACAATGTGCGTTCAGAACCCTCTCCAGCGCTGACGTCCGATCTTCGCCGATCAAAGCAACAGAACAACTGCTGTACCTGACGGAATAAACATACGAACGTCTCTTCCGCTTGTCTGATTTAGATGCAAACATCCACATGGATCCAAGAACTCGCCACCCGATAATCAACTGACACCATCACCGAAACCTGTAATAGCCATCCCGAGTCCCACTACAGTATCCTTAGGCAAACATACGTTTAGTAGGGAGTTCCACAAAGCTCAATCGTATGTGGAAGAAGTCATATTTGAGAACTGCTAAGAGCTCTCGATAAATTATTGCACATCGGTTTCGAGCGTTTGATAATTTGCAGGTTTCATGAAAGTATTTATACAGGCCTGCATATTAACACCACACTAAGAAGATTTCATTACAGGATGTCCTAAACATTTATGATACCTGAAGCTCACCGGACGAACAAAATAATATGTCACAGGAACTGTTCCATTCTATAATTTCGTTTATGCCTTCACATCTTTGTCCATGATTCGCATTCGTGAATTGAAATATCAGTTTTAAATGAAATTTTTGCCCTATTTGGGCAAAGCTTCAAATTTCCACATGGTCCTACAGCGGTAGGAAAGAAATGGTAGAAGTAAGAAAACATGTCATTGTTTATAGTAGTCACGTAACGATTTCGCATAAACACATTATGATTCATGACATATAGTAGGTTGCATTGTGACCCTATAACGAAGGACTAACACAGCAGTCCCATTAAAGATTTTATTTTTGTTCCTAAGGAATGAGATATTTACATGTTATATATCTGCAGTTTCACTACTGTATAAACGTTGTAAACTTAACATGATAAATGAGTTTGCTGTAAATGTGTATCATTATCTGAAACAACAAACATCAATAGTGTAACATATGTGCAGTAGACACGCTAGCAGTGTCAGGGACTTTGCATAATTACGTAGGCACTGAAACCGTCAGAATGATCGAAAGAAACTTATTGGAGTGCAAATGGCCTCTGACAACTGCTGTAACGGGCGTTTAGAAGTTCTCCTGTAACTGCGACTGTTAAAGGACGTGGGTGCGTGTGTGGCGTTGTGGCAGAGAATGCGCATGCAGTAATTTCTTGCGATTGCGACAGGTACAAGACACAAAGGCCTAATGTCGGGGACAAATAACGCTACTACATGACGAATAAAAGAAGAAATACTGGTTGACTACTGCAAGTGTAAGAAACATTTGTATCTGGAGACGAGAATACACGACTTTAATTCTTGGCTCCCGGGTAACACTTTGCGGCTCTAGTGTCTAAAACTATAAGATCAAACTGCTTTAGATATTTAGCTTTGTAAGAGACTCACCAGTGTTTTGAGTCTCACTATACAAAATTTTTGTGTGAACAATTATAATTTCACCTTCATTATGTCAAGTCCTTATGTGGAACCGGATACATACTGTGTTATCCTATGTTCTGAGGGTCATATTGTGAATGAAAAATTTCGTGAATATTGAGAACAATAACTTCGCCCGAAAGTGAAACTAAATTCATCCTTAAGTTAGAAGTTCGTACTGTTGCTAATTAATTAAAGGTATCAGTGTTTGAGGTAGAACTATAACGACTAACTGCAGGAGTTAACATTTATAAGAACCGCTGAAACCATTGATTAAAGCAGTTAATTTTAAATTTTGGTTCTCTAAATATTTCAATTTATTTTCTGTACTTCAAATAGCTATGTGTATCGAAGCCTTGGCTATTTATTCCAGCGTTGCCATAAGATTTTACTGTTGCAATGAGGTTTTTGTGATTTCGATGACCTGGAATATTTTAAAAGTATTGTGTTCACTATGTCAACCAGATCGCGAGAACGGGCACTGCAGTGAGCCAATAATTTTGTCAACGTCTTTCCAGACAAAATATCATACCACACGGCTGAATACTACACATGAATTCAACCTATTCTCATGAACTGGTTAACGATCAAGTGAAATACCGTTGAGAGTGAAATTTTAAATATTTGTAAAAGTCTATGTATAATATTTCGTAAGAGTACAAATTATTATGCTACATAATTATTACAACTGAAAACCAGGTGAGAGGTTCTGGATAGGAAAGGATCAAACATCAACACTTGAAAGGGACACCCATCAGATAGTTCGTTCTATTCGCCAAATTAACATTTATTTAAGAAAACATAGTGATCAATTAAATTTCACATTAATAACATGAAAACCATCAGAATAATAGTGACATATAAAGTGACAAACTACTGAAATTTACCAATATAAGCAAAAGGAAACAGTATTCAATGAACACAAAGCATCTGATTTTGTAACAGTAAGAACGAAAATTGAATCGTTATTTACAGAAGTTCATGAATGAATCCCACCAAACCCTGGCGTCAGTCGCTCAACCCAGGTATAGCTCCAAAGAACAAGACAACTACTCAACATTTGCTAGGTTTGATAGATGACGCGGCGATAACTCACACCTCGGGCGTTGGGCAGTATGCCGACAAGGTAGTGGCCCAGAAGTCACGGCTTCAAACACCAAGAGTCTGTGTTTCAGAATCAACTGTGAACATAAATAACACGAGAGGCAGCAGCCTCAAACAATAACAGAATATACATTAACAAATGATGAGACTTGCTTTAGCAAGATAAATACAACTCGTAACCTCAGATAAAACAAAAAGTTAAAAAGCCAAACTTAAATAATATATACGCCATCACAGGGATTCTTAATCAGATCAGGGGAACCTCGATAAGACTGACAGAGAATTAGAATTGATCTTGTCGTACATAATAAATGCATACGCCTCTGTCTAGGTAAGATGATAACCGAGTACATGTAACTGACAAGGTGCAGGTACGAATAGAGCAGCTGCAGATAAACCCTCTGAGGTGTGAGTAAATAGTGCTAAAACGCCTGAAGAATCACTAATTAAGGTGAGCATAAGAAAAGAAAATTTCACTCAGTAGTAGCCCTACATAATTCAATTATGACTAAAATACCAACGTAGATCAGAATAAATGTTGTTGTTGTGGTCTTCAGTCCAGAGACTGGTTTCATGCAGCTCTCCATGCTACTCTATCCTGTGCAAGCTTCTTCATCTCCCAGTACCTACTGCAACCTACATCCTTCTGAATCTGCTAAGTGTATTGATCTCTTCGTCTCGCTCTACGATGTATCAGGCATTGGGTATGTATTTGAAAACTAATTGTGATTTAGTAAAGTGTATGTATTTATTGCAATTGTGATTTAGTAAAGTGTATTTATTTATTAGAATATATACACTTTACTAAATTACAATTAGATTTCAAATTCATACCCAGTACCTGATACAGTACCATGACATTGCCACTCACTGGTATTACCACTTGATTTCGTAACATCATACGCCAAGCGGGTGCATGCAAATGATTTACCATTTAACAGGATCACGTGGCTTCAAAGAAGACGTCGTAACAACTATTGACCACTCTCAAGCCGAGGCATACAGCAGAACAAACAAATACATGTTATTCGCTGGACAAGACAATAATATTGCGCCAAATTTCCTTTAAACAATAAAACCAAAAGAACAGAATATCAGTAGGCAGTGTGTTACAGTGCACTCTCTCCACCGTCAATCACCCTTTTTACTCCTTTTCAGATATAAAAAGGAGGGCCCCCGTCACTAGAGCTCCAGAGCACGACCTTCGTCACCTTCTTAGCGGCTGAACAACATTCAACAAGTCTCTCTGGAATCCGACTGCTTACATGCGTTGTCAAACCCAAATGCGCCCAAGCAAACACCGTCAACAGGCCTGCTGCTCCTGCTCTCCTCCCTCCATCAAGTACCGTTCGCGACTCACTGCCTCCGTGTCGAGCCTCCACACCCCAACCAGGAAAACCAAAGATAAGTCACAAGGGAGGTGACTATCGATACTAGTGCCAGAGGTAGTTAGGCCAGCAAACCGAGCCTCCACACCTCAACTAGGAAAATCAAAGGTAAGTCACAAGGGAGGTGACTATTGATACCGGTGCCAGAGGTAGTTAGGTGAGCAGACTGAGCCTCCACACCTCAATTATGAAAACCAAAGATAAGTCACAAGGGAGGTGACTATCGATACCGGTGCCAGAGGTAGGTGAGCAAACCGAGCCTCCACACCTCAACTATGGAAACCAAAGATAAGTCACAAGGGAGGTGACTATCGATACTGGTGCCAGAGGTAGTTAGGCCAGCAAACCGGGCCTCCACACCTCAACTTGGAAAATCAAAGGTAAGTCACAAGGGAGGTGACTATTGATACCAGTGCCAGAGGTAGTTAGGCCAGCAAACCAAGTCTCCACACCGCAACCAGGAAAACCAAAGATAAGTCACAAGGGTGGTGACTATCGATACTGGTGCCAGAGGTAGTTAGGCCAGCAAACCGAGCCTCCACACCTCAACTAGGAACATGAAAGGTAAGTCACAAGGGAGGTGACTATCAATACCGGTGCCAGAGGTAGGTGAGCACACCGAGCCTCCACACCTCAACTATGAAAACCAAAGATAAGTCACAAGGGAGGTGACTATCGATACTGGTGCCAGTGGTAGTTGAGCCAACCAAGCCTCCACACCTCAACTATGGAAACCAAAGATAAGTCACAAGGAGGTGACTATCGATACTGGTGCCAGAGGTAGTTAGGCCAGCAAACCGAGCCTCCACACCTCAGCCATGAAAACCAAAGATAAGTCACAAGGGAAGTGACTATCGATACCAGCCCTAGAGGTAGTTAGGTGAACAAACCGAGCCTCCACACCTCAACCATGAAAACCAATGGTAGGTCACAAGGGACTTGACTATCGATACCGGTGCCAGAGGTAGTTAGGCCAGCAAACCGAGCCTCCACACCTCAACCACGAAAACCAAAGATAAGTCACAAGGGAGGTAACTATCGATACTAGTGTCAGAGGTAGTTAGGCCAGCAAACCAAGCTGCCACGGCTCAACGACGTCGAGCACTATTGTGATCCCTTCAGTTCTGAATTTCTTTATCATTGTTTTAAGGAACTCTGGAGTTTTGAGTATAAACATTGAGTTAACCAAATGTTATATGATCCGTAGAGTGTGAAAATGTATGCCGGACTACATAGAGACCGACGTCATCAGCACACGGGTTACTGACTGTTACGTGAAGTTAAGTCTGATTACATCCAATTGTTTTCAAAAACAAATTGTCCAATTTGAGAGTGTGACCAGATTAATTCATTCCATGAGTACAATTTAAGTGATTTGTAATTTTTTTGTGAATAGGTAACTTGATTAACCATTCCAAATTGTTCTTTGTAAGTACGTTTCTTTCACTTAGTTTCCTTTAAGAAAGTGAATTCAGTTGCGAAACTGGCGATTTGTAGCACACGTCCCCACATCTTTTCTGTCTGTTTCCTTGAGAATACACGACTTTCCAACACATTAGGGTCCTTATAGCTAGTACCGCAGAGCGGTAACGTTACACGGTAAAAACGAAGGAAAATTTAAAGACGTATATGCTTTGGCATGGAGTTAGCAATACACGTACATCGTTGCCTGTATTTTATTGTCGACAATGTATCGAAGTGCTGCCACCTCCAGAACGCTTTCGGTAAAAGCTTTTGCAGATGCTGGCTTCACTTGACAGTCAGCAACATGTCGTTTCCCGGAGCAAAAGAGCAATGGAATGCTCGTGTGAGAGGTAATACTGTGCGAGAGGAGGGCGACACGTAGTGTGCAGTGGACGCCGGGCGTGGTGTCAGTTGAGGGGAGGCGTCGAGGGAGCGCCTGCGCTTCCAGGTCACAGCAGAGAGGCGGGCGGCGGGCGGCGGGCGGCGGCCGACACGAGGCAACGTGACGCCGTCTGGACGCGGATGTGTGTCCGCGACGTGTGAAACGGGACGTGGGAGGGTGGGAGGGGGGGGGGGGGGGGGGGGGGGGGGGTTGGGGCTGGACTGTGGAGTGTAGCCGGCCGCAGCACCTCGTTACCCGGCGTCCTGCCCTGCCGCCGGCACAGCCCTGCCAGGCCACAACTGTCGCATCTCTGAAAGCATGCGCGGTTGATGTGCACACCGTGTCCTAGTGTCAATGGAACGGCGGCCACTAATAGACTGTAGCAGACCCGGCAGCGTGGACTGAGGCAATGTTTAAATCGCAACAGGGTCCACAGATGAGTACCTTTTTAACGACAATTAACTGCACCGAGGTGTCGTAACTTGAATCATAATAGCCTTTTCCTTTGCCTTTTTCAGAACTACACACTTTCCGCTGTGCATTCATATTCGAGTGTCTGAGATACATGCTTTTGTAACATCGTAAAATTTATATCTATACATGTTACAAAAGTGGATATTCTGCATTAATAAACATTTTGGTTTTTTCCTTTATTTACCATGCATACTTATAATACTGCATACATGAAAATGTATAGCTATGTGTTTAAACCCACTAAGATACGTGATACTCTGCTTAGGTATTTAATGACTTTATGTAATTTAAATGCAGCCTTACTGTATGCAGCTTTGCTGTATGGTTAAATGATGATGGCGGTAAAATAGTCCCCCATTATGATTTCCGGGCGGGGACTAATCAAGAGAACATTATCAGGAGAAAGAAAACTGGCGTTCTACGAATCGAAGAGTTGAATGTCAGATCCCTTAATCGGGCAGGTAGGTTAGAAAATTTAAAAAGGGAAATGGATACGTTAAAGTTAGTTATAGTGGGAATTAGTGAAATTCGGTGGCAGGGGGAACAAGACTTTTGGTTAGGTGAATACAGGGTTATAAATACAATATCAAATAGGAGTAATCTAGGAGTAGGTTTAATAATGAATAAAAAATAGGAGAGCGGGTAAGGTACCACAAACAGCATAGTGAACGCATTATTTTGGCCAAGAAAGACACGAAGCCCATGCCTACTACAGTAGTACAAGTTTATATGCCAACTAGCTCTGCAGATGATGAAGAAATTCATGAAATGTATGATGAGATAAAAGAAATTATTCAGGTAGTGAAGGGAAACGAAAAATTAATGGCTGACTGGAATTCGTGAGTAGGTAAAGGGAGAGAAGGAAACTTAGTAGGTGCATATGGATTGGGGGTAATAAATGAAAGAGGAAGCCGTCTCGTAGAAGTTTGCACAGAGCATAACTTAATCATAGCTAACACTTGGTTCAAGAATCATAAGAGAAGGTTGTATACAAGGAAGAATCCTGGAGATACTAGAAGGTATTATATAGATTATATAATGATAAGATAGATATTTACGAACCAGATTTTAAATTGTAAGACATTTCCATGGGCAGATGTGGACTGTGACCACAATCTATTGGTTATCAGCTGTAGATTAAAACTGAAGACACTGCAAAAATGTGGGAATTAAGGAGATGGGAACTGGGTAAACTGACTAAACCAAAGTTTGTACAGAGTTTAACGGAAAGCATAAGGGAACTATTGACAGGAATGTGGGATACAAATACAGTAGAAGAGGAATGGGTAGGTCTAAGGGATGAAGTAGTGAGGGCAGCAGAGGATCAAGTAGGTAAAAAGATGAAGGCTAGTAGAAATCCTTGGGTAACAGAAGAAATATTGAATTGAATTGATGAAAGGAGAAAATATAAAAATGCAGTAAATGAAGCAGCAAAAAGGAATACAAACGTCTCAAAAATCAGATCTACAGGAAGTGCAAAATGGCTAAGTAGGGATGGCTAGAGGACAAATGTAAGGATGCAGAGGCTTATCTTACTAGGGGTAAGATAGATACTGCCTCCAGGAAAATTAAAGAGACCTTTGGAGAAAAGAGAGCCACTTGTATGAATATCAAGAACTCACATGGAAACCCAGTTCTAAAGAGAGAAGGGAAAGCAGGAAGGTGGAAGGAGTATATTTAGTTGTTGTTGTGGTCCTCAGTCTTGAGACTGGTTTGATACAGCTCTCCATGCTACCCTACCCTGTGCAAGCTTCTTCATCTCGCAGTACTTATTGCAACCTACATGCTTCTGAATCTGCTTAGTGTATTCATCTCTTGGTCTCCCTCTACCATTTTTACCCTCCATGCTGCCCTCCAACGCTAAATTTGTGATCCGTTGATGCCTAAGAGCATGTCCTACCAACCGGTCCCTTCTTTTTGTCAAGTTTTGCCACAAACTCCTCGTCTGCTCAATTCTATTCAATACTTCATCATTAGTTATGTGATCTACCCATCTAATCTTCAGCATTCTTCTGTAGCACCACATTTCGTAAGCTTCTATTCTCTTCTTGTCTAAACTATTTATCGTCCACTTTTCAATTCCATAAATGGCAACACGCCAAACAAATACTTTCAGAAACGACTTCCTGGCACTTAAATCTATACTCAATGTTAACAAATTTATCTTCTTCAGAAACGCTTTCCTTGCCATTGCCAGTCAACATTTTATATCCTCTCTACTTCGACCATTATCAGTTCTTTTGCTCCCCAAATAGCAAAACTCATTTACTACTTTAAGCGTCTCATTTCCTAATCTAATTCCATCAGCATCACCAGTTTTAATTCCACTACATTCCAATATCCTAGTTTTGCTTCAGTTTTTGTTCGTCTTATATCCTCCTTTCAAGACACTGTCCATTCCGTTCAGCTGCTCTTCCAGGTCCTTTGCTGTCTATGACTGAATTACAATGTCATCGGCGAACCTCAAAGTTTTAATTACTTATCCATCGATTTTAATTCCTACTCCGAATTTTTCTTTTGTTTCTTTTACTGCTTGTCCAATATACAGATTGAATAACATCGGGGAGAGGCTACAATCCTGTCTCACTCCCTTCCCGACCACTGCTTCCCTTACATGCCCCTCGACTCTTATAACTGTCACCTGGTTTCTGTACAAATTGTAAATAGCATTTCGCTCCCTGTATTTTACCCCTGCCTCCTTCAGAATATGAAACAGAGTATTCCAATTAACATTGTCAAAAGCTTTCTCTAAGTCTACAAATGCTAGAAACGTAGGCGCACCGTTCCTTAATCTATACTCTAAGACCACGAGATGCGGGCTTGTTTTTAGAGCTTCAAAAATGTTTCAAATGGCTCTGAGCACTATGGGACTCAACATCTGAGGTCATCAGTCCCCTAGAACTTAGAACTACTTAAACCTAACTAACCTAAGGACATCACACACATCCATGCTCGAGGCAGGATTCGAACCTGCGACCGTAGCAGTCACGCGGTTCCGGACTGAAGCGCCTAGAACCTCACGGCCACCGCGCTCTGCTTTCGATCTTCCAAAGATCTTTCAAATTCTAATACTCGATCCTCTGTCTCTTCTACATCGATTCCTGTTTCTTCTTGTATCACGTCGACAGACAAGTCCTCCCCTCTCCCCATAGAGGTCTTCAATGTATTCTTTCCACCTATCCGCTATCTATTCTACATTTAAGAGAACTATTCCTATTGCACTCTTCATGTTACCACTTTGCTTTTAGTTTCTGCGAAGGTTGTTTTGACTTCCCTATATGCTGAGCCAGTCGTTACGACTATCACTTAGTTTTCGATTTCACTTCACTTCCTACTTATTTCGTTCCGAAGTGACTTTTATTTCGGTATTACTGAATTTCGTTGAAATTTTTGTACTTCCCTCTTTCATCGATCAACTAAAGTATTAAACTTCCTGGCAGATTAAAACTGTGTGCCGGACCGAGACTCGAACTCGGGACCTTTGCCTTTCGCGGGCAAGTGCTCTACCAACTGAGCCACCCAAGCACGAGTCACGCCCCGTCCTCACAGCTTCAATTCCGCAGTACGTCGTCTCCTGGCGGAATTAAAGCTGTGAGGACGCGATGTGAGTCGTGCTTGGGTTGCTCAATTGGTAGAGCACTTGCCCTCTAAAGGCAAAGGTCCCTAGCCCGAGTGTCGGTCCGGCACACGGTTTTAATCTGCCAGGAAGTTTTATATCAGCGCACACTCCGCTGTAGAGTGAAAAGTGAAAATTTCATTTAATTAAAGTATTTCTTCAGATATCCATCGTTTCTTCCCAGTTACCTTCTTTATACGGACGGTTTTCTTGCCAACGTCAGTGACTGCCCTTTTTAGAGACGCCAATTCCTCTTCAACTGAACTACCTACTGAGCTGTTCCTTAACAACCACAGTATTTATGGCCTCACAGAACTTCAAGCGTATCTCGTCATTCGTTAGCACTTCCATATCCCGCTTTTTTGCGAGTTGATTCTTCCTGATTAATCTCTTACACTTCAGTCTCCTCTCCATCACTACTACATTGTGATCTGAGTCCATATCTGTTCACAGGCACCACTTACAATCCAATATCTGTTTTAGGAATCTCTGTCCGAGCGTGATGTAATTGAACTGAAATCTTAAACGTATCACCCGACCTTTTCCAAATATACTTCCTCCTCTTGCGATTCTTGGACCGAGTATCTGCTATTACTACTTGAAATTTATTACGGAACTCAATTAGTCTTTCGCCTCGCTCATTCCTTGTCCCAAGCCCATACTCTCCCGTAACCATTTCTTCTACTCCTTCCCCTACCATTGCATTCCAATCCCCCGTGACCGTAAGATTTTCATCTGCCTTTATGTCCTGTATTACCCTTCCAATATCTTCATTTACATTCTCTATCTCTTCAGCTTCAGCTTGCGACTTCGTCATGTGCACCTGAACTATCGTTGTCGGTGTTGGTTTGCTATCGAGTCTGGTGAGAACAACCCATCACTGAACTGTTCGCAGTAACACACTCTGACCTACCTTCCATTTCATAACGAATGTTATTCACGTTACATCATTTTCTCTCGCTCTTGATATCACTCTGTAATCATCTAATCAGAAATCCTTGTCTTCTTTCTGTTTCACTTCACTGACCGCCACTATATCTAGATTGAGCCTATGCATTTTCCTTTTCAGATTTTCTAGCTTCCCTACCAAGTTTAACCCTGTGACATTCCACGCCCCGACTCTTAGAACTTTATCTCTTTGTTGGTTATGCCATCTCTTTGTCATGGTTATCTCCCCCTTGGCAGACCCCTCCTGGAGATACGAATGGGTACCTATTCCGTAATGTGATTCGATGAACCCTCTGCCAAGCACTTAAATGTGAATTGCAGAGTAATCATGTAGATGTGGATGTAGATGTAGAATGTTTTGGCAACGGATAAAACATCACGACCCATTTCAAGTACAGACAACATGTCCTGTGGATACAAATTACGTGTCTTTAATGTAGTGGTTTCCATTGCCTTTAGCTTCCTCATGCCGTTGATGATTGCCCGCCCAAGGGCAAGAGAGTGCCCTGAACCTCTGTCCGCTACTCCATCCTTTTCGACAAGATCGTTGGCTGAGTGATGGATGAGTGACTTCTTTGGTCGTCGCCGCTGATAATTTATATTCAAAATTTAAGAGCAGTCGGATTTTGATTCCGGGACCGAGGACTTTTTGAATACTAATTGAAGACGTTATCCCTAAACCTCCGGTATAGAGAGGTAGGAAATGTGCAACAATAGTTTAAGTTCTAAATGGATATGTTAGAACAAGCGACAGTAGACATTCGCCTCTCTGCACAATTACAGACACAAACATATTAATGAAATGCCGAAAAATGGCTACAAGGCTAATACCAAGTTCACATGCTCCGAATGCCAAGTATATCTCTGTATCACTAATGATAGAAAATGTTTCCTTTACTTTCATAATTGAAAAATGGTTGGGCTGTACTACGACAATTTCAGAGTGATCGATAACTGAAACTGCTTTTCTCTGTCACAGTTTCGAAATACTTTGTCCACCTGAGCGGATCTTCTGCACTTGTTGTTTGGTGCCTCACACAGCGTTACCATCATTTTGTACTTTAATTTGATTTTCAGAGAAATTTCTTCTTTTTTAATTTTATTGTGATTTTTGTCAGTCATTGTAACAAATAAATTACAGTTAATGTCAGTACTGACTCGGATTCCTAAATCCTTTACACTGTCCTACGACTTTTTCCGCGGTTATGCAACCTTATATAATAAGTTGCTATGCTTGCTGTTCTCATTGTATCGGCTGTATCATTGTGCACAATGCCCAAACGCAATGCTCAGCTATATTAAGAATTCAGAGAAAAGAACGAGGATTGCATCCGCTCGTCTATTTGATACTTTATACTGCGCGTTGCGCTTTCGCTCCTCAACTTTGATCCAGCAGTCTGGCGCAACTTTCAGCTCTGGCCGATAACTTGACAGAACAGGACATCGTAGTGGTGGACGGTAGGGAGCGAACCAGTGTCCAGTGTGGTGCTGCCTCTAACGAGAAAACAATCCCCCGAACTAATACCACCCTCCTTCCGCCGGCTGATCCCTGCCTCGGCGGCAGGCTGGATACATTTCGGTACCGTAATGGCCTTCGCCGACGCCGGATACAACCTGGGACTCCGCCAGCTCCTCATTATGCAAAGCTTCCTCTGCCGGTATACTGGCGGCGGTCTCGCCAGCGTCCGGCCACTGTGTGCAGCAGAGCCTCTCCTTCCGCTATCTCCCGCCAGAGGCGCCCCGCCCCCCCCCCCCCCCCCCCCCGTGACACACCCAGACACGCAAGACTATGCAGATGAGGCGCCGGGAAAGGACACTGAGGCGTCGCAGTTCGCACCAGGTCACGCTGAGAAACCACTTAGTCACTACCACCATCCAGAGAAGGCTCGTATAACGTATCGTGATACAAGTAGGTTACCGAAGTATGATCCAGTAGTCGTGGAGTACATGTGAAACAGGTTATACGATACTAGACGACATAGACTGACACGTTATAATAACAGTTACCCTTCGCGATAGACATGTCGACTGGTTGTAACTGATAGTGTACTAGCATTAATAGACCTAGAGAAAGCTTTTGACAATGTTGACTGGATTGCTCTATTTCAAATTCTGAAGGTGGCAGGGGTAGAATATAGGGAGTGAAAGGCTATTTACAATTTGTACAGAAACCAGATGGCAGTTATAAGAGTCGAGGGGCATGAAAGGGAAGCAGCGGTTGGGAAGGGAGTGAGAGAGGGTTGTAGCCTATCCCCGGTGTTATTCAATCTGTATACTGAGCAAGCAGTTAAGGAAACAAAAGAAAAATTTGGAGTTGGAATTGGAGAAGAAATTAAAACTTTGAGGTTCGCCGATGACATTGTAATTCTGTCAGAGACAGGAAAGGACATGGAAGAGCAGCTGAACGAAATGGACAGTGTCTTGAAAGGAGGATATAAGAACAACATCAACAAGAGCAAAACTAGGATAATGGAATGTAGTGGAATTAAATCGGGTGATGCTGAGGGAATTACATTAGGAAATGCAACACTTAAAGTAGTAAAGGAGTTTTGCTATTTGGGGAGCAAAATAACTGATGATGGTCGAAGAAGAGAGGATATAAAATGTAAACTGGACTGGCAAGGAAAGCGTTTCTGTAGAAGAGAAATTTGTTAACATCGAGTATAGATTTAAGTGTCAGGAAGTCGTTTCTGAAAGTATTTGTATGGAGTGAAACGTGGACGATAAATAGTTTAGACAAAAAGAGATTAGAAGCTTTCGAAATGTCGTGCTACAGAAGAACGCTGAAAGTTAGATCGGTAGATCACATAACTAATGATGAGGTATTGAATGGGAGAGAAGAGATATTTGTGACACAACTTGACTAGAAGAAGGGATCGGTTGGTAGGACATATTCTGAGGCATCAATGGATCACCAATTTAGTACTGGAGGGCAGCGTGGAGGGTAAAAATCGGTGAGGGAGACCAAGAGATGAATACACTAAACAGGTTCAGAAGTATGTAGGTTGCAGTAGATACTGGGAGATGAAGAAGCTTGCACAGGATAGAGTAGCATGGAGAGCTGCATGAAACCAGTCTCTGTACTGAACACCAAAACAACAACAGTACGTGAAACGAAAGATCAACCGCATGAACAGTTTTGCGTGAGTATTTTATTGCTAGTAAAGACCTAGTTACAATTTAGACAAAATGAAACGTTAATGCCGCTATAATCAATTACCTAACTATGGTAACTACGAGTATTAACGCCTATGGACCGACTCGTAACAAGAATCTCTTGTCCATTTATTTTTTTTCTAGTTTTCAACCTTTCAAAATCTTCTATCACTTTTGTACTTGACGAGCGAGTCCCTTGACCTGGTGATTTTGAGTTTCATGTGAGACATTTATGAGATAGATGTCAGATATTATTCATGATATCTTAAATTTTCATTTTTTTCTGTGTTTGTGCTGTAGACCAAGTGTAGCTATTTTTTAAAATTGTTTTCAACTTCTCAAATTCTGCTTTTACCTTTATTTGCATATGCCGCCTGAGACGCCTGACCTGATGACTTAGATTTTCATTTGTGATATCTGCAGAGGATGATTCAGATATTCTTTCTGCCTTCAACTTTCATGTTTCGTTGATGTGCAGCGTAGACTGGAATATATAACACACGAGAAACTTTTTATAATCACTTCTACGTTTCGTTCCACTACGTGTTTCAGGTGCGTTTATTTAACCATTCGCAACATTGATAAACTGTGAACTTGATTTTAGAGACACGTCTATGTTCTGTTCATCTGAATAAATCCATTTTATCATAAAGGTATAATCCTAAAAACGTGTTATGGGAATGTCGCCCAAGGTCACTGGCTACGGTTACACTCTTACTGGTTTCATATTCATAAGTCTTATTGCAGTTTGACCAGATTGATCAGAAATTTCATATTGAGAGATTTGTGTGAACGTTATTCTTTTTTACACTACAAATAACACAATTTTATGGAGCTCCTAGAGCAAGTAAAACTCGGTTTTACAGCACAAGCATTGTGCTGATACACATTCGGTTGGTTGGTTGATTTCAGGGAGGGAACCAAATAGCGAAGTCATCGGTCTCACCAGCTTAGGGAAGGATGGGGAAGGAGGTCGACCGTACCCTTTCAAAGGAACCGTCGCGGAGTATGCCTGAACCTATTGAGAGAAAATACGGAAGATCTAAATCATGATGGCCAGACACGGGTTTGAAGCGTCATACTGCCGGATGAGGGTCGATTGTGCAAACCACTGCTCCACTCGCTCGGTTATACACATTTAATTCTGTTTTTGATGTATTAATATCTGTTACGAAGTGACGTAAGTTTAGTGGACACTGGTAGAGCAAACAATTTGTTGATAAGACTTCATTACTGAGCCTTCGAAAGTTCTTTGTTTGATATAATTTATCGTCAGTGGAAGTTTAGCCACATATCCAGCCGTTATTCACCAGGAGTCTGAGCTAAAATTTGGCTGCAGTTCTTGCAAAGAAGATCCACATGCAACCACAAATAAAAGTATCAATATGATTCATAATAACCGATAAAATACATATAATAATCAGGGAGAGCAGCCTTTTCAGTAGTTCCAGGGGCAACATTCTTGAGGATTGACTGATTCGGACTTGTAACATAAACCAAAACGGCCTTGCAGGTAGTGCGAACGGCTGAAAGCAAGGGGAAACTACAGCCGTAATTTTTCCCGAGGACACGCAGCGTCCTCTTGGGTAAAATATTCCACAGGTAAAATAGTCCCCCATTCGGACCTCTGGGCGGGGAATATTCAGGAGGACGTCGTTATCAGGAGAAAAGAAAAAACTGGTGTTCTACGGATCTTAGCGTGGAATGTCAGATCTCGAAATAAAGAAGGTAGGTTAGAAAACCCAAAAAGAGAAATGGATAGGTTAAAGTTAGATATAGTAGGTATTAGTGAAGTTCGGTGGAAGGAGGAACAGCCAGCCGGAGTGGCCGTGCAGTTCTAGGCGCTGCAATCTGGAACCGAGTGACCGCTACGGGCGCAGGTTCGAATCCGGCCTCGGTCATGGACTTGTGTGATGTCCTTAGGTTAGTTAGGTTTAATTAGTTCTAAGTTCTAGGCGACTGATGACCTCAGAAGTTAAGTAGCATAGTGCTCAGAGCCATTTCATCCACTTTTTTGGGGGGGGCGGGGGGGGGGGGGGGGGAGGGGAGGAACAAGATTTCTGGTCAGGTCAATAAAGGGCTATAAATACAAAATCAAATAGGGGTAATGCAGGTGTAGGTTTAATAATGAATTTAAAAAATCGGAAAGCGGGTAAGCAACTACAAGCAGCATAGTGAACGCATTATTGTAGCCAAGATAGACACGATGCCCACGCCTACCACAGTAGTACAAGTTTATATGCTACTAACTCTGCGGATGATAAAGAAAATGAAGAAATGTATGATGCGGTAAAAGAAAATATTCAGACAATGAAGGGAGACGAAAATTTAATGGTTACAGGGGATTGTAATTCGATAGTAGGAAAAGGAAGAGACAGAAAAATAGTAAGTGACTATAGAATGTGGGCAGCGAATGAAAGAGAAAGCCGCCTGGTAGAGTTTTGCACAGAGCATAACTTAATCATAGATAACACTTGGTTTAAGAATCATGAAAAAAGGCTGTATACCGGGAAGAGGCCTGGAGCCACTGGAAAGTTTCAGATACATTATACAGTGCTAAGACAAAGCTTTAGGAAACAAGTGTTAAACTGCAAGACATTTCCAGGGACAGTTGTGGACTCTGGCCACAATTCACTGGTTATCAACTGTAGGTTGAAACTGAAGAAACTGCAAAAAGGTGGGATGTTAAGGAGATGGGACATGGATTAATTGAATGAATCAGAGGTTGTAGACAATTTCAGAGAGAGCGTTAGGGAGCGACTGACAAGAACAGGGGAAAGAAACGCAGTAGAAGAAGAATGGGTAGCTTTGAGAGATGAAATAGTGAAGGCAGCAGAGGACCAAGTAGATAAAAATACGAGGGCTAGTAGAAATCCTCGGGTAACAGAAGAGATACTGAATTTAATAGACGAAAGTAGATAATATAAAAATGCAGTAAATGAATCAGGTGAAATGTAATATATACGCCTCAAAATCGACATCGACAGGAAGTGCAAAATGGAAAAGGAGGAATAGCTAGAGCACAAATGTAAGGATGTATAGGCATATATCACTAGGAGTAAGATAGATACTGCCTACAGGAAAATTAAAGAGGCCTTTGGACAAAAGAGAACCATTTGTATGAATATCAAGAGCTTAGATGGAAAACCAGTTCTACGCAAAGAATGGATAGCGGAAAGGTGGAAGCAGTAGGGAGAGAGTATATAAAAGGGCGATGTATTTGAGGACGTAGATGAAGATGAAATTTGAGATACGATACTGCATGCAGAATTTGATAGATAACTGAAAGATCTAAGTCGAAACAAGGTTCTGGGAGTAAGAGACATTCCATTAGAACTACTGATAGCCTTGGTAGAGCCAGCCATGACAAAAATGAACTATCTGGTAAGCAAGATGTATGCGACAGCCGAAATACCCTCAGACTTCAAGAAGAATATAATAATTCCAGAACCTAAGAAATTAGGTGCAGACAGGTGTGAAAGTTACCGAACTATCACTTTAATAAGTCACGGCTGCAAAGTACTAACACGAATTCTTTACAGACGAATGGACAAACTGGTAGAAGCCAACCTTGGAGAAAATCAGTCTGGATTTCGTGGAAATGTTGGAACACGTGAGGCAATACTGACCCTACGATTAACTTTAGAAATTAGATTAAGCAAAGGCAAACCTACGTTTCTAGCATTTGTAGACTTGTATTGTATTGTACTGTATGTTAACCGGGAACCTAGAAACGACGCAGAGGCTGCGGCGGAGACGGAGCCTCTGCGTCGTTTCTAGGCTCCCGGTTAACATACAGTACAATACAATACAAGTGGTCCACAATCCCATGACGACTACCGCAGTCCACTTCACCCCTCCGCCTCCCAACACCGAACCCAGGGTTATAGTGCGGTTTGGCCCCACCGGTGGACCCCCCCCCCCCCCAGGGAACATCTCACACCAGACGAGTGTAACCCTTATGTTTGTGTGGTAGAGTAATGGTGGTGTACGCGTACGTGGAGAACTTGTTTGCGCAGCAATCGCCGACATAGTGTAGCTGAGGCGGAATAAGGGGAACCATCCAGCATTCGTCGAGGCAGATGGAAAACCGCCTAAAAACCATCCATAGACTGGCCGGTTCACTGGACCTCGACACAAATCCGCCGGCCGGATTCGTGTCGGGGACCAGTCACTCCTTCCCGCCCGGAAAGCCGTGCGTCAGACCGCACGGCCAACCGGGCGGGCTTTGTAGACGTAGAGAAATATTTTGACAATGTTGACTGGAACACTCTCTTTCAAATTATGAAGGTGGCAGGGATCAAACACAGGGAGTGAAAAACTATTTGCAATTTGTACAGATACCAGACGGCAGTTATAAGTGTCGAGAGGCATAAAAGGGAAGCAGTGGTTGGGAAGGGAGTGAGATAGGTTTGTAGCCTATTCCCAATGTTATTCAATCTGTATACTGAGCAAGCAGTAAAGGAAACAAAAGAAAAATTTGGAGTAGCAATTGAAATCCATGGCAAAAGAAATAAAAGCTTCGAGGTTTGCCGATGACATTATAATTCTGGCAGAGACATCAAAGGATCTGAAAGAGCAGTTGAACGGAATGGACGATGTCTTGAAAGATGGATACAAGATGAACATCAACAAAAGCAAAATGAGGATAATGGAATGTCATGAAATTAAGTCAGGTGATGGTGAGGGAATTAGATCAGGAAATGAGACACTCAAAAGTGCTAAAAGAGTTTTGATATTTGGCGAGCAAAAGAAGAGATGACGGTCGAAGTAGAGAGGATGTAAAATGTAGACTGGCAATGGCAAGAAAAGCGTTTCTGAAGGAGAGAAATCGTTAACATCGAGTATTGATTTAAGCGTCAGGAAGTCTTTTCTGAAAGTACTTGTATGGAGTCTAGCCGGGTATGGAATTGAAACATGGGCGACAAACAGTTTAGACAAGAAGAGAATACAAGCCTTTGCAATGTGGCGCTACAGAAAAATGCTAAAGATTAGACAGATAGATCAGTAACTAAAGATGCAGTACTGAATGTAAATAGGGAGAGGAGGAATTTATAGCGCAACTTGGTAGTAGAAGAGTGGGAAGACACATTCTGAGGCATCAAGAGATCACCAATTCAGTACTGGAGGGAATCGAGGAGAGCAAAAGCAATAGAGGGAGACCATAGGATGAATACACTCAGCAGATTCTGAAGGATGTAGGTTGCAGTAGTTACTCGAAGAAGCTTGCACAGGGTAGAGTATTGAGGACAGGTGCATCAAACCAGTCTCTGGACTGAAGACCACAACAATTATAAGTTAAATAAAATATGTTTAATATTACTCGTTTTTAAAACGGACTAATATTTTCTCCCAGGCCCATACATGTACCTGACCCAATAGAAATAGCTCTGAAAATTTATGCTTGTGAATTTTTTATCAGCTGCGACAAAAATTGTAAAGTTTAAAACGAAAAGCGTAGGGCACAAGCAGTAAATAATTGATGCAGGGATAATTCACGTAACTACACCCCTTTAATGCACTGTGAATGATGTGAACTTTTGTCCGATTTTTCTCAATGTGAGCTACTCTCAACACGCCCTACCATTATCTACTGGAGGCGCCCCACGCTTTTCATTTTAGGTTATACGAGTATTGTCATAGCTCTTTGAAATTCACAAGCACAAATGCTGAGGGTTACGCAATGGGATCAAAAGTATCCGGACACCTGGCTGAAAATGACTTACAAGTTCCTGCCGCCCTCTATTGGTAATGCTAGAATTCAATACGGTGTTGGCCCACCCTTATCCTTGATGACAATTTCCACTCTCGCAGGCATAAGTTCAGCGAGGTGCTGGATGATATTTTGGGGAATGGCAAACCAATCTTCACGGAGTGCTGCACTGACGAGAGATGTCGATGTCGGTCGGCGAGGCCTGACACTAAGTCGGCGTTCTAAAACATCTCAAAGTAGTTCTATAGGATTCAGGTCAGGACTCTGCGCAGGGCAGTCCATTACAGGGATGTTACTGTCGTGTAATCACTCCACCACAGGCCGTGCATTATGAACAGGTGCTCGATCGTGTTCAAAGATGCTGTCGCCGCCCCCGAATTGCTCTTCTGCAGTGGAAAGCAAGAAGGTGCTTAACACATCAATGTAGGGCGGTGCTGTGATAGTGCCACGCAAAACAACAAGGGGTGTAAGCCCCCTCCATGAAAAACACGACCACACAATAACACCACAGCCTCCGAATTTAACTGTTGGCACTACACACGCTGGCAGATGACATTCACCAGGCATTCGCCATACCCAGACACTGTTATCGGATCGTCGCATTGTGTACGATAGTACGTCACTCCACACAATGTTTTTCCACCGTCCAGTCTCCAATGTTTACGCTCCTTACACCAATCGAGGCGTCATTTGGCATTTACCGGCGTGATGTGTGGATTATGAGCAGCCACTCGACCATGAAATCCAAGTTTTCGCACCTCCCGCCTAACTGTCATAGTACTTGCAGTGAATCCTGATGCAGTACGGGATTCCTGTGTGGTCGTGTGAGTTGATGCCTGCCTATTATACATTACGACCCTCTTCAACTGCCGGCAGTTTCTATTAGTTAACAGACGAGGTCGGCCTGAGCGTGTCCCTTCACTTTCCCACTTCACTAACACGTGGGAAACAGTGGAGCTAGGAATGTTTAGGAGTGTGCAAATTTCGCATACAGACATATGACACAGCTGACACCCAATCACCTTGGAAGGTGGCTACACTGAGTCACAGTGCCAGAGATTGCGTCAAAGAGTATTATTCCGCCGCCTCCACTGGCGCAGTAGTTGTTCAGAGAATGTCGAGAGCAGTTGCAGTGCAGAGGTTGCCATGGGCAGTGCTTGTTGAGAGGATGTCGAGAGCAGTACTAGTTGAGAGCATGTCGTGTGCAGTTATTGTTCTGTTGGGCGAGAGAGTAGATGCTGTTCGGTTGGTGTAATGTATATATTGAAGATGTTGCAATGATCACAGTGTATTTTTCGTCAATATATATGAAGGTAACAAATTATTTTTTTTTCAAAACTCCTTAATAGTAATGCCTCTTGGTCACAGGTTCAGTCAACAAAGCGTCTGGCTCGTGTTCATGTATTAGACTTGTAATTCTGGTTTCTATGTGCAATTATAGTATTTCTGGTTTTTCAATTAGTTCATTGTATATGGTGTTTAAAATTTCTTGTTGTATTGTGGAAGAACCGTGCCAGATACATTTACGTTGAGTCACACCACCACACACAGAACAGTTACACTTGAGCTTTGTTGTTTCGTAGCCTTTATAGTTGCAGAGGACTTAATTGATCGATTGTGTTAACGGAACTTTCCTTTAATTCTTTATTGTTATTTTATGCAGTCAGATTGCGTACTAATATTAGTCAGGGCCAACCGGTTACGAGACTTCGTAACCGGACACACAGCTACTAAAATTAAAATTATTTTCATTTTATAATTAAGCCCCCATGCAACCTGACCATGTTCGAAGTCCGTGAGTTCCACGGAGCGCCCCATTCTGCTGTCTCACAATGTCTAGTGACTACTGAGTTCGCTGATATGGAGTACCTGGCAGTGGACGGCAGCACAATGCACCTAATAGAAAAACGTATGTTTTCTGGAGTGTCCGGATTCTTTTGATCACGTATCTGTAAAATGTTAGGAATCTATATGGCGGTAGGAGATGTTATTTTACCCTTTCTAATCCCTTTTGGAAATATATTATTTTTAAAGCGCTTTTAAAGCCTTTTTAGTATTATTTGTTTGAAATTTTTCAATCGATTTCATATAATTTGATTAGGTTGCGGCAGGAACTGGGCTGTATTGCAGGTTTCTTTCAATTTATCTTCAAGTGAGGCAACTGATATACTGCTTCCTCAAAGTATAGCTCACAGCAAGAACGAAAGGTAAAAATGAGAGGGTATTGAGTTCACACAGAGGCTTACTAGCAATTGTTCGTAAGATAAACCGACTTTAACACTAAAAGTTGGAAAGGCAGCGGTGCACAAAATACCCTACAACACATACCTAATTCTGAGCAAAGCTGAAGCTTTCAAGTCTGTAGCTCATAGGGAAGTTAATTGGAAATCTCCTTCAAAATTTGTACCGAACAGACAGAGAGAAAAACGAAGTACCTCTGCCACACGACGGACACAAAAGCAAGTTCATATGCAATTGTTGTCCAGTTCTGAACTCTGTTCAAACTTTCAAGGGAGTAGCTCATCGGAAGGTCAGTTAAAAATGAATTGAAAAATTTGCACCGAACGGAAATATAGGCAAGAAAACAACCTAATGAAACGTGTTAAAATAGCTGATGCCCTAAATGCATCACCAAGTACATTTTACATGAATAACTATGACAAGTTGTTGAACATGGGAAATGAGTTGTGGCATACTGATCAAATGCTGCTGTAGAGATAACTTTCATAGTATTCTTATAAGATGAGCCAACTACTCGTTCACAGACATGTTCTTAAAAGTATTTTTCACTAAGGAGGCTAAAATGTGAAGTAAGACTTATTGAAGGCTTAACCCTGTTCGACAAATGTGCTATCTTCTGTCACCCACAAATTTGTGATTGGAAGAAGTTTGAAGTCCAGCAGTGAAGTCTTTACAGGAACTTTAGACAGGGATTTTCAAATTTTCGAGAATTTTTCTTCAGCGACTGAATATAGTCACTCGAAAATTCTAGTCTATGAACACATGCATTTTCTATGTGAAATCATGGCTTTCCATTGTTAAGCCGAGTAATTTTCTTTCATTCCTTACAAGAACCAATTAAAATCTGGTAAAACAAACTTATTACTATAGTGCGTATTATTCTCTTGTAGATTCTATAGTGTCAGTTTCCAGACGGATAGATTTCTTCACTGCAGATAGCTTAAATAGCACGTAGAGATCTTACTACCAAACGCATATTTATTAGACATGTATAAATATTCCATAAATTTTCTATCCATTCATCCGTCGTTAAACAAACTTCATGGCTTTGAAGTTTAGTTATTTGCATGGGGAGTCGCATTAAAATTTTCCATAAACTGTAGATAATTTTTTTAATTGTTTGAGGAGTTTATTTGCCATTGGCGTTCTGCAAGATACCAGGTTTCATGTTACCATTTTAAACTGGTTACAGAATGAATGCGATGTGTGGCACAAGTGGTTTCCGACAGTATACGCTGCGACGGAAATGATTATTATCTGTGAGTGTATGCAGATGGGAGACTACGTTACAGAAAGCGTTTCATGTGTATTTCTCTCGCAGTACAACAGTTCGATTTCAATTACAAATAGTGCAATTAAAATGGACAGCTTACTTCCACGCCGCGTTCGCACATGTTTAGATAGCAATGGGCTATGCACCCGATTTTGAGAGTACTTTCTGTTTGTTGTGAAGCCTTCAAAACGTGTGATGACGAGGACAAACATTTCAAAGTCTGATATTCGCTGTGTTCGGCTGCAGCTAACACTGTAAGCAAGCAGGAAGTTGTTCCTGCTGAAGCGATCCGTCCCTCCTGCAGTTTCCGCCGTTGTTTTCAGTTCGGAAGCGGCTCTCATCATCCAGGGTGGCGACGCGACTGTGGACTACGGCGGAAAGGGTTTTCCGCCTTTCCCCCGGGTGTCGCTGCCGCTCTGACTACGTCCTACACAAACTCCCACGAGTAATTTTCGGGAACCAGATTTTTCCGTGAGAGTTCTGCAAACACCATGGCTCTATCTCGTCTGCTCGGCGTTTCTCGAATACAGTTCCCTCAGTTTGACTTGCTTGTACGAATACGTAATCACATATCTATGATGCTATCCAAGACACAGTACACCTTTGTGTACATGTACATTCCCACTCACACTCATAACGACAGAATATATTTCCGCTTTTTACTAATTTTGAAACGTCCCCTTAGAAAAATTATTGAATTACTGTGCTGATAAACCTCTTACATTATTTGCTTTCCAAACAGCTGAGCAAAACTGAACGTACTCAGACATTCACTAAAGTGACACTCAATAATTTTAGCGCAACGCAATCTGACTTTCAAAAACCCCTACAAAAGAATGGCCCTGACTAACATTAACCTATACGTTTCACAAATCACTTACCTCACAAAAATCTTCGTTACTCGAACTACTGCAATACAGCAAGCGCCACTACTGCCAGCTAAATAAAAGATTCAAACTACTGAAGACACTAACTACTAATAGGCACAGTTAGCAAAAGAATGTATTTACCTTAATATTGTTCAAAAGTCATATTATATATATCAGTTCATGACATCCATTCTTACAAATTTCAAAACTCCGCCATTTCTATCCCCACATCCACCACTGCTGGCGGCTCACCTCCAACTGCGCAATGCTACGCGCTGTTAACAGCCAACTGCCAAACGCTACAATGGCGAGTATTAAAACAATGCCAACCAGCCACTGACTGCACACAGCACAGCCAGTGATTTTCATACAGAGCGCTATGTGGCGTTACCAATAAAAGAAAACTAAACAGCCTACTTACATAGCCCCCATGCTTCCCACAAAAAATTTTACAGATTGTTTTGGGCACTGGCCAATATGTATTTGTTAAAATTTTTTTACAATTACAATAACAAAGAAATCAAATGATCACTCTTATTGATACAATGTTGGTCAAAAGATAGAATTTTCTCACAGTCCATAAAGACAGTCCTGATCTTTCATCACAGTAAAATAGCAGTGTTTTTCTAAAAGTCTGGGCAGTAAAAGAAAATGCACACAGAAGTAGTGGATTTCCATGCAGTCTTGAAGAAGTAGTGTTGCCCTTCTAACAGAAAGACAGTGCTGACTCTCAACATGCAGACAGGTAATGGGCCACAACAGAGGAAACCCACGACAGAGTCAGTCGAAGTTTTGAAGTATATTGGTAGGTAGGTCATCACAGAGTAGACCCACTGTAGTCCTGTGCAGTGAAATGTAACTTACAAGTGACTTAATTTGATGAACTGGTGTCAATTACAATTTTATAACATAAGAATACAATAACAAAGGTACAAAATACGTCATTAAAGAACATAACAATACAGATAACATTTGTAGTAAAACAGGCTTTACAAAAGAATAGAAATAAACACGTACGTCAGTGTTACAAGAATTATGACATAAAAGATCAGAATAACTTTTGAAACATCAACTTCACACATGAGCATTAAAAAACACAGAATAAATAATGTCTAAACATCTTTACAAAGTAAATAACATATTATCAGGAAAATTCTACAATGTAACTCTCATCAGATAAACACGTAAGGACAGGAAGAACACAAATACCCAAGGGTACAAAAACACATAGTGGGATAACACAAGGAAAGGACAGGGTTTGTTTTACTGCAGTGTTTTGCAAACAAAACTTTCTTTACTTCTCGGAGATCTCCCTTCGTTCTTCATTATTTCCAAAAAGTCCTATCTATACCTGCTTTCTGACTTTTTTCGTATAACTTCTCAAAGCATTTCTTCCAATTCATCGCAACTCATTCTCTTATATAGTCTACCCCCTCTTAAGCTAACTTAAATCTACTGAGCTCAGATGCTAAACTAAGGGACGAGGCAATGCAGCAGCACAAAATAATTAACACAAACAGCAATGGCAAAAAAAAAAAAATGCAAATCGGCAAAGCTAGCAGCAGTAAATCTAAATTTGAAGAGCAAATGCAACATTATCACTAATATGAGCCAATGCGCAGCAAAAAGAAAAATAAATCAGTAGTAAAACTCGCTTAACAGAATAATACAAAGTGAAATTTAGTAGCAGTATGCCTGGCAAAAAGCAGCAGCAAATGCACTAACTTATACCTAAGTATGACATAGCTCAAGCAGAAAAAACAGTACACTAAAGACAACAATGCAGATAAGGGAATGTCTATTCACATGTTAATGTCTATGTAATTAAAGTGGTGCACCACAACTTAATCTAACAAAACATTACCAAGTACTTGAAAAGAAAATTATATATGCAGTTACTGTTATTAGTCCTTTCTTATTGTTCTTTCCTTTCCAAGTGCTCCTCTCTTGAATAATGTGGATCACAAAATTATTATTTAATAGATCTGTTGGCAGAAAGTGTTAACATTAGCAAATGCACTCAATTTTATTTTATAAAACCAATGCTGCAACACAGCTGGAAACCAGATATTAAACAAAATGAGCAATCTCTAAACTAGAAAGACAATAGATGTAAAATGTTTCTCATCATTTCATTAGGAATTTTAGTAAATATCATAAATTAAAAGCTCCACAGTGTAATCATATGTTTTCTAGTTTGAGTGTGTCGTATTTGCGATGCTTTTTACAAAGAAATGTCAATAGCGAGGATAATGGCCTCCTTTTTGCTCCAGCTGTGCCTCTGAAAGGCACACTCTAATGGCTTTTTTCCAGGCAACTGTCACGCAGCTGGGTGCCCACAACGCATTACGTGAAGGTGGTCAATTAACTTTCTTGCTGAAATATTTACGACACCAGTTTGCACTACAGTGACAGTCTCATATAAATTTTCACAGGTCGAGAATTTGCGTTACAAATGTGTAGAAACAAAATCCTGTAAATATAACAGTGTCCAAGAAATTTTCGGCGGCATTGTGATACATTCACGCATATACACACATTTCATAACTCTTAAAGTACGATTCCTGATTTCCAATATCCGTTTTCACAAACCAGAGTCCCTAACCACTCCTCATTATTCCTTACCTTATTACACATATACATATTCGTTGACACTTCTTCAATATTTTTCCTCATAATAAATACATACCATAATAAACATTCCTCAACAGCATAATACACATCGTCATCATAATAATAACATCATAACACCTCTGTAAACTCCCAAAAACGTCATAGCTTTCTGCAATAATTTCAAAACCTAAAAAAATTTTCTACTTATTTCAATAGTGTCATCTACCACAAACGTTCTTTAAAAATCATGATCCCATACCAAATACGACATTCAAAGCCCTCATAGTATCACAATGGTTCCGAAAAAATATGAACAGTTCACGAAGTACAGGCAAATACTATTTCATAAGTGTGAAGTTATCCAACGGTGTAATTACTTGAACATCTGTCACTGATGTAGTAAAATAAATGTTTGTCTCTCTCAGTTAAATGGTCAGATAGCTGTGTAATTTTGTGTTAGAGAAATATGGTACCGATGTGTAAAGTTGTATAAGCAAATACCACATTAGCTATGGCTCCTTGTGCATGCCAAACACATGATACACAGAGTAGAAGTGTACCCCCTGAGGATTAATGTAATTATATCCTCAGGTGTTACAGATTACAGCAATGGAATGAAATGTATCACAGAAAACTTTCTTTGTAATTCAAAAATCTTTAAAAATAAATGTTTTAAGTACAAAATTAATCACTCAAATACGTGTACTGTAGCGCTAAACTGTGCGTCTTGTTGTAAGATAATCTCTGTCATTACTTAAGGGTAAGAAATGTGCCAAGTGTCGTAATTATCGTCGTCCATAAGCAAAGTTCTAGTCAATGTACTTACCTCGTAATAAACAAAAGTGAAACGCTATGCATGTAGATATCTTAGTTAATACGCTTATTGCTGTGATGAAGAAAGTAATGTGCTGTAACGTATTGTTGTGCTACAGAAAAGGCTGTCTCATTGTAGCTATACCACAAAAGTTACTACTAAAACATGTTTTACTTTCCAGAATAACACATAAAAACTGTGCAGATATAAAACGGAAACACCGCAAAAGCAACATTGTAAATTGTCACTCATTAGTAGCGTCGTGATAAAATCGTGTAGCTGTCACATAGACTAACCACTGTGTCATCTGGTATCTCACAGAAAGTACTTTAAATCCAGAATGTATTTTCAAGTAAACCAATATGTTGCATTAATATCTCGTTAGCAGTACTGGTATATGTTCTAAGTGTGTGATCCTTATAGTCATTACGAAATCGTACAACTAAAAAGGAAGAATGTACACACACAATAACACTGTGTTGTCTGTTCACTATTACAATGCATTCGTAAGTACTGTCTAAATATGTTCCCTAGGTTCTATACTGGATAGTTAACTTTAAAACATAGTTGCATGTTAACAGTTTCTAAGTCTGATGAAGCGTACTAGTAACGTGAAGTGAAAAATTTTATAGCAAAGACTAAGTTAAAAAGCAGATTATCTTTCAATAAACGGTTTTACATGTGAAATATGGTGTAAACCTTTACTCTTCCTAGTACGCAGAGTTTCAACTTGAATGCAATTATCATGTAGTATACATCGGTAAAGAATACTGGAATTTTTCTCACGGTTAGCGTCTATGTTATTTTTCTCTGAGCCAGCTGGCGTAAGCGGCTGCCTGCGATGCAAGTCGTTGTCTGTTCCCTTGTTGGCGCGCATAGTTATTGGGATTAGGAGATCTAACTTCTACAAATTCACCTTGTCGAGAGGGCCTTGCCCTGTTTGAATCCCGCCAGTTCTGATGCAATTCAGGTCTGTTGTTACGATCATATCGTCTGTCGTCATGTCGGTAGATTGCATAGTTTCTTTCTTGCCGGTCACGTGATGGAGAATTTCTCCCTGAATCGTAACTGCGCGCTGAACTGTTGCATCTGGAGTTATTCTGATTCCCTTGATAATAATTGTTTTGGTTCCCATATTGCCTGTTTCTATGATTGTCTCTGTCATATTCATTACTACGGAAATGCGGTCTTTCTCTGTAATTATTACTACTCTGCCAACGGTTGTCATATGGGTGGTGTCTGTTTTGGTCACGATTTGTGTTGTGTGAATAGCCTTCTCGTGTCCAGTTATTATTTCTTTCATCGCAGAAATGGGACAGATGTGACCTGTAATTGTTGTGCTCCTGTTTTCGCGTCCCGCAATTGTCAGTGTCAATTTCTAATTCTTGTGAGAGTCTCTGAAAAGCTTCAATGTCATCTTTGCAATGTCTTGCCAAAATAATATGTCGTAAATGTTCAGGTAATTTGATTAAGCAAATGCGGATTAGGTCTGAGGGGCTGTATGGGTTTGACAGGTACTGATTCTTGTGCAACATGTCTTCAAAATATTTCACAAGACTGGAAAATTCAGATTGTTCGAAATGTTTCATTATTATGATGCTATGTTTTACTCGGTCTTGTGTAGCTTGAGACCAATATGCTGAGAGGAAGGTATGGTAAAATTCTCCTTCACTGTGACAATCGTGAATGACCGATCGCGTTCTTACAGCTGGTTCATTCTCTAAATAGCCACACATAAATTCTAATCTGTGCTCTAATGACCAGTTGGGAGGAAAAAAATAAGAGAATTGATGAAGCCATGCTTGTGGATGAATGTCGTTGCCAGAATTCTTAAATGTTTTAAATTTACGTGTAGTAATGAACAGCTTATAGTCAAAATCATCGTGTCGGCGAGTCGCATATCGGTCATTGTTACGTCGTGTTGGCAGTTCCATCTCAAAATTCGGTGCACCCTGCCAATTTATTTCATAATTTCCGAAATGCCCTGTGTTATTATTCTGCGGCTTTTCCGTATTTCTAAGTCCCTCTTCCAGTGTTGGAGCGCGAGTGTCCTCTGAAATACGTAATTCTTGTATTACCTGTGTCAGCTGATCTTGTACTTCCCGGATTTCTCATTGGTGTTGCGTATTAATTTGTTTCTTATTTTGTTTGAATTTCCTAATTTGTTCGCACTCTCCTGTGTCATTAATGACTACCGGTTTTGTGTCATTCAGATTATCATCTACCTTCATAGATAAATTATTTTGCTGATCCGAAAGTTCAACTACTTTCTTTGATAATGAACTAATTTCCTCCATGTGTCTTTCTGAACCAATTTTCAGAGTATCTAATGTGTGCTTTAAGTTTTCCTGAGTTTTTGCAAGTTGCGTAACCGAATCGGTAGATGCAACTGAGTCAATCTCAGATTGCAAGGTCTCATGATTTTCATGAACAATAGTTTGCAGTTCTTTTACGGCTGCTTCGTGATTCTGTAATGCGTTTTCATGCTGCGACAAAATAGTTTGAAAATGCTCACAAATTTGTGATTTTACGTCATTACAGACTTTTTGACATTTCGATTCAATGTTATGTAACTCAGAAGTTAAATCTTCACGTGTTTGTTCAAGTGTGGTGTCTAACTTCCGAAGATTTTGTTCCATTGTGTATAACTTTTGAAGCTTTTGCTGTGTTTGTCTCTGATTTTGTTCCATTGTGTCTAGCTTTTGCTGTGTTTGTCCCATTTGTTGTATTAATTGTATTAACAATGCACTGGTGTCTGAAACATGTTCCTCAGTGCTTTTCGGCAGTGAATTTGCACCGGCAAAATTCACATTTTGACAAGCAGAAAATGTGTCTTGACTTATTTGAGAAAACGGTGAGGACCCAAAACCTGAATCTACAGTTTTTGCGAGATTGTGTCCTGTCATTTCGGATTCCTGAGGCGAGCTATTGCCGACCGATCGATCGATAATGCTTCCCTGTTCACTAATTGTTTCACTGTCTACGCCATTATTTGCCACCCACTCCATTTCCCTATGCACAAATACCAAATTACTACTTTGAATCTCTGTTAATTCATTACACAGTGGTGCTGACAAGCAACGCTCGTCGTCACTATTATTTCTCAGTTTACTTTGGCGCCTAGTATTACGTTTTTTACACGCCATTTTTGTCACAATATTTCACACGATAACACAGAAAATTTGAAGAGAAAAATACGAAAACACATTAACATAGCACTGAAAATAATACCTCGTTAATTGCAAGCGCAGCTGCGAAATACTTGGTGCAAATCTACATGCATGCCACAACTGTTTTACTATACAAGAATGAAAAACTACAACTACAAAGGAAATTCTCTGTACAATTACGCGCTAACAATTAACAAAGGCTGCACTAATTGCACAAACTACAAGAGAAAATCAGAAGCTTCCAGTGAGGTATCCTCGGCTAAGGGTCGACATATGAAACGTCCCCTTAGAAAAATTAATGAATTACTGTGCTGATAAACCTCTTACATTATTTGCTTTTCAAACAGCTGAGCAAAACTGAACGTACTCAAACATTCACTAAAGTGATACACAATAATTTTAGCGCAACGCAATCTGACTTTCAAAAATCTCTACAAAAGAATGGCCCTGACTAACATTAACCTACACGTTTCACAAATCACTTACCTCACAAAAATCTTCGTTACTCGAACTACTGCAATACAGCAAGCGCCACTACTGCCACCTAAATAAAAGAGTCAAACTACTGAAGAAACTAACTACTGATAGGCACAGTTGGTAAAAGAATGTATTTACCTTAATATTGTTCAAAAGTCATATTATATATATCAGTTCATGACATCCAGTCTTACAAATTTCAAAACTCCGCCATCTCTCTCCCCACATCCACCACTGCTGGCGGCTCACCTCCAACTGCGCAACGCTACGCGTTGTTAACAGCCAACTGCCCAACGCTACAATGGCGAGTATTACAACAATGCCAACCAGCCACTGACTGCACACAGCACAGCCAGTGATTTTCATACAGAGCGCTATGTGGCGTTACCAATAAAAAAAAGTAAACAGCCTACTTACAACTTATCACTCTTTCATTGTTATTATGTAGCAGAATAAATATAGAAATTCACAATTATACTCATGGGCGTCGGCAGAAATTTTTCCTGTAGGGGGAAAGATTCGAATCTTATCATTTTTCATACGATTGTATCTGTGAGTTTGAACGAGTCGTGCCTCAGTAACTGAAGAAGTAAATAAAACTTACTGATTATAAAAAGTCTGTTGTCATCTACTTGGTACATTAAAGGTAGATTAATTTGGTGCCCAAACGGTAAGCATATTTCAACAGTACATGCAGTGTACATCTTTTTTTGTTATTCATTTAAATACGTTGCAACTTTTTCTTCCACAGTGATATATTCATTCCGTTAAATCCACGGTGTTCAACGAATTATAAAATAAAGTTGCAAAATATACACAAAGCTAATTTACTAATACTCACATAATATTAGGTTGCAACTGAAAATTGGATACAGAAAAAGGTCAAAATGACCTGCTGGATACCAACAAAATGCCAAGTTAATACCACTCAAAGTGCCGTAACATGCAATAGACTTTCAAAAAGGCTTATTCAACTTTGATGCCTTCTATGATACTTCCCTTATGAAAATTCAAATCTGTTGTCGTGGATACACTTACTACATTACATTCATGGTTTATATTTAATAACTTTGGGCTGAAAGTTTCTTCTTTTTGGGAGGAGGGGGTGGGCAGTGGGAGGAGCGGAAGCGCTGGTCAGTTAAAGTGTCGTCAAAATGCCGAAAAACGACTCGAGAAATGTTGAAAACCTCCCAAAATCGTCTTCAAATTTGTCAGTGGAAACAACTTTTAGCTGTCTAGGACTGCATCAGCATAATCCAGTTAGTCGCACTGTTGTGCAGGATGCCAACGGCAGTGCAGAATTCATGGTTCTCTGATTGCTTTCGGCACTGCGTTACACCCATAAACTACGAGTATGGTTCCAGTTCGATCATCACCTTGAGGTTGAAGTTTTTCTGTCCGTGATTGCTTGCAAACAGGCAGAAGATCTTCATCCTGAAGGTGATTGTTTCAACACCCTAGGCACTTCCGATCAAGCTCAGCAGCAAACAATAAAAGCCCACTGCTGATTTTGAAATTCCAGCGTAACATTTCTGAGAAATACAAGAAAAGATAAAATTGTGTGTTCTTCAGTGCGGATCCCACCCCCCAACCTAGAAACAAAAAAAATGAATTCTAGTTAGACTATATTTTTTCGACCTTGAATTTTTCTCCTCTCTTCAAGCATAGAAAATGGTATTTCTGTTTTTTTTTTTTTTTTACTAGTGTGTTTAGCGTTAAGTATAGTTTAAGTATGTACGATGTCGAGTTGCCTTGTTCTTCCGGTTGGACTACATTAGCTTCGCCGTGTATCCAAAAACTGAATGCGGAATGAGCAAGCTATCATTGGCTTTCTTTCACCAATGTCAAAAGCAACCCCTGTTGCGATTCCGTTGTGCATGGTGGGAATGAAGCGTTCTTACTCCCGCTAAACCCGCAGCACAGGACAGATAGTATAAATTGTGGAAAGGGGCCAAAATAAAGGCTTTCAGTTACACTCGAACATACAACTTTATTATTTCATCAAACATTACTAGACCCCAAAATAAAAAATACGCACACACACACACACACACACACACACACACACACACACACACACACACACACACACAGCTTTAATCCTTGGGGCTCAATTACTGGCTGAAAGCCACTTTAATTTAAAAACGGCTAAAGGACAATAGCTTAAAACAGCATAATCAGAAATTTAACAGGCAAGCCTTATCTTAAAACACTTCTTTAATTAGACTGAAGTAAACAAGTTAAATTCAAATCGGCTTAAGGCCTAACACTTAAACTCCGTAACATAACTTTTTTTAAATACCAAAGGCCTTGCGTGAAACAGTTCTTTAATTTCGGCTGAAGGCCTTAAGAGTAAAACAACTCTAATTTTAAAAAAAATCGGCTAGAAGCCATACTAGTACAAACAACAAGAAAAAATTTAAAAAGGGGCAGTACGCCCAAGGGCGCTCAGATGGCCGATGAGGCAGGCATTCGGGGCAACCATTCACGATCCGACGACAACCCAACCGACAGACAGTGAACGGACCCACCAACAAAATAGCTTCCACTTCACCCGACCAGGACAGAACAGAGAGTTCAACGGAACAACGTAGAAGTTATTGGCACCCATATCCAATCATACACCGAGCTGTCAAACTACACACCGTGCTGGACAGCAACAACACGATGAGGAAACTACACTGCCTGAAATATACGTCAACGGCCAGGGCGGGTAACCGGCACGTTAACGGCCACAAGGCAGAAGATTCCGCTGGTCCACTTCAATTCAAATAACCAATTACAGTTAAACTCCACCAGAGGGTGAGTAGAATTTTCCATCTTGAAAACCACATTGTTGCTTGCGTGAATGTCGCAACAGCCGACAACGAACTCCAAACGACACAATGTGAACAATCTTGACTTGCTGGTGGGTTAAATCAAAACTCAACTTTCGTGTCCAGGGTCGGTGAGCCATACCTCTTCGCAATGGGAACAGCTCCACACACTTCGACACCACGTAGAGACCGATAGCGCGCCTGGCCCAACTACGCGCCACGGAGAATTCCTCGCTGCTCCACGCCAATGGACCAACTCAGAGCCAGAGCGCCGACAACATTAACTTCTGAGACAAAATCACATAAGGTGCACACAGTTTCACCAACAGCTGTGCGACGAACTAGGCGATGCTAACGGCAGTGACAGTGCAATAACAAGGCGAACTACGAGTCGGGACACACAGCCAACCCATAAGCGACACCGGGCAAATGCACGTCGTCGGACAAGACGACCGAGCGACGACCAACCAAGTCGTCCCCACTCAAAGCGTGCGAGTCGGCAATCGTCTGGCGACTGCTGGCTATCCGCGCCTCCTTGGCGCTGCATGCCCCACTGGTCCTACGTCGCGACTGCGTCAACTGATAAACTGCAACACATCACGGAGACAGCACTAAAATAACTGGTCAGTCGACATCACCAGCTACACACAATTTCACAAACATCAGGACGAAGTGCGCGACCAATGCTAAAAGCCGTGACTGTGCAATCACAAGGACGAACCACGAGTTGAGACACACACCGCCAACCCATAAGCGATCGGCGAGCAAACACACGTCGTCCGGTAAGACGACCAACCGACGATCAACGAAGACCGTCCCCACTCAAGCCATGTGGGCCGGCAACGGTCGGTCGAGTCATGGATATCTGAACCTCACTGCCGCTCCAACCCCACTGAACTTCTACCGCGTCCCAACTGTCCGGCTGCCAGGTCTGAACTCCACTGCTAGCACGTTCCAACTCACTGGACGACACACAATGACCGGAAAGTAATATCAGTCAGCAAAGATAATACGGCAGGGCTTACATCGATAAGCGCTGCGGCTGCCGCTCACGGGCAGGCGAAGCAAAAGTCAGTGACACCATTAACTGAAACTAACATAACGATGTGGCGGACAGTAAAAACAGGATGTTACATAATAGATGGCACGAACACGAGGCACGCACGGCTCAGTACTGCCTGATAAAAGTTCGTAATTTCTTATCTCGATAGGAAATGTGGCATCTGTAGTCGCAGGGCGCGCGAATCTAGAAATTTCAGAGAATTGTCTAACGAGTGAGAAGCCTGCACCTCGAACCAAATCCAGGAAAGCACAAGATCCTCTACCCGCTTCTCCGCCCCCCCCCCCCCAATTCCTGCCCCCCTCCTCCACCATCGGACGCCAAAGGTTGTTGTACCGAAAAGTAACTGAGACAGAGAAGTAATGACAAACACAGATCTAAAAGTGTGAGACATACGCTTACCTCAGGTGCTCCAGTGTTGTATCAATTCATAGAATGCTGTACCTGTGTCTGTGAGTTTTCTGTTATGTGAATGTGAGAGTTCACTGTCTTTTGCTTTTGGTCTCAGCAACGGGCCTTGTTTGGCTTGCGCAAGCGTGCAGTGATTGTTGTACAATACCTGTAGTACGTGCGAGAGCGACTCAGTGTAGGGACGCGCGTCTAGCACGCCACACTGGTCTGGATTGTTTATTAGGCCTTATGATTTATGAGTACGTTACGTCTAGGGCTAGGTTAGAAGTCTCTGTGGTAGTGGCACAGGGCTATAGGAGATCTAAAACTGTCACGACACCTGGTAAATAAACAAAGTCACGGTTCCATATTGGCCGACTTAAGTGTTAACATGAGACTGTTATTGAAAGTTTTGCGAATTGCAAGCAACTACAAGTAAAGTCAGTTTACTTCCCATACTGCCAGCATGCCTGAAGGACGACCAAAAATAGTACCGAGCGAGAGGATTATAGGCGAGCGTCTGGAAGAAATGGTGGAAAGCAACACAACATGTGTCCTCTTATCGAACTTCCTCGTGGTTTTTCCATTTTATTTAGTGAGCCGCCCGGAGTGACCGTGCGATTCTAGGCGCTACGGTCTGGAGCCGAGCGACCGCTATGGTCGCAGGTTCGAATCCTGCCTCGGGCATGGATGTGTGTGATATCCTTAGGTTAGTTGGGTTTAATTAGTTCTAAGTTCTAGGCGACTGATGACCTCAGAAATTAAGTCGCTTAGTGCACAGAGCCATTTTTTATTTAGTGAAAAAAATTACAAAGGTGTACTGGATACTAATACATAAGGTCCCCCCAAATTGTTGTTTACGTGTGTTTGAGACAGAGCTACGTCTGCATCTATGTCTACACACATACTCTGAAAACCACCGTAAGGTGCGCGTCGGTGGGTACGTTGTACCACTACAAGTCACTTTCTTTCCACTTCCAATAGCAAAGTGAGCGAGCGGAAATTGATTGTCTGTATGTCTCTCTGCGTGCACTAATTATTCCTGTTTTCGTGGTCCTCACGCCAAATTTGAGATGGAGACGACGGAGTCGTTCTGCAGTCAGCTTTATATGCCGGTTCTGTAAATTTTCTCAACAATGTTTCACGAAAAGCACGTCTTCTTTCCTCCAGGGATTCCCATTATGTTTTACCAAGTATCTCCATAATCCGTTGATCGAAGCTGTCGGTAACAAATCTGGCAGCCCGCCTTTGAATTGTGTAGATGTCTTCCTTTAATTATACTTGTTCGGGATCCCAAACACACGAGCAGTACTCAAGAACTGGGCGCTCAAGTGTTCCATACATGGTGTCCTTTACAGGTGAACCACGCTATCCTAAACATCTCCCTGCCCTAGTACCGTTCTTCCGTGCTTGCTCCATTTCACATCTCACTGCAACGTTATGCATAGATATGTGTCGAGCAGCACACTACTATCGCTGTAACCGATCATAACGGGAGAGTTTGACGTAGTGATCTTAAAGGATTTACATTTTTCTAGATTTAGAGCAAGCGGCCATTCATCACACCAACTAATAATTCAGTCTAAGTTATCGTGTATCCTGCTCTGTCAACCACCGAAGATACCTCCCCATTCACCATACCGTCACCAGCGAACAGCTGCAGCTTACTACACACACTCTCCGTTAGATCGCTGAGGTAGACGGATCAGCCATAACGTTATGATCAGCGACCTACTATCAATATAGACCCGTCCAGGCTATAGTAGCGTCACCTGGCGAGTAATGACTGTTAGTCATACGAACATATCGTGCATGCAATATCACTGAATGTTCTGTCCGTGCGTAGAATGGGGAAGGCGCGCGATCTACCTGAGTTTGACCGAGAGCAGATTGCGATGGGCGGTGACTGCACGACTTGTCAGAAGTTCGATGAGTGCTGTGGTGAGTGTTTCCAGTAAGTCGCGAAACCATGGTGAAACCACGTCCAGACGTCGTGGTGTTGGGCGACGACCCCTCATTACAGATGTGGGGGTCGTAGGCTGGGCACAATGGTAAAATTGGACAGGTGGCGAATAGTGGCAGAACTATCATCAGACTTTAATCCTGGACAGATTATAATTGCCTCTGAATACGCAGTGCACCGAGCACTCCTAACAATGGGCCTCCGCAGCCGACGGCCAACGCATGTGCCAACGTAAACACAGGACATCGGCAACTACGTTTGAAATGGGAACGTGACTATAGCACTGGACGATGGGGCAGTGACAGATCTTTGCACGGACTGCTGAATCCCGATATCTTCTTCGACTTTCCGATGGGAGTGAGCAAATCCGTTGTCTTCCGCGGGAAAAGCTCCTTGACACTTGTACTGCGGGACAGAGACAAGCTGGTGATGGCTCCATTACTCTCTGGGGAACATGCACGTCGGCATCCATGGGTCCAGTGCAATTTGTGTAAGACAAAATGACGGCCAAGGAGTATCGTACACTACTTTAGACTGCATCCTTCATGATGATCATATCTCCCGACTGCAATGACATTTTTCAAGGAGATAATGCACCATAGTACAAGGCCAGGAGAATGAAGGAGTGGTTCGAGGAACGCAATGGCGAGTTTTAATTGATGTGCTGGTACCCCAACTCGCTATATCTGAACACTGCCGAACACATGTGAGATGTGTTTGAACGTGGCGTCAGGGCTCACTGCCCGGCTCCCCGGAATTTATGGGAATTAGGTGACTTGTGGCTGCAGATGTGTTGCCAACAGCCTCCAGCCTCACTGCTTCCATGGCACGACGCTTTGCGCCATTATCCGTGCCAAAGGTAGACATACCGGCTGTTAGGCAGGTGGTCATAATGTTCTGGCTGATCAGTATTTATAGGTAATAGGAGCGTTCGTGTCAAATTTCTCAAGGGCACTCCCCACGATACCCTTATTTCAGATGGACACTCGCCACAGTGGAGAACCGATTGGGTTATATTTCTTAAGAAGGCTCCGAGCCACTTACGTATCTGGAAAAATATCTGAAATGGGAAATAATGTGAAACACTTTCCTCAAACTTTGAAACATCAAATCTGTCCTATGCCGTTCACACATGTGTCGCAGGATTCCACGCGAGAAAAGGGCAAGCTGTCTCCTTCTCAATCCGCGCTGATTTATGGATACAAGATTTTCGGTGTCAAGGAAGTCTGTTATATCCGAAATGAAAATATGATCAAGAAATCTGCAGCATATTGATGTTAACTAAAGTGGTCAGCACATTTGTTGGTCAGCTGCTTTATCCTTCTTATCTGCAGGAATCAGATGTACTTTGTACCAGATGCTTGAGACTTTGCTCTGCGCGAGATGTTCGCGGTAAATGTAAGCTATGGAAGCTACAGGGTGACAATTAATAAAATATATAAAAAACGTAAATTAGTTACAAACTACGGCGTGCGCACACTTTATTCAACATGTAAACGTCACTGCAGACATACGGGTTTAGGTTATGACATTTCCAGAATGAGATTTTCACTCTGCAGCGGAGTGTGCGCTAATATGAAAGTCCCTGGCAGATTAAAACTGTGTGCCGGATCGAGACACGAACACGGGACCTTTGCCTTTCGCGGGAATGTGCTCTACCATCGAATCTACCCAAGCACGACTCTGCAGCGGAGTGTGCGCTAATATGAAAGTCCCTGGCAGATTAAAACTGTGTGCCGGATCGAGACACGAACACGGGACCTTTGCCTTTCGCGGGAATGTGCTCTACCATCGAATCTACCCAAGCACGACTCACGCCCCGTCCTCACAGCCTTATTCGCCAGTACCTCGTCTCCAATCTTCCAAACATTACAGAAGCTCTCCTGCGAACCTTGCAGAACTAGCACTCCTGAAAGAAAGGATATTGCGGAGACATGGCTTAGCCACAGTTTGGGAGATGTTTCCAGAGTGAGATTTTCACTCTGCAGCGGAGTGTGCGCTGATATGAAACTTCCTGATAGATTAAAACTGTGTCCCGCACCGAGACTCGAACTCAGGACCTTTGCCTTTCGCAGGTAAGTGTTCTACCAACTGAGTTACCCGAGCACGACTCACGCCCCGTCCTCACAGCTTTACTTCTGCCAGTACCTCTTCTCCTACCCCCCAAACTTTACTGAAGCTCTCCTGCGAACCTTGCAGAACTAGCACTCCTGAAAGTAAAGATATTGCGGAGACATTGCTTAGCCATAGCCTGGGGGATGTTTCTATATGAACGTTTCACTCTACAGTGGAGTATGCGCTGATATGAAACTTCCTCGCAGATTAAAACTGTGTGTCGGACCGAGACTCGAACTCAGGACCTTTGCCTTTGGCGGGCAACTGCTCTACCATCTGAGCTACCCAAGCACGACTCACACCCCGTCCTCACAGCTTTACTTATGCCAGTACCTCGTCTCCTACCGTCCAAACTTTACAGAAGTTCTCCTGCGAACCTTGCAGAACTAGCACTCCAGAAAGAAAGGATATTGCGGCGACATGGCTTAGCCACATCCTGGGGGATGTTTCTAGATGAAATTTTCCCTCTACAGCGGAGTGTGCGCTGATATGAAACTTCCTGACAGATTAAAACTGTGTGCCGGACCGAGACTCGACCTCCGGACCTTTGCCTTTCACGGGCAAGTGCTCTACTATCTAAGCTACCCAAGCACGACTCACGCCCAGTCCTCACAGCTTTGGGTTTTAGGTTATGACATTTTCGATATGCCTACCATCCCTGGCGACGATATGCGCAGACGGATAGGGAAATTCCGTATGACCCTCTGAAGCGTCGGAACATCGATCCTGTTTTCACCTCAGCAATGGTTTTGAGGATGTAATATCCACGACACTATGTTCTAGCCACAAGATGTTAAAATGAACTAAGTGTACAAACTTCAACAAATATTATAGATAATACGTATAAAAAAACTGTATCGTGTAAAAATGATGATAGTTATTTCATTATTTCTGTAATAATTTAATTTCTGTGTGAATTAAAACTATTATCAGAGAACTACATTTATAGAGAACGACAATTATAATCTCTTTTGCTATCTGTGATAATTGTCGTTCAGTTGTTCTTCCTGTGCTAACCGATGAAGTGTTCGGACGTGAGACGTGTGAGGTCTGTAAAGTGAAAGCCTGTATTGTTAATTATTATTTGAAAAATAGAGTCGCTATTGTCTCGACGTGGATTTGTATTTATTTCAATTGTAATCCAGTCTAATTACTGTTTTTAAGTGTTAATTTTCAGCTCCGCAATTAGGAGCGCAGCCACTAGCGCTAGTAACTTACACTGGATTTTACTGGTAGCTGGTATAAAAAATATGAAGTATTTTTCATTGAGAATAATTTTTAAATGCTAAAGAATAGAGATCAAATGGCTTAAAGACCTTTATCTAAATATATTAACTTGATATAAAAGAAATCGAGAATAACAATAGACAAATTGACTATCGTCTGTCTGCCGCCATCTTAGCAAAAATATCTCCGCCCAGTTTAGAATCGAGAATTTTAACAAACATAAATGTTGTTAGATATGAACGAATGGAAGTAGATGTACACTGGTGGTCCCGAATCTACTTTAAAAGGCAGAACTCAGACTGAATCTTTAAAAATAGTGCTCACAGCACGTTACGTAATATCAATTTCTTATTTGCTGATGTATGAAGCCTAATTGTTTCGGACGATTTACGTGAAATATCTCAATAGGAGACATACGACAGTTTTATGCACGGGTAGTATTTTGTGACTAAATGTTCCCTTTGCTAGAGAAAAGTGCTCCCATTTTAAGTAACAGTTGTGTAATATCTGATAAATGATATGCCATTTAGTGCCACTCACACGACTTTACAAACATCATTCCTACACAACGTCAAGTGGAGATTTCCTTAGCAGACTGACAAATATTAGAAGGGATAATCTTTTTTGAGATCAAAGAAATTGTTACGCTGACAATAGGTAACTAGACTTATTTTTTTATCTATCTGAAATATAATTTATAATTAATTAAAGTGACGAAATACACTAATGCCCATTAAAATTGTTACACCAATAAGAAATGCAGATGATAAACGGGTATTCATTGGACAAATATATTATACTAGAACTGGCATGTGACTACTTTTGTGGCGGTGTTCGTAGCGACAAGCAATTCGCTGTAGAAACGGCTTACGAAGTCACCGCCACACTTTTAATAGCGGGCCGACCGGTCCGCTGGAACAGTGAACAGAAAGATGAAAACCCAAACACTCTGATTAAATAAAAGTCGGTACTTATCTTTATTAACGAAGATACAGAAACAGTAGTGAACTCCGTGTCTACAGAAATCTGTCTAGTTCGAGTCGGAGCGGCTTGGTCAGCGTCGACTGACGACAAACAACAACTCTGCTGCGATGAACACACAACTGACTAGCAAGTACACAATTCGGTTGCGAGTATACAACTGAGCGGCGAATACAGAACTGTCCTAGCGCTCGCGACTCCAGCGCTTAAGAACCCAGAAGCCAGCGGTGGCGCGCGCAGACTTGCGGCGATTTCCTGTCTCACTGGCGCTGCTTATGCGGACGGCGTCCGGACTTTGATGCTGCCAACCTTTTGGCAGCGGGCTCGGGTGGCATTACTGGCTAGGATATAACACTCCTCCCCCCCAAATCGCGGACCGGGGCGGAGACTGTTGTCGGTGGCAGTCCCCGGTCCGCACCCCAGCATTGGCTGCGCGGGGCCTCGGGAAACACCGACTGAAAACCGAGGTCAGGGTGCACGCCTGTGACCACGGGCGCAGCTTCTGGTACTGGACGCGACGGGGCGTCGGGACCCACGAAGAGAGGCAGCGTCTCCTGACGCTGCGTCGACGGCTGCTGAGTGGGCGCCGGCCAAGGCGCTGCGGTGTCAGACTCCTTGGGGGTGCCCAAGGAAAGCGGCTGCAGGACAGGCTGCACAGCCACCGCTTGAGAAGGCGGCCCGGCTGAGGGGTCGACGTCCATCAGCTCCGAAGGCGGTGGCGACTGAAGAGGGACCGCAGGCGCCGGAGCGACCACCTGGGGCGCTCCCAGATGAAGCTGCGCGGGAGGCATCAACGGGACGGGCTGTCGGCGTGGTAGCGGCGACGGCTGCTGCTGCTGCTGCCCTGGGGGCGGCAGCGAAGTCGGAAGGCGCGGCTGGAACCCGCCGCGGACCAAATCTGTGGCCAAAAAACGAGCGGCAGAATCCGGGCGGCCAGCGCGGCGCAACTGGTTCTGATGCCTCCTGTGCACCGCAGTAGCACGTTGAACAGTATAAAAACCGCGACCCTGGACACTTAACACGGTACCACGTTCCCAACGACGGCGACCGTGATAAACTCTGAAAAAAACGGCGTCGTTGCGCTGAAAACGCGTGCGATGCTCAGAAGCGGCGGGTCGATCCGGGGGGTGCAACAACCGTAGTAGGGTGCGATGACGACGGCCGTGGAGAAGCTCCGCAGGCGAAGGGCCGTCGCGTGGCGTGGTCCGGTACGACGACAGGAACGTGATGAGGGCCTGCTGACGAGAGTGCGTAGCACGAAGGCGGTCCATATGATCCTTGAATGTACGTACAAAACGTTCCGCTGCACCATTCGATTGAGGGTGGAACGGCGGCGTAAGAACATGGCGAATGCCATTGGCAGAACAAAAACTTTCAAATTCAGCAGAGGTAAATTGTGGACCATTGTCAGACACTAAAACTTATGGAAGACCCTCAATACAAAAAATTGAAGTCAACGCCTGTATAGTTTGTGCAGACGTTGTAGACTGCATGGGCACAACAAACGGAAAATTACTAAATGCATCTATCACGATGAGCCAACGAGAATTACAATATGGACCAGCGAAATCAATATGTACTCGCTGCCAGGGACCGGCAGGGCGTGCCCACTCAAAATAGCGTTGAGGCGGAGCAGCTTGGTGTTCGGCACACGTCGAACAATCTGTAGACATCTGCATAATCTGCTTATCAATGCCGATCCATGTACAATGACGGCGGGCAAGCTGCTTGGTGCGGACCACTCCCCAATGACCTTGATGCAACAAGTCGAGGACCTTGGATTGGAGCACTTGGGGAACCACTACACGAAGCTGGTCATTCTCGGTGCGTAACAGCAAAACTCCGTGCGAAACAGACAACAGATGACGTTGCGGATAATAGTGACGAACCACAGGATCCGATATGTCCTTTGCCTTGGACGGCCAACCACGTTGAACAAAACGTAATAGTAAACTTAGATGAGGATCCGTAGCTGTCTCACGTGCCACCTGAAGAAAATCAATCGGAAAATCCCGGAGGGATTGATGCTCATCGGCGTCAATCTGACGCCAAGAGTCGTCAGAGGAATCGAAGACATCATCCGCAGCAATCGGCAATCTAGAAAGCGCGTCAGTGTTTGCATGCTGAGCTGTAGGGCGATACAGTATCTCATACTGGTATTGTGATAACAAAAGAGCCCAACGTTGTAGTCTCTGAGCTGTCCGCTGAGGAACTGGTTTAGACGGATGAAACAGTGACGTCAGGGGCTTGTGATCTGTTACTAAATAGAATGGTCTACCATAGAGGTAGTGATGGAATTTTGTGACACCGAACACAATAGCCAACGCTTCCTTGTCCAATTGGCTATAATTACACTGAGCTTTGTTTAGCAATTTAGATGCGAACGCAATAGGACGTTCGGTGTTACCGACTCGGTGAGACAACACAGCACCGAGGCCGAAAGAAGAGGCATCACAAGCTAACACCAGAGGCTTGTTAGGGTCGTAATGGACCAGACAACGATCATTCAATAAAGCCTCTTTAAGCTGCTGAAAGGCTGATTGGCAATCAGCTGACCACACAAACGGAACATTCTTACGGCGGAGACGATGCAACGGTGCCGTAATCTGTGACGCATTAGGTATAAACCTAATATAATACGTCAATTTGCCAAGAACTGCTTGCAATTCATGCAGATTGCGAGGGGCGGGAAAATCACGAATAGCTGCTAAATGTGACTGGGAGGGATGAATGCCTTGAGCATTAATAACATGTCCCAGATACTCCATCTCCGTAAGGAAAAATGAACATTTATCGATGTTGCAACGTAGGCCTGCCTGAGACAACACTTTAAACAAACACTCCAAATTACGGAAATGTTCAGCAGGCGTCCGACCGGACACAACAATATCGTCTAAATAGTTGCAACACGATGGCACATTAGCCAGAAGTTGTGACAAAAAACGCTGAAAAACAGCTGGAGCTGACGCACAACCAAAAGGCAAACGCAGAAAACGGAACAACCCCAACGACGTGTTTATGACAAAATACTGTTGTGATTGCTCGTCGAGGGGCAATTGCAAATATGCTTCACGGAGATCAATTTTGGAAAAGAAACGAGCTTCCCCTAACTTATCCATCAGCTCGTCCGGTCTACGCAAAGGAAAAGAATCAATGACAGTCTGAGGATTAACTGTCGACTGAAAATCAGCACACAAGCGTAACTTGCCAGACGGTTTCTTTATAATAACTAAGGGAGAAGCCCACTGGCTCGCTGAAACGGGTTGAATAACACCGTTGTTTTGCCAACGACGAAGTTCATCTTCTACAGGCGCCCGGAGGGCGTGAGGCACTGGACGAGCACGACAAAATCGAGGCTGAGCATTATCTTTTAACGTAATATGAGCGGCAAAGTTCGCAGCACAACCTAGTTCGTCTTTAAATATGTCACTGTAACGTTTACACAAATCGGTTACGCTGTCTTGAGGAACAACAACAGAATTAATTTGCAACACATTGTCTTGGATAGACAGGCCAAACAAGTCAAAACAGTCTAATCCGAAAATGTTTACACTGTCTGTAGCGCGGAGCACTGTGAATGAAACTGTTTTTGTATTGCCACGGAATGTGGCTGGCACGCTACATACACCTAACACAGGAATTTGTTCTCCACTATAAGTAGCCAAAGAATGTTTTGCCGCTGAAAGTTTAGGGCGGCCGATAGCCGCATACGTAGCACTATTTATGAGAGTCACAGACGCACCAGTGTCTAATTGAAAATTGAAGGTCTTATCCTGGATGCGTAGCTTCACAAATAGTTTATTACACTGTCTCTGGATCGGTGCAGTGGAGGCGGAAGACACAAAATCAGCGCGTTTAGCGCGTGTTCGCTGCTTACGACAAATCGTGGGTTGGGCGGGTGGAACAACAACTCCCGCTGCACTTGCAGTCTGTACATCACTTTTTACAGCGTTTGAATTATGCTTGGGTCGCATAGCAGAGGGCTGGGTGGGTGGCTTATTGCGAACAAGTTTATTACCCACACGAACCGTGGAAGAGTCTTTAAACGCGACCTTCTGGGCGGGCTGGCTTTGAAGAACATGAGTATCCATGGGCTAGGCAGCACTAGAATTGTTCTTACGTTTACGCAAACAAACAGTCTGGATGTGTCCTTTCCTTTGACAAAAGTGACAAACCGCGTTTCTTAACGGGCAACGTTCACGAGGATGAGCAAGAACACACTTAGGGCAAGACTTTTATCATTTTGCACACGCGGCTGACGAATGTGTTTGACATGACGCGGCCGGCTAGTGTTTACAGTCTGACTCTGCCGGTGGGGCCGCGGGCGTGACATAACTTGCTAAGCACAGGCAATTTGAGAAATACATGGCTGATCTAACTCACACTCACCATAGTCAAAAGTATCTTGGGCTTCAATGATGTTCATCACAGTCTCTAATGACGGGTCAGGCAACTTTAAGATAGCAGCACGAATACGAGAATCTGCAATGTTTTGAGTAATAGCGTCTCGTAACATGACATCACTGTAGGAAGCTCCACACACACAATTAAATCGGCACTGACGGGTGAGGCCCCGTAAATCTGTTAACCACTGTTTATTAGATTGATGTGGCAGTTTCTTTAATCTGAAGAACTTGAATCTGGCTGCTGCCACATGAACTCGCGACTCGAAATACTCAGCAAACTTGTTAACAACAACGTCATAGTCTAATGCTTCTGGCTTGGATTCCGGGAACATCTTACAAAGTAGTCGATAGACTTCCACGCCTGCAGTGTAAATTAAATAAAGCTGCCGCTCAGTACCCGTGATTTTGTAGACTGTCATGTGCGCCTGCAACTGCGCGAAATATTCTAGCCATTCTTCTCTTGAAGCATCTAAAGCACGGAAAGGTGGTGCTGCCTGTGCTTGTTACTTTTGTGTTGGAGGATTAGCCGCTTGTTTGGCGATTGCTTCCACCAGACTTTGTATTTGCTGACTCTGTAACAAGATCAACTGTTGTAATTCGGCAGACATAGTGAACACAAATCAAACCAGCCCCCAAAATTTTATCGCTATAATTAGTATAACCAGAAACAAGTTGAACCAGCCCTGCACACGAGTTCGGAAGCCCTCGTCGCCAGTTTTGTGGCGGTGTTCGTAGCGACAAGCAATTCGCTGTAGAAACGGCTTACGAAGTCACCGCCACACTTTTAATAGCGGGCCGACCGGTCCGCTGGAACAGTGAACAGAAAGATGAAAACCCAAACACTCTGATTAAATAAAAGTCGGTACTTATCTTTATTAACGAAGATACAGGAACACAGTAGTGAACTCCGTGTCTACAGAAATCTGTCTAGTTCGAGTCGGAGCGGCTTGGTCAGCGTCGGCTGACGACAAACAACAACTCTGCTGCGATGAACACAGAACTGACTAGCAAGTACACAATTCGGTGGCGAGTATACAACTGAGCGGCGAATACAGAACTGTCCTAGCTCTCGCGACTCCAGCGCTTAAGAACCCAGAAGCCAGCGGTGGCGCGCGCAGACTTGCGGCGATTTCCTGTCTCACTGGCGCTGCTTATGCGGACGGCGTCCGGACTTTGATGCTGCCAACCTTTTGGCAGCGGGCTCGGGTGGAATTACTGGCTAGGACATAACAACCACATTTTCAAGAAATTTGGGTGCATAGATCCTGAGAAATCAGGACCCAGAACAACCACATTTGGCCATAATAACGGCCTTGATACGCCTGGGCATTGAGTCAAACAGAGCTTGGGTTGCGTGTACAGATACAGCGGGCCATACAGCTTCAACACGACACCACAGTTCATCAAGAGTAGTGACTGGCGTATTGTGACGAGTTAGTTGCTCGGCCACCTTTGACCAGACCTTTCCAATTGGTGAGAGATCTGGAGAATGTGCTGGCTAGGGCAGCAGTCGAACATTTTCTGTATCCAGAAAGGCCCGTACAGGACCTGCAACATGCGATCGTGCATTATCGTACATCTACATCTACATGATTACTCTGCAATTCACATTTAAGTGCTTAGCAAAAATATCTCCGCCCAGTTTAGAATCGAGAATTTTAACAAACATAAATGTTGTTAGATATGAACGAATGGAAGTAGATGTACACTGGTGGTCCCGAATCTACTTTAAAAGGCAGAATTCAACTCAGATTGAATCTTTAAAAATAGTGCTTTAATGACTTCCATCCCAACTCGCGTATCATATCTGCCACACTCTCTTCCCTATTACGTGATAATACAAAACGAGCTGCCTTTTTGCACCCTTTCGATGTCCTCCGTCAATCCCACTTGGTAAGGATCCCACACCGCGCAGCAATATTCTAACAGAGGACGAACGAGTGTAGTGTAAGCTGTCTCTTTAGTAAACTTGTTGCATGTTCTAAGTGTCCTGCCAATGAAACGCTACCTTTGGCTCGCCTTCCCCACAATTTTATCTATGTAATCTTTTCAACTGAAGTAGTTCGGAATTTTAACACCCAGGTACTTAGTTGAATTGACAGCCTTGAGAATTGTACTATTTATCGAGTAATCGAATTCCAGCGGATTTCTTTTGTAACTTATGTGGATCACGTCACACTTTTCGTTATTTAGCGTCAACTGCCACCTGCCACACCATACAGCAATCTTTTCTAAATCGCTTTGCAACTGATACTGGTCTTCGGATGACCTTACTAGGCGGTAAATTACACCATCATCTGCGAACAACCTAAGAGAACTGCTCAGATTGTCACCCAAGTCATTTATATAGATCAGGAACAGCAGAGGTCCCAGGACGCTTCCCTGGGGAACACCTGATATCACTTCAGTTTTACTCGATGATTTGCTGTCTATTACTACGAACTGCGACCTTCCTGACAGGAAATCATGAATCCAGTCGCACAACTGAGACGATACCCCATAGGCCCGCAGCTTGATTAGAAGTCACTTTTGAGGAATGGTGTCAAAAGCTTTCCGGAAATCTAGAAATACGGAATCAACTTGAGATCCCCTGTCGACAGCGGCCGTTACTTCGTGCGAATAAAGAGAGCTAGCTGCGTTGCACAAGAACGATGTTTCCTGAAACCATACTGATTACGTATCAATACATCGTTCCCTTAGAGGTGATTCATAATGTTTGAATACAGTATATGCTCCAAAACCCTACTGCAAACCGACTTCAATGATATAGGTCTGTAGTTCGATGGATTACTCCTACTACCCGTCTTAAACACTGGTGCGACCTGCGCGATTTTCCAGTCTGTAGGTACAGATCTATCGGTGAGCGAGCTGTTGTATATGATTGCTAAGTAGGGAGCTATTGTATCAGCGTAATCTGTAAGGAACCTTATTGGTATACAATCTGGACCTGAAGACTTGCCCGTATCAAGCGATTTGAGTTTCTTCGCAAATCCTAAGGTATCTACTTCTAAGAAACTCATGCTAGCAGCTGTTCGTGTTTCAAATTCTGGAATATTCCATTCGTCTTCCCTGGTGAAGGAATTTCGGAAAACTGCGTTCAATAACTCCGCATTAGCGGCATAATCGTCGGTAACAGTACCATCGGCACTGCGCAGCGAAGGTATTGACTGCGTCTTGCCGCTTGTGTACTTTACATACGACCAGAATTTCTTCGGATTTTCTACCAAATTTCGAGACAATGTTTCGTTGTGGAACCTATTAAAGGCATCTCGCATTGAAGTCCATGCCAAATTTCGCGTGTCTGTAAATTGTAGCCAATCTTCGGGATTTCACGTTCTTCTGAACTTCGCCTGCTTGTTCCGTTGCTTCTGCGTTCGGACCTGTTTTGTGTACCATGGGGGATCAGTTCCATCTCTTACCAATTTATGAGGTATGAATCTCTCAATTGCTGTTGCTACTATATCTTTGAATTTGAGCCACATCTCGTCTACATTTGCATAGTCAGTTCGGAAGGAATGGAGATTGTCTCTTAGGAAGGCTTCTAATGACACTTTATCCGCTTTTTAAATAAAATTATTTTGCGTTTGTTTCTGGTGGATTTGGAAGAAATGGCATTGAGCCTAGCTACAACTACCTTGTGATCACTAACCCCTAAATCAGTCATGATGCTCTCTATTAGCTCTGGATTGTTTGTGGCTAAGAGGTCAAGTGTGTTTTCGCAACCATTTGCAATTCGCGTGGTTTCGTGGACTAACTGCTCGAAATAATTTTCGGAGAAAGCATTTAGGACAATCTCGGAAGATGTTTTCCGCCTACCACCGGTTTTGAACATGTATTTTTGCCAACAAACCGAGGGAAGGTTGAAGTCCCCACCAACTATAACCGTATGAGTGGGGTATTTATTTGGTACAAGACTCAAATTTTCTGTGACCTGCAACTATATCATCGGAGTCTTGGGGGTCGGTAGAAGTGCCAATTATTAACTTAGTTCGGCTGTTAAGTATGACCTCCACCCATACCAATTCGCACGGAGTATCTACTTCGACTTCACTACCAAATAAACCACTACTGACAGACATAAACACTCCACCACAAATTCTGCCTAATCTATCTTTCCTGAACACCATCTGAGACTTCGTAAAAATTTCTGCAGAACGTATTTCAGGCTTTAGCCAGCTTTCTGTACCTATAACTATTTCAGCTTCTGTGCTTTCTATTAGCGCTTGAAGCTCAGGGACTTTCCCAGCACAACTACAACAATTTACAACTACAATTCCGACTGTTCCCTGATCCAAGCACGTCCTGTATTTGTCATGCACCCTTTGAGACTGCAGCCCACCCTGTACTTTCCCGAGGCCTTCTAAAATTAAAAAACCGCCCAGTCCACGCCACACAGTCTCCGCTACCCGTGTAGCCGTCAGCTGAGTGTAGTGAACTCCTGACCTATTCAGCGGAACCCGAAACCCCACCACCTTATGGCGCAAGTCAAGGAATCTGCAGCCAACACGGTCGCAAAACCGTCTGAGCCTCTGATTCAGACCCTCCACCCGGCTCTGCACCAAAGGTCCGCAGTCGGTTCTGTCAACGACGCTGCTGATGGTGAGCTCTGTCTTCATCTCGTAAGCAAGACCGGCAGCCTTCACCAAATCAGATAGCCGCTGGAATCCAGAGAGAATTTCCTCAGATCCAAAGCGACACACGCCAGTAGTGCCGACATGTGCCACCTCCTGCATCTGGCTGCACCCTGTGCTCTTCATGGTATCCGGAAGGACCCTTTCCACATCAGGAATGACTCCACCCGGAATGCACACGGAGTGCACACTGGATTTCTTCCCCTCCTTAGCCGCCATATCCATTACGCGCCTAAGATTGGAGCTACCAACTACCAATCAGCCAGAGACAGTGCCTGAAACCTGTTTGTGAGACGCACCGGGGAGGCTTTCTGATCAGCCTCCGTGGACGTCTTTCGCTGCCTGCCACGCCTTGGAACGACCTCACAAACAACCACAGGCGAGGGCTCAGCCCCACAGCGGACAGCAACCGGGGCAACCACAGCGGCAGACCGATCTGGGGACAGACGGGACGAGGTTGACATCCCCGTGATACCCAAGTCCGGCTCCCCACAGTGGTGCCCATTGGCAACAGCCTCAAGCTGCGCGACCGAAGTCAGCGCCGCTTGCAACTGTGAGCGAAGGGATGCCAACTCAGCCCTCATCCGAACACAGCAATCACAGTCCCTGTCCATTCTAATCGATGTTGAACAACAGTTACTGAAACACGAGTCCGTGCCTAGATAAGGCAAGGGAAACACGCAAAGAATGTATGAACTACCCTGTACAAATGCCTAACGACTGCGCTACAATCTGCCTGAATTTAAGACTACAGTAACTAAAACTCGAAATTACACCTCCTATACGAAATCACACGCAATTTAAGTAAGAATCTACGAAGTAAACACTAAACCGTGATGCTACAACTCTCAAATACTATAATACGCCCGAAATTTATGAATTAAACAATCCGAGTACCCAAAACACGCAAAGAAATTAAGAGTTAAACTATGTAACAAATAACTAAGCTAGGAGTATACAACTTGCTGCTGGCAGCTGCTTATCCAACGGCAGCAGGGAGCACACTCTGCTCCCTGCTGAAATGTAGGGTTTCACAGGGATCGAATGAAAGGTAGAGTCACAGGTCGTAGCACATCTAAAATGTAACGCCCACTGCTGGAAGTGCCGTCAATGCGAACAAGAGTTGATCGAGACGTGTAACTAATGGCACCCCGTACCATCACGCCGGGTGATATGCCAGTATAGCGATGGCGAAAACATGCTTCCAATGTGCGTTCACCGTGATGTCGCCAAACACGGATGTGACCATCATGATGCTGTAAACAGAACCTGGATTCATCCAAAAAATGACGTTCTGCCATTCATGCACCCATGTTCGTCGCTGAGTACACCATCGCAGGCGCTCCTCTCTGTGATGCAGCGTCAAGGGTAACCGTAGCCATGGTCTCCGAGATGATAGTCCATGCTGCTGCAAACGTCGTCGAACTGTTTGTGCAGATGGTTGTTGTCTTGTAAACGTCCCCATCCGTTGACTCAGGGATCGAGACGTGGCTGCACGATCCGTTACAGCCATGTGGATAAGATGCCTGTCATCTTGACTGCTAGTGATACGAGGCCGTTGGGATCCGTATTACCCTCCTGAACCCACCGATTCCATATTCTGCTAACAGTCATTGGATATCGACGAACACGAACAGCAATGTCGCGATACGATAAATCGCAATCGCGATAGGTTTCAATCCCACCTTTATTAAAGTCGGATACGTGATGGTACGCATTTCTCCTTCTTACCCGAGGCATCACAACAACATTTCACCAGCATCTTCTTCCTGTCGGTTAAATTTCGTGTCTGTAGCACATCATCTTCGTGGTGTAGCAATTTTAATGGCCAGTAGCGTACTATAAACCGGTTCCGCCACATTAAGTACACCTCGCCTTTAATATAGCGCCACAAATGGAGTTGGATGTGTTCATATGCGGAGAGTATGGCACCCAATCAAGACCTCTGCCAGTGGCCTCTCCGGCCGCTTTGGTCGTGAGGTTCTAGGCGCTTCAGTGCGGAACCACGCGGCTGCTACGGTCGCAGGTTCGAATCCTGCATCGGGCATGGATGTGTGTGATGTCTTTAGGTTAGTTAGGTTAAGTAGTTCTAAGTCTAGGGGACTGATGAGCTCAGATGTTAAGTCCCATAGTGCTTAGAGCCATAGTGCTTAGAGCCAGTGGCCTCTAGGTACCGTAGGGCCGGAATGCGGTCCACAAAGTGCTTCTCCAGGAAATCAAACATTCTCCTGCTTCGATGGGGTCGAGCTTCGTCTTGCATGAACTAATCTTGTCGAAATCGGGGTATCTTTGGATAATCGGAATGAAATCATCTTCCCGAACCTTCACATACCGATCGGTAGTTACCGTACCATAGAGGAATATTGCACCGATTATTCCATGACTGGACATTACACACCACACAGTTACCCCTTGAGCACGAAGAGACTTCTCGATTGCGAAATACAGAGTCTTATTCCCCGAAATGCGCCAGTTTTGCTTGAGTTGTTAAACTGACTGTGCTATAGTTCTCATACGTATCTGCGCTTATTATCTTCGGGAGTGCGGAGATGATGTTCTTTTCCGACAGCCTTATGGTACATATCTGGAATCAGAGATTTTACTCATCAACTTGATAAGTTGCTGAGTAGCCACTTCCCTAAATGATTTATGAGATTGCGAAGGAGTTTTACCTATTCCATCCGCCTGTTTGTTCACAGGTCTTACGAAGCACCATTAAAACCTGACTCTTATTTGAGACTTTCTGTGTGCCATATACCGGGTGATCAAAAAGTCAGTATAAATTTGAAAACTTAATAAACCAGGGAATAATGTAGATAGAGAGGTAAAAATTGACACTCATGCTTGGAATGACATGGGGTACCATTAGAACCAAAAAGTAGCTAGACGCGAGAAAGATGTCTTGCGCGCGTCGTTTGGTGATGATAGTGTGGTCAGCCGCCACTTTCGTCATGCTTGGCTTCCCAGCTCCCCAGACCTCAGTCCGTGCGATGATTGATTTTGAGGTTACCTGAAGTCCCAAGTGTATCGTGATCGACAGACATCTCTAGGGATGCAGAAAGACAACATCCGACGCCAATGCCTCACCATAACTCGGGACATGCTTTACAGTGCTGTTCACGACATTATTCCTCGACTACAGCTATTGTTGAGGAATGATGGTGGACATATATAGCATTTCCTGTAAAGAACATCATTTTTGCTTTGTCTTACTTTGTTATGCTAATTATTGCTATTCTGATCAGATGAAGCGCCATCTGTCGGATATTTTGTGAACATTTGTATTTGTTTGGTTCTAATAAAACCTCATCTCATTCCAAGCATGTGTGTCAATTTGTACCTCTCTATCTACATTATTCCGTGATTTATTCAGTTTTAAAATTTATACTGACTTTTTGATCACCCAGTATGTTACCACCTCTTCCCCAGTCACATAATTAGACAAATCCTCCCCACCGCAGAGACCTTCAGTATACTCTTCTCACCTTCACACTCTCGCATCTGCGCTTTAATCTATAATTCTCAAAGCGCCCTTGATGCTGACCCCCATGCTTTTAATTTCACCAAAAGTTGTTATTATTTTCCTACATGCTGAATGAGCACTTCGGCCAACCATTTCTGTTTCGATTATTTCACATTTCCTTCAGGTATTACTCCTAGGCTTCCCTGCGGGTCTCCCGCACCGTCCCCTGCGCTCCTTGAAGTATGTGACCTCATCATCATCATTCCCTGCATTGCCTTTTCATTTCATTCCTAAAAGATTTATGCACCCTCTTCCGTTTCAGGTTGCAAACAGGTGTCTAACCGGTGGCGCTCGTTTCGGAAGCTAACATGTTCGAATCCTGGTTGTGGATGACATTTTCACTGCCAGTATTTGGCTGGCTAGGCAAGGGGAATTGGTGGCGCTAAGATTCTTATCACCAGTCTTTACTCCACTGTCCTACATTAAATTCCTTACCTCTCTACAGTGTCTCGTGAAGTAAGGATATATAATCTCGCGGTGATGATCCGTTCTTCGTATGGGGGCGTTAAGATCGGCAGACCCATTGGTGCTGTTCGAGAGAAGCAGGCCACGTATCGGCACCGGGTTTCACCATCTCCCACCTCTTCATCCATAACAACACAAATCCGACACAATACTTTGCGAGTGCTCGTAATACCCATACGACAGAGATACACACTTTACAGCGTATGTTATGATGAAACCTAGATGATGGGCTATCTGGCTCGAGCTTAAGGGGCATGATGATGATGATGATGATGATGATGATACCCAGTATTTTTTCTACTTACGAGCTCTTACGTAGTTTCTATTGAAGTGTTTGTGTAATTATGCAGCTACATTAATGAACAGAAAGAAAACCGTAATAATGTTGCGCTAATACGTCATGCCTTCTGCAATTTTTTCTGCTCCTGGGTACCCCTCAAAAACCAACATCTAATTTTTAAATCTGTGTTTAACCATGATGCAGTTCAGCGGGAACACTCTGTCTCCAGGTCTTTTGCAGGGAAACCCCTTCTCTTTTGATTTCCGAAAAGTGTATTCGCTATGACGGGTTCAAAGTTATTCCAGAACGTAATTAATCTTTCCTTTCTCTCACTTCCATTTTCGAACCTATCCTATGCCTTAACGGTTTCTTCTATTCCTTCCTCTGCTACCACATTCCAACCCCCCTTGATTAGTAGATTATCATCTCCTTTTGCATACTGAATTAGCCTTTAGATATCCTCATATATTTTCCGGTCGTCTTCATGTTCTGCTTGTGACATAGGTATATACGCCTGAACTATTACTGTTGTTGTTGGTTTGGAGTGCTGCTCACTAATTGGTGAGGATCATATCTTTGGGAATGTCTCTATCGAATACGTATGTACCAAACATAAAATGTGAAGGTTTTCCCGCTAGAATGATTTGTTTGTGTATTCCTCTAACCCAGTCACCCTGTATATGTCCTACCAAGCCATGTGGCGTCATCTTTGGCCCCGAAATAAAAGGGTAAAATTATATAGTCACTGCAGTGCTCATTCTCAAGAGGTGTTTGACTCACTGAGCAACGTATTTAATGCAGAGACTGCGCTTCCTAACTTTAAGGTATTCCAAACCAACCACTTACAGGAAAGAAATACAAACAGGACATTTCCGGATGCATCAAAATGTGACCCGCATCCCATCGTCAACCGCACCCCTGGCCGTAGTAGAGGTGGCTCAGTCCCATATTATAATGCAGGTAGTAAGTCATGTACATTTGCTTGACACTGCTGAGGGTATTCCTGATTTATGGTTTTACGTCACTCCTTTTCAACGCAAGCTCTCAGCCATTGGTGTGCTAGTAGTGTTTAAGGTGACAGTAACTCTCTCCATTTAGCAAGTGATACATGTGCCAATTTTGGTGGGAACTTTGTGTTAAAGAGATATGTTGATACTGATTTCATACTTATAGCATTTGTTATCCAATATTTCTACATGTCCATCCTTCACTGTCTCACCTCTAGAAGCTGAGGTGTATTATCCCACAATATTTTTAAACAGTTATTTAGCTCTGTACTCGACATTCCCAGGGTAAGCATTTATTCCAGTGTTAAATTAATCCATCTCCTCCATCCGTCTCTCGCTGTCCATCTTTACTCCCTCTCTGCCTATCCGTTCCACCTCCTCTCTCGGCTCTCCTCTTCCTACTCCCACTGTATGTTCATCTCGTTCTGCCTGCCTCTCTGCCCATATCCTCCTGCCCTTCTCTGTGCAACATCCTCCTCCCCCTCCAATTTCATCACCACCTCCCCTCTCTCTGCCATCCACTCCTCCCCCTCCCTGTTTATCCACTATTTCCTCTCTGTGTCCATCTCATCCTCTCCCATCTCTCTGTCCGTTTCTTCCTCTACCCTTTCTCTATCATGTTCCTCCTGCCCCTCTGTCTGTTCATTGCCTGCTTTCCCTCTCCCTGCCCATCTCCCCCCCCCCCTTTCTTAGTCCTCCTCTCTGCCCATCTGCTCTTCTGCCATCTCACTTTTCATTTCCCTCTCGCCTCTGACTGTCCAACTCTTCCTCCACCTACCTATGTCTATATCCTCCTTGCCCCCTCGCTGACTGTCAGTGTTCTTCTCCACTTTCCTACCTTTCTGTCTCCGCGTTATCGTTTTCACCCCAATAGGCGGCTGGTGGTCTTGTCTTCCACGGTATTTCGTTCCGTATCGAAACTAGTACATGTACCAAATTTTGTACAAATCGTTCCAAGTGTGTAGGATGAGCTTTTTATCCATGGATCTGCCCGTGTACACACATGTCAGATACATTTCACATACATTTAACTTATTTCACGCGTATCTATACACGTTTTGCACCGGAATCTCTAGCAAATTTCGCCCTGCAGCTTCATTTTCGCGCTCTACGATGTTGATGACATCTTATCTCCTGTACTGTGAGCTGTACAGTGATGTAATTTTGTAGGTAGGTACATCCCGTGGCTACTGCCTACGATACAATTACGAGATGAAGTACAGAAGTGATACATTAAAAACGTAATGCATCATGCAGCAGTTTTCCACATATCTCTGTGTTTTTGTAGCCATATCTCCTGAAATATGAATCTTACAGTGATATAGTCTTCTAGGTATATTTAGTGGTATGTGTGGATACTATCTGCCAAACGTGTTGCGAATAGAGTTAGCAGCAAAGAAGAAATAAATTAAAATGTAATACATGATGGCAGAATTTTTCACGCATTTCAGTATTTCATGTCATATCCCCTAATCTATAAGTCGTATACATTCTACGAGAAATGTGGATACTATCTGCGAAATGTGTCGCGAATATAATTAGAAGTAAAGGAATAATAAACTGGAACGTCATCCTTCATGTGGCAGTATCAGTGCAACAACAGGGAAAGTATTGCAAACGATAAACATTCTTCTTTTCATCATTTTGCGGGGACTCCAGCGATAAAATGTTCTTAATGGATAAACATAATGTAAATAGTTTGTTGCAAGTCCCTAAGTGCTCTCATTCCTAGTTACTGGGTGACTCAAGTATGGGTATTCGCATGTCTTGGGCTACGCGGCTTTTTAACACCCGCCCGCAACGATTTTCAGGTAGAAAGTGATATCTATACCAAGTCAGGTTGCAATCAGTCCAGTTGTTTAGGAGAAGATTTGGAATATTTATACATACACACATAAACACATTGGAATGGTACCTTTCAATGGTGTAGCTTAACGGAAATGAAACACAGCGCAAGGGTTTTAAGTACAAGTCATTCACCATTTGCCAAACTTTGATAACATTAAAAAACTATACATACTAAGAGAAACAATTTCTGACAAAAGCAACAATTACATCAAACAGCAGTTAAACAGGGAACAACAGTTTGTCTACAATAACAGTACTCAAACGAAACAGAGTATTCTATCAAATTATAGCTTTCTATAGACAACCGCATAAACTGTAAATATTATCGTTTAAACCACAGGACGCATATATCTTAACAAAGGGCAAAACTTGGGAGAACAGTAATGGACGCAAATAAGTTAAATACAACTCCATTACCCGTAACAAGAAAGTTACAAACTTGCCCCACTGGGCTGACTCATGCTATGGAACCAAGATGCAATGGTCTGAATTTTAGAATTAAAAAAAAATAACCAATATGAAATATCAAGAGTGGGGGCTGCCTCTATACCTTCAGCGAGAAACTGATTTAGGCTCCGTAGGTAATCTTAGAATTCAAAGAGTGAAGAAACAAATTTAATACTTTTCCCATTTCTTTAACAGCTCTCACACGTTCCGAGTTAAGAGGTCACCCTCATTCTGCCAAGGGCCTTGCTAAAGAGGGCGAAGGAGACGACAGAGGTTAAGGGCACTCTTTTGCCCTTGGGGTGGGAAATCGACCCTAAAGACAGAAGACTCAGCGATGCTCAACCTCATGAGGATGTAGAAGGCAATGAAAACCTATGTATCCACAGGACATGTGGCCTTCATCTGATAAAAGTTTTTTGATGATCTCTCCATTGGCAAAAGGGTCCAGAATAGTCCCCGTTCGAATCTCTGGGAGGGGACTGCCAAACAGGGCGCGACAATGAGGAAAAGACTGAATAACAAACGAGAGGATTACGTTCTATGAGTCGTGGTGATGTCAGAAGTTTTAACGTAATAGGGAAGCCAGAAAACCTGTAAACGGAAATTGAGAGGCTCAGTCTAGATACGGTAGGGTCAGTGAAGTGAAAAGGTAAGAAGAAAAGGGTTCCTAGTCAGATGAGTACAGGGCAATGACGACACCAGCAGAAAGTGACACAACGGGACTAGGATTAGTTAGATCAGGAAGATACGGCGGAAAGGGTATTACTGTGAAAAGCTCAGTGACGGGGCCGTTCTCATCCGAATCGAAGAAAACGAACATCGACAACCATAATTCAGATGTATATGTCGTCATTGCAAGCTGACGATGAAGAGATAGACGACGTATACGAGAATACTGATCGGAGAATTTAGTATGTAATGGGGACGAAAGTGTAATAGTCATCAGCGACTTGAATGCGCTTGTATGGGAAGGAGAAGAAGAAGAAAGGGTTACAGGAAAATACGGGCTCCGTACAGAAATGAGAGAGAGCAGAAAGTCTAAGTGAGTTGTGCAAATAAATTCAGCCGGTAATAGGGAATACCCTGTTCATGAATCAGGAGGGGAGGAAAGATCGGGTGTTACGGGAAGAATTCAGTTACATTACATCATGGTCAGGCGGAGATTCTGAAATCAGATACTGGACAGTATGACGTACCCAGGATCATATAAAGACCCAGATTACAATTTAGCAGTGATGAAGAATACATTAACTATCTGATGAGCACTTACCAACAAGAGAAATACGAAAATTTTACTAATCGAATCAATATTTTCAATACACTCAGGAGTTACAATTGCATATAGAAACATCAACAGCAGCGTTACTGCATCGACCAAGCACACAAATATTCGTAATGGACGATAATGCGAAATCAATATTGAGACTGAATAGCGTTACTGATGGAAGAGGACTCTATCCTCAGGATAGTATACAAATACTCGAACTTCATGTCATGAACAGATCTCTTAACCTGCCTACTTCACAAACCCACGCAAGTGTCATCAGAGGTAGATATGACACTTGCAGGGACGTAGGTCAGTTACCACACTGCAGATCGGGACCTGTGAGAGAATCACAACTAAGTGACCTTAGTTTCATTCAGTTCACCATGACAGACGCAGTAAGGGGCAGAAGCTAATATCCAACCCGAGAGTTTATACAATCTAAGCAAAGCAAACTCAGAACTTTTAAACGATACTTTCGAGGTACAACCACAACAAGGAAGCGGATCTTATAGTGACCACGAAATCATGGAATTTGTGAAACCGCTGCAGATGACGCAAACAAAACGATGCCAACATTCATTATAAAGTCAAAAGGGTTAAGAATCCCCTGTATTTCCGCCTCACAGTCCCTAAGGCGAAGAGCAAGACAAATGAGTAAATAACATGAGTGGTTGACAGGGATGACTGAAAGAGATGGAAAGCGGAATCTCTACTGAACAGCAAAGTGATTACATACAGAAATATTACAGTAAACAGTAGAAAAATGACAGGCATGTATTACGGTCAGTAGGTAACAGATTTAGAGATATTTCCATAAAAACTTGCAACAATCAAGGTTCGATCACCCTCTTTGTTGTGTACCTTTTGAAAACTCGATGATGATGGAATGCAAGACATGCGGTAATTAGTACGAACTCTGCTGCCAAATGATCCGATAGAAGCAAAGAGACTATACGCCAACACTGTCCGTTTGAACTGATACTGTAGTATGCAAATAATCGGATTTTAATTCCTGTAGGAAGCGACGCTGCCAGTAATGAAGGGAAATAAAAAGAAAGAATAACATATGTTTTTGAGTGGGGTCCGCCTTTAGCAAAACCCAGACATCATTCACTGCAGTTGCAGCATTATCAGCGAGTTTTTTTATTGTTATGGCTGTTAAACATAAGGAATGTTCCTTACTGTATAAATACATAAAAATGTTAGTTTCTAAATTGTAATTAAAACAATAAATAACATAACAATAAAAAAACTCACATTGATGCTGCAACTGCAGTGCAACATGTATGGGACAAAAACAAAATAGTATTTTGCTAAAGGCGAATCCCACTCAAAAACATATGTTATTGTTAAAGCAAACACAGACGAAAGAGCATCAACATAATGACTGAAAAGAAAGAACCTGGGTTGGATAAATTTATAGACAAGTTCTGAGTCATCTAGTAAATTTACTACATTGTTCAATATCTGAAAACGTTATGAAACGTGTTTTCTGTTGGGCAAGTTGCACAGCATTTGAAAAACACGGAAAAGTGCACAGAATTCGGAAAACTCGAACATCGATATACTCAGTAACATCTAAAAGCAGGGAAATCTGTAGCTCCCGACATTCGAACTCCGTTAAGAACCTGTACGTGCGGTTGTGTGTTAGACTACAGCAACGTGTTCACGGGCGGTGCAGGATGATAAGGAGAGAAATGGTCTCATGTTAATGTTCCAGTGCTTGGAAACTGCTATGGGGATAAAAGAAAACACTCCCAAAAAATAAATTTTGAGAGTACATTAGTTAATCGATATGTACTGGAAAGAAAATATTTCTAGTACTGCTAAAACACGGCGTATCTTCTGAACTGGTTAAATTTTTACAGGGCGTTCTGGTGCTCGTCATTAAGGCTTCTTTAATAGAGCCGGAGATTTCGCTGCAAATTGAATAATCGCAGCGTTCAGTGCGGGCAGTTAATTAATCAGAGACATCGGGTGATGGTATCTGGCTGCCTCGCTTAATCTGCATGCTAATTGGAGGGGAGCAGTCGGACGCCACGTGTGCCGCGGGTTGCCTAACGAGCGGCGCCTTGTCTCTCTGCAGGCAGCGTGCTGTGTCAACTAGGCGCTCACGCACAAAGACCGACCATTACCTGGCGTCCACTCTACATTGAAATATCTCACGGAGACGGCAGCATTCAATATATTGCATGTAACGTCACGCAATAATTGCATCCAGGTTCGAAATATTTGTCTGTGGGTAGCTCTACATCTGCTTTTTTAGTCACTATGCATGCTCTAATTTTCATAGCATGAGGACGGTGTTTACAATAAAGTACGTGAGTTTATTTATGTATGTAGGTACAAGAATTATAATGACGTTTGTAGCATTGGCAGGAGAAAAGAGAGAGAGAGAGAGAGAGTCAAATGCATACACACTGGGAAATTCTGAAACATAATATACACCCAATTCCACACAAGAAGGCTGCGCGGTTAGAGGCACCATGTCACGGATTGCGCGGTCCCTCCCGCCGGAGGTTCGAGGGCTCCTTCCGGCATGGTTGTGTGTGTGTTGTTCTTAGCATAAGTTAGTTCGAGAAGTGTGTAAGTCTAGGGACCGATGACCTCAGCAGTTTGGTCCCTTAGGAATTCATATAGACAATTTTTCGACACAAAAAAAGAAACAGAACAGAACAAAGTATGATCTCGTTAATGGAATTTGGACAAATATGTGGTAATAAGTTTGCGGCTGCAATAAATCTTATATTTAAGTGTTCGGTAGTTTAATGGTGTATTTTACAAATCACTTAAATCATTGTCTGGAAGAACACATGTTATGACACGATACGACAAAACTATCCCCACAGTAAGCACAATACAAGTTATTTGTGTATTTTAATAAAATAGTAACTTAAATAACAAATCTTAGAACGATTCTTGTCACGAGTTGGAATTAAGGTAATTGTATTTAATAGATATAAAGACGTACTGTGGTTGCTTAAGACTTCTTCAGTTGTGATAATTAAATGAAAATATCATGCTGTGCAAGGTAAAGTATACCTTTCTGAAAAACTGTATTACTAGTGGTTCACAAAGATATCACAATTTTACTATGCTGTGCTGAAAAATAATGCCTTCGAATCTCTCATGTCTTGCAGACATATTACTATACCTCACAGGATGTCGCATTGATCGGTAATAGTGGAGCAAATAGAGAATGCAGACACTTTTAATATTAAATTATTGTGTTAATTTAACTGATCGCGTAATCGCTTTAAATTTTTGTTCTGTTAATTGACTTATAAACCCCTGGGTTTCATCCATGACCCCCTGGTGATAATCTGTCCTGAGAATGCCCCTCCACTTACCCTTACCCTTCTCCATCCCGTTCCCCTTCCCACCCTCCTTCACCCCAACCCCTCTCGGAAATCCCCAACCCTCGCCCTCTGTCCCTCACCGAGACGATCATACTTTTGATTTCACATTAACTGAATAGTTTATCAATTAATTACTCTCAAATCATCCTCCTTCCCCAAGTCTTCCCTTCCCCTCTCCCTCTAGTCTCTTCCCTTCCCCATTTAGCCGCAGTTTTCCGACCGCGGACCAGAAGTCGGCGTTCTTTGATATTTTATACCCAGTAAACCAACTTTGTTCCCTCTCAAGTGGTTAGTTCCTACTATAACACCTCCACCTCCAACCTGCAGACCAAGCCGACATTCCCACCCCACGAGGGAACTGCATTTGTTCTCAAGGCCCCCCAACAAAGTTTCAGGCGGCAACTTTCCTTTGATGGAGAAATTCCAAGGCTCGCTTCCGGTCTCTATCAAGTTGTTACTTCCTGTTTGTTCAACACATGCATGGACCAACGTGTCCAAACACGCAGTTGGGGTTTTCATTCCTCCTCAGAATATTATGACAAAGAGAGCCGATACAGTTGCAATATCAAATATGGCGAGAAATAGTCCATTTGCCCTACCCTGTCAATTTAATTCTTTAATACTTTACATGAGTGAAACAGATCGCTTAAAATACTCACCACCACCTTACGATGATTCTTCTTGCTAGCAGAGCGTATCTTCAACGTTTCAGAATCACACGCATACATTTTGCAGATCAAGTAATTTCCGCCACAAACAGACTGTAGCACTAAACATATCCGAGGTTTTGTATGCATCGACGTTTGAGAACACCAGCACTCTCCTCCACTACAATGATTCCACTAAACATACCTGTCAAAAAAAAAAAAAAAAAAAAGAAAGCCTTCTGATCGCACACACTCACGATCTTGAAGTGCGCATTATCTGCTGGCTGCCAGGGGGCAATCGACGTGCCGGCCAGGACATCGCGTCTACACGCACACACCAGTCTGGAGAGGCCAGCACACCCATAGACCATGTCAACAGTTGTGCACATATCTCCAGCCATACGAGACGCTCAGAGCCCGGAGAGAATGTCACTGTGACCGCCAAGCTGTCAACCGATCAGTTTACACGGAGAGAATAATCGTCTGGCACAAACACTGGCAATATTGAATCTTCTCACACAACGCATACATCCGATTATGTCGCCACTCAACCAGTATGTTACTTCGCCGTTGAACCGCCCGGAGGGTACCGCCACCGGATCTTGTCCCTGAGACTGTGGGCAAGAGGTGACAAGTTGTAACATTGCTCATAATTAACTGGTCCGCCACAGGCTAAGGTGCAGCTTCCAGTCGGCCAAGACCTCTTGAGCGTCCCTTCCGCTGGCTGGGCTCACTGTGAGAGAAGCAGGTCCGGCTTGCACATATAGTTCGAAATGCAATTCCATTCCCGACGTATACTCTCCATAGTTTAGAAAATCCACTTTACCAAATCTGAGACAGGGATGTTGTTGTCTATACACACCGAATTTACCTCACGAAATGGATATTTCCCACTGTTATACAATCTGTTTTTGAAGACAGATGAAATCGGAGCATACACTCTTTTTCACATCGCTTAAGTATCATGACTTGGTGTGAAAATCCTGTACAACGGTATCGCATAGGCTATATTCCCTTTACGTATTCTCACTCCTTATCTGCTTAAGGTCTGTTACATCCTGCATCACAGGCCTAGAGTATTAAACTCATTGTTGACTCACAATAGAGAGCTAACACCATGCTGTAGCCTTGTCACAAGATGCCTCTTCACTTACAAAGTCTCTTAAACTTGCCAGATACCTCATCACCTACGAAGGCCTTTAAGGTAGGTGCATAGAGGAGCTATAAATATTAGGTTTATACTACATATTGCTTTAGAAATTCTTTAATATAGCTCATTTTATTACGATGGTGATCACTCTCTCTGTAGTTGGGAGACTGAAATTTTGCTGAAGTGTCTTGCTGCAACGAAATAGCGCCTATTACCGCTCCAGCTCGGGAAGCATTTCCTTGATACTCTCTGTTCTTCCCTTCCATCCGCCCGGTGACACGTCATTTATATCAAACTGAGTGACTAATTAATTAAAATGGTCATGAGAGTCCCTTTGCATGGTGAATAATTGTTTTCTTGCAGTCGATTTACAATCGCCACAAAGTTCAAAAGGGTATTCTTGGAGAGTAGCCGACATTCTTCTCGAGGAACAATACTGAGAAAATTTAGTGAACTGACATTTGGGACTGACTGCAGGAGGTTTCTACTGCCACGAAGGTAAGATACGAGAAATTGAAGTTAGTCTACCTATTAAGATGTCACGCCATTCGTTTATAGGCAGACAAAACTCACGGAAGAATGTAGTCCTTTTATTTATCGAGAAAACAAAAGCCTGAAGATCTGCTGCTGATTCTCTCTCAATAATGTCTTTAATAGTGTACTCACTATTACTAGCTAAAATTTAATGCAGAACTGAATTAGCCTTTCACCTCTTATTCCTACTTCCATGTCCCTACTTCACCGCAAACCTCTCTACTATTCCTATCCCTCATTATTATTGGATTTTCATCTCTCTTTACATATTTAATTCCTGATTCAGTATCCTCACATATTTTGTTTTGGATCGACAGGGAACAGGTTTCGAACTGGGTTTGAGCTGATCCCAGTGAAAATTCCAAGAAGTCCCATCAAATTGGATTTATTTAACAATTTTTCAGATTCACAGTCATATGACATGGAGTTAAAAAACAAATAACACACAACCTTTGGTAAATGCGATCCTCACTCATTTAAAAAGGTAAGACCACCACACATCTCCAATAAACTCGATTAAGAAATAGTAACAATAAAATATATTTACCTTAAAATTACTGTGGGTGGCACTAATGTCCATATGCATGAGTCTGATGCCAGAGTAGCTTTAAACTTATGTCACCTGTATTTTTTGACCAAATTTTAGTTAGGTTGGTTAGGATTTAAATGAAGCGTGTTTCTGAAGTTCCCTGTTGTGCGGGAAAGGCATCTTCTCCGAAGAATAAATGAAATCCGTGAAATGTAAGTCCTGCTATAACCAAATCACCAATAATGAGTGCTTTTAGCAATGAAGATAAGAAAATAAATTTCCATTCACGTAAAATGAAAATGATGAATGAAGTGGAATCATAGCAGTTAGCAAAATTTGGAAAAAATCCTATGCATTTAGTTAACGAATAAAGAAAATTAACGGTAACCATGTCACTACGTGAACAAAATCAGTGATTCTGTAATTAATGTTTTGTATTACTGGTAAAACTGTTTAAGAATACTTGGTTTGTTATCAGGCGAAAATTGCACGAAATTGTTAAACATTACCTTAGCACATTTTCAAATAGATGCATAACAGTGGCCAAATACTTCTTAATTATATATCACAGCGTGGCAAGAATTTATTAATAAACACAGAACAACAAAATTTCATTAGCTGTAAATGGTCACATAAAATGCAAAAATCGTGACATCACTCACTATAATGCTTACTGTCGCTAGTTTTGCGCAACAGGCACTTATACTTGTTCATTACCAAATGCTGTCATTTAAATTGGAAAACGGCGCAATGATTTGAGCCGAGTTCAATAATCAATTTCATATAATTCACAGCCACGTAATATGCAAAGCTATGTTTCAGTTGGAATAGTAAGCCAAAAATTCACGAATTTGTATTACTGATTATTGTATTGTGTATTGAACTGGGACCTAAAAACGACGGAGAGGCGTCGTCCCGCCGTAGCCCTCAGTGGATCACAACAGGCCACAGTAGTCCACCCACCCCACACCGAACCCAGAGGTACTGTGTGGTTTGGCCCCCACGCCCCCACCCCCCCTCCCGCTCCCCCGGGAACGTCTCATACCAGACAAGTTTAACCCCAAGTGTTGGCATGGTAGATCATTATGGTGTACGTGTACGTGGAGACAGTGTTTGTGCCGCAATCGCCCACATAGTGTAACAGAGGCGGAATAAGGAGAACCAGTCCGGCTTCACCGAGGCAGATGGAAAACCGCCTTAAAAACCACCCACAGGCTGGCCGGCACAACCGGACCTCGACACGAATCCGCCGGGCGGATTCGTGCTGGGGACCGGCACCCCTTCCCGCTCGGGGAGCGGCACGTTGTCCACGTAGCCGGGCGGGCGTTACTGATTATACTGCTTATTACTGATTATGGTTGATCTCAAATTACTACTGTAATTTGCTCAAGACGTAACAAACACTTCTGACTGAATGCACTTGCGTAAAATGAAAACTTAGTTTGGAAAAATACACAAAAATATATTTCACTAGATTTCAATTTCTTAAACGCTGCTTTTGAAATTACTGTTCAAATTACTAGGTTTAGGCACTTCGGTTTATTACTGCCTTGGGAGCTATTGAAACTTTAATTACTGTTACTTATTGCGATAGGCAGAAAGTTACCCGAAGCTTAGCTATTTCATTTAACGCAATTCTTTTATAGAAAAACGTTGCAATTGCTTCTCATTTATTAGCATTTTCTAGGGTTAGTAACAAAGAATAGGGTGGAACCTACTTTGGTAAATTGTCGCAGACACAACCGATAATCAACACTTTGAAATATCTTAGTATTATTCAGTCATTAAAATAACTGCGACGCTGGTTAGCCCTACACAAGTCGATCTTACTTCGGGTTGAGTTGACGGCGGTGTACGAAAGGTATTTTTTGTTGACAATGTATGGCACAGGCTCTACTTCTTGTGGCTCAACAATAAGTAAAACTGGATCAACAGTATTCTTCATGTCGCTCGGTATCCTTTTGTGGTGGTTGTACCGTGCCGGCTTAATACATTTCGCTTTGCCTAGCAAGATCAGACTTCCTCTGAGCAATTACATATTTTAGCACCTGTGCCTCACGACCATATCGCAACACATACGCCGCATCACTACTTTCTCCACCATTCTGTGTACGCGACTCGACTCGACTTTTCGTATCTCAACACCTTTCTGTAATCCGGGAGTACATTGGATCGCAGCGGACGAAAGGCAGGCCACGGCAGAACAGGCTCTTTTGTGACTGACGAGTGTAAGCACAACAGTGCAAACTGAGGCACAGGGCACAACAGGGCAGGGCATCACAGTGCCTGCTTCTACCTTTGTTGCGGAATTTCCGGAACAAAGTTAACTGCGCGAGGGCCACGAGGCCGAATGGGCGGGATACACTAGTAGTAACTTTATTCTTCCGTCGATCTCTTTTTACAAGGATATAGGACATGTCGAAGTATTTACAAATTTAGACCAATTTAAAATAAGCTAATTCGTATACACATACATCTACAGATTTATAGTTAGAGACAATCATTATATTTACTCCCGGTACACAATATTTTTTTTTTACAAACAACTTATTAAATAATGTAATGTCACCCTGTTCACTCATATCTCACTACACACACAAACACACAAACACACACACACACATGCACACACACACACACACACACACACACACACACACACACACACACACACACACACACACACAAACTGGTGATCACTGGGCCATTTTCTGTACCACAACTCCCCATCCGCTATCCTGAAAAACTGAGTCGGTATCCTTCTAAAATGAGTGAGATGTTGAGTTCAGAAAGAGGAAGAGGTGTTAGAATTATGCATTGCATAGCTTGGGGGTAAATTTTTCTTGAAAAGGAAAAAAGAAGGAAAAAACATAGTGTGAAGGTGTTATGTGAAATGTTGGCTGTTTTATAATCGTTATTATTATTTAGTTGTATAACATTTTTTTACCAAACTTCTACTCTGTTTTATCTAAGTAATCCTTCAATGTATAAAATGTATTGCATAAGAGATACTTTTTAGGTGCCTTTTTAAATAAGTGTTCTTTTGCAATTTCTTTTATCTGCTTAGGTAATTTATTGAACAGTTTTATTCCTTGGAAGAAGATGCTGGTTTGAGTTATATGTTTTTTTTTTTTGGCAAATGTAGGTTGAGTCTAGCTCTTGTTCCGTGGTCTTGGAAAGAACTGTTTGTGCAGTAATTAGCAATGTTATTCTTGATTTGTGCTGCTGACTGGTAAATATATACACACAGAGCAGTTAAAATCACCGGTGGTTTGAACAGATATTTACAATGAGCTCGACTACCATTTTTAGTTATGAACTGTGTTCATATTTTGTGCATTTTTCCCCAAAAGAGAATGCCATAGCTAAGAATTGAGTGTACATATGAATAGCATGTTAACTAAAAGATACTGCATGTTAATCACTGATGGTAGGATTCTAAGGGCATCATATGCTGATGACTTTCTGTTTGCAAGTACCTTTATGTGTTCACACCACTTCAACTGAGAATCAATATTCATTCCTAGAAATTTTGCATTTGTTACACAGTCTACAGAGGTGCCATCTACATTTGATGTAACAATCATTTTCCCTCTTCAGTCTGAAATTCACGGCCACTTTATTGCTTACTGACCACTCGTAAACTTCATTGGGAGCTTCATTTCCTTTCTCTGCAAGGAGTTCTCTTGTTTTCTCAATGAGTGTCATCAGCGGAGAGAATTTTTTCACCATGAGTAACACAACTGGGAAACCTATTGATGTATATCAGGAATAGTGTTGGTCTTAGTATGCTACCTTGCGGAACCCTTATATTAATGTATTTTGGTTCTGATAAGTGTTTCAATAAATGTTTATATCTGTTTGAAGTATGTGTTATCTCTACTCTTTGTACCCTGTCTGTGAGCGTGACAGAAGTAACTGCCTCCCAATGTGCGCACACACTGTGTCGCGAAGTACTTCCTTCGCTGCGCTGCCCTGCCAGACCCTGCCCTTCGTCGTCTGTGTCTCATTGGCGCCCGTCCTACACTGTACTGTCGGCACGCTCGCACGTCCAGCAATAATGCGTAGGCAGCTTCGCTATACAGTTTGACTGCAACTTACACAGATTAGCCGTAACATTCTGACCACAGACCTAATATCGATTTAAAGGCGTCCAGGCGATGTTAGCTAATCCTGTCGATAGTTTTAAAAGTATCATGAATCTGATGTGTCGGTATCCAAACAATAGCATTATCATCCCTCGACATATTGTAAGAATTATTGATAAGTTAGTGGAAGAAATATTGACGTACCAGCCAAAACTATCGGCTACACATTGTAAAGATACTGTTAGAAAAGTTGGAAATTTGTGGTTAGATCCTATGTCACCAAATTGCAGAGGCCATCGGTCCCTAAGCTTACACACTACTTAATCCAACTTAATACGACTTACACTAAGGACAACACACACATCCATGCCCGAGGGAGGACTCGAACATTCGACGGGGCGAGCAGAGCGAACAGTGGCAAGGCGCCCTAGATTGCGCGGCTACCCCGCGCGGCGCCAGTTTTAGAGCTGTATAGTTAAGTATTGATCTATTATTAGATATTCTGTACGTTAACAAGCTAGCAGCCTGCTTATTACCCTCAAAGCAAGACCTGAAAGGAAAACGATGTTCGTTCAGTCTTGGCGATAACTACTTTGCTAACAAAGATAACTGCAGTTAAGTGGCACAATAAAAGGTGCCCGATGGCTCCGTCGTTCGGTTTCATCACATATAAGATTTGTCTGGAACACTTCATGTCAACTTCCCTGTTTTTTCTCATTTCTGCAAACGCCAGAGACCTCGCAGTTGAAGTGTCAAAATTACGTGGTGAAGTTAAAAGTTGTAGTTTCTGTTGGTGGCGCTGATCGCTGATTACGTCAGCATTTCCCATCACCCGTCTCCGCCCAACGCAAAGACCAATCTCTTAATTCAGATTTTCGTTCATCACTTTCGGCAACTGTTTTTGAAGAATGCCGATGTGGAGAAATAGCACACTAGTTGCGTTGAAACCCCTTTTTTAACGCAACTGGTGTGCTGTTTCTTCCCGTCGGAAACCATGTTATTCCATTCACACCGCTAGACTCCACTGCAATCGGCCTTCTTCTTTGTGCCAGCTATACTTGCTTCACAGAGTGAAAAAGAATGATTGGACGTGATGAAAGCTGAAAAAGTAGTCATACTCCTTCACACAGTGAAAGTAAAATTATGTTGTAATACAATTTCAAAAGAACAGCTTCAAATATTTACCTAAAACTGCCAAAAAGTATAATGTAAAATAAAAATATTGTCATTCGATAACGTCATTTAGAGGTCGATGTACCTATATCTAGGTGAAGAGGATATCGCCAATATATATCGATGTTTTCTCGGGAAAGGTTTCCATATATAGATATATCGAAACTTTATTAACAGCTCTAATAGCAGCGTCACCTGGCGAGAAATGGCCGCTAGTAAGACACAGCCACATTGCATGTAGTGTCAGTGAGCGTGCTATTCATCTGTAGAATGGGGAAGGCGAGCGATCTTAGTTTGACCGAGGGCCGATCACGATGGCCCAGAGGCTCGGTACGAGCATATCGGAAACCGCACGACATGTCGGCAATTCGAGGAATGCTATGAAACTAAGGTGAAACCACGTCCACACGCCGTAGGGTTAGCGGCTATCCCTCATCACAAATGTCGGACGTAGCAGGCTGGGTAGACTGGTGAAACGAGTAATGACGCGAACTGTAGCGGAAATAACGTCAACTTTAACGCTGGGCAGAGTACATGTGAGTCTGAACACACGGTGCGCCAAACACTCCTAACGATGGTCCTTCGCAACAGACGACCTATGGATGTACCAACGTTAACATCACCATCGGTAACTACAACTCAAATGGGCCCGTGACCTTCGCACCTTGGCGAAGTGGCAGAGCGTTGTATGGTCTCATGAATCCCGATGCTTTCTTCCTCGTGCCGACGTGAGGGCGCGAATCCTTCCAGGGGACTAGCTCGTTGACAACTGTACTGCGAGACGGAAACAACCTGGCGGGGGCTCCATTATGCTCTGGGGAACATTCATGTGGGCATCCAAGGCTCCAGTGCAGCTAGTGCAAGGCACCATGGTGGTCAAGGTGTTCGTAGACTGGCTGCAGATCTTGTACTCCCATTCACTACGATCATGTTTCCCGATGGCAGTGGCATTTTTCGACAAGATAATGTGGCAAATCAGAAAGCCAGGAGAGTGATGGAGTGGTGCAAAGAACACAGTGGCGAGTTCCAGTTCACGTGCTGGCCTACTCCTCGCCATGGGACGTATGTGGGATGTGATTTAACGTGGCGTCAGTGCTCATCGGCTCACTGCAAGGGATTTACGGGAATTAGGCGGCTTTTGTTTGTAGATGTGGTGACAACTCCCTGCAGCGACCTTCCAGGACCTCACTGCTTCAATGCCAAGACACTACGGCGTTGTCATCCGTGCCAAAGGTGGACATACAGCTATTTGGTAGGTGGTCATAATGCTCTGCTGATCTCGAGTAAGTCAGGCGTATCAACACAGGTCTAGCTTACGTTAAAGAATTATTCAGTTTTACAATACAAAAAGAGTGAAAAAATTTAGCATTTCATACGAAAATATTAATACAATTATTTACAACCTTTGTTTTGCAGAAAAAACACATCGTAACAGACAAAGTGAAACAAAACGTTGAACAACTGACTACATAACATGATGGAGCCTCAAAAATAAGTTTTAATCTTCGGAATGGATGAACCTTAGAGGGAGAGACAAGACTTAAAACTCTTCGTAAAACTGTTACCATAAATAGAATTATAAGCCTCTAATGATCTTCGAACCTGATATGAATGAATTTGACATTGTATCTCGCAAAAGAGAGGTAAATGTGTAGAAATAGGCTGCTTACTGATTACGCAGCGCAGTTTGTTGACCCAACTGGACGATTCAAGTGTGCAGAAATGAATAGACTGCAATGGAATAGGACGATATGGAAAGTGACATGCTAACTGTAAAATCTGAATGAAACAAAACTAAAGGACAGCGTGATGATCTTGGGGGACATACCCCTCACATTCTAAGAGGAGGAAAGGTGGAATGGTAGCCGGATCAATCACATATGATTTCGTATGTTTCCTTGCACTATGCAGTCTGCGTGGACGCATGATGACTGTCAGATTAATGTAAAGGTGGGCAGGTACGCGAGCAGTCACACGTGGTCAACTTTGTCAATGTTGTGGATGGAAGTGGAATCAGTCACGTTTAGAGTTGGTATCGTGTATATGTGTCGAAACGTGTCATGGCCGTCGAGAATATAATATAAGGACAATTACCGACAGAGATGGATCCTTTACCTTATTCTCCGGCCCCATAGTCGACATTTTGGTGATGTATTCGTATTACAAGCAGTAAATGCACCTGAAGACCACGCCCAAACTATGAAAATCTTCTTCCCAGACATGTACGAGAATCAGTATGTTTGAGACCAGCTGAATCCTGTCTAAGGCGAAGAGTGCTCTGCATGATTGAGTATCAACATAAAGACCCTAAAATGAATCGAAATCTGAGGCAGATTCAAGCAGTGTACAACGCAGAGGGTGTAGCAACACGTTTTCAATAAACCGATATCTGCTCTTTCTAAGCTATATTGTGGTTATTGCTTTGCTCTTATTGCAAAGAAAATGTTTTTGTGTTTCAGTGTTTAGTAAGATTAGGTTCAATGTAATTTGCTAATTCTGAAAAGAAGCCCTCCACGCTGCCCTCCAATACTGAACTGGTGATCCTTGATGCCTCAGAACATGTCCCACCAACCGATCCCTTCTTCTAGTCAAGTTGTGCCACAAACTTCTCTTCTCCCCAATCCTATTCAATACTTCCTCATTAGTTATGTGATCTACCCATCTAATCTTCAGCATTCTTCTGTAGCACCACATTTCGAAAGCTTCTATTCTCTTCTTGTCTAAACTATTTATCGTCCATGTTTCACTTCCATACTCCATACTCCATACAAATACTTATGAAACGACTTCCTGACACTTAAACCTATACTCGATGTTAACAAATTTCTCTTCTTCAGAAATGCTTTCCTTGCCATTGCCGGTCTACATTTTGTATCCTCTCTACTTCGACCATCATCAGTTATTTTGCTCCCCAATTAGCAGAACTCCATTACTACTTTAAGTGTCTCATTTCCTAATCTAATTCCCTCAGCATCAACAGACTTAATTCGATTACATTCCATTATCCTTGTTTTGCTTTTGTTGATGTTCATCTTATATCCTCCTTTCAAAACACTATTCATTCCGTTCAACTGCTCTTCCAAGTCTTTTGCTGTCTCTGACAGTATTACAATGTCATCGACGAACCTCAAAGTTTCTATCACTTCTCCTTGGATTTGAATACATACTCCGAGCCGACCGGTGTGGCCGTGCGGTTAAGGCGCTTCAGTCTGGAACCGCGTGACCGCTACGGTCGCAGGTTCGAATCCTGCCTCGGGCATGGATGTGTGTGATGTCCTTAGGTTAGTTAGGTTTAATTAGTTCTAAGTTCTAGGCGACTGATGACCTCAGAAGTTAAGTCGCATAGTGCTCAGAGCCATTTGAACCATTTGAGCCACCTACTCCGAATTCTTCTTTTGTTTCCTTTACTGCTTGCTCAATATACAGATTGAACAACATCGGGGAGAGGCTACAACCCTGTCTCACTCCCTTCCCAACCACTGCTTCCCTCGACTCTTATAACTGCCATCTGGTTTCTGTACAAATTGTAAATAGCTTTTCGCTCCCTGTATTTTACCCCTGCCACCTTCAGAATTTGAAAGAATTTCCAGTCAAAATTGTAAAACGCTTTCTCTAAGTGTACAAATGCAAGGAATGTAGGTTTGCCTTGCCTTAATCTAGCATCTACGATAAGTCGTAGGGTCAGTATTGCCTCACGTGTTCCAATATTTCTACGGAATCATAACTGATCTTCCCCGAGGTCGTCTTCTACTAGTTTTTCCATTCGTCTGTAAAGAATTCGTGTTAGTATTTTGCAGCTGTGACTTATTAAACTGATAGTTCGGTAATTTTCACATCTGTCAACACCTGCTTTCTTTGGGATTGGAATTACACTCCTGGAAATTGAAATAAGAACACCGTGAATTCATTGTCCCAGGAAGGGAAAACTTTATTGACACATTCCTGGGGTCAGATACATCACATGATCACACTGACAGAACCACAGGCATATAGACACAGGCAACAGAGCATGCACAATGAGGCACTAGTACAGTGTATATCCACCTTTCGCAGCAATGCAGGCTGCTATTCTCTCATGGAGACGATCGTAGAGATGCTGGATGTAGTCCTGTGGAACGGCTTGCCATGCCATTTCCACCTGGCGCCTCAGTTGGACCATCGTTCGTGCTGGACGTGCAGACCGCGTGAGACGACGCTTCATCCAGTCCCAAACATGCTCAATGGGGGACAGATCCGGAGATCTTGCTGGCCAGGGTAGTTGACTTACACCTTCTATAGCACGTTGGGTGGCACGGGATACATGCGGACGTGCATTGTCCTGTTGGAAAAGCAAGTTCCCTTGCCGGTCTAGGAATGGTAGAACGATGGGTTCGATGACGGTTTGGATGTACCGTGCGCTATTCAGTGTCCCCTTGACGATCACCAGTGGTGTACGGCCAGTGTAGAAGATCGCTCCCCACACCATGATGCCGGGTGTTGGCCCTGTGTGCCTCGGTCGTATGCAGTCCTGATTGTGGCGCTCACCTGCACGGCGCCAAACACGCATACGACCATCATTGGCACCAAGGCAGAAGCGACTCTCATAGCTGAAGACGACACGTCTCCATTCGTCCCTCCATTCACGCCTGTCGCGACACCACTGGAGGCGGGCTGCACGATGTTGGGGCGTGAGCGGAAGATGGCCTAACGGTGTGCGGGACCGTAGACCAGCTTCATGGAGACGGTTGCGAATGGTCCTCGCCGATACCCCAGGAGCAACAGTGTCCCTAATTTGCTGGTAAGTGGCGGTGCGGTCCCCTAGGGCACTGCGTAGGATCTTACGGTCTTGGCGTGCATCCGTGCGTTGCTGCGGTCCGGTCCCAGGTCGACGGGCACGTGCACCTTCCGCCGACCACTGGCGACAACATCGATGTACTGTGGAGACCTCACGCCCCACGTGTTGAGCAATTCGGCGGTACGTCCACCCGGCCTCCCGCATGCCCACTATACGCCCTCGCTCAAAGTCCGTCAACTGCACATACGGTTCACGTCCACGCTGTCGCGGCATGCTACCAGTGTTAAAGACTGCGATGGAGCTCCGTATGCCACGGCAAACTGGCTGACACTGACGGCGGCGGTGCACAAATGCTGCGCAGCTAGCGCCATTCGACGGCCAACACCGCGGTTCCTGGTGTGTCCGCTGTGCCGTGCGTGTGATCATTGCTTGTACAGCCCTCTCGCAGTGTCCGGAGCAAGTATGGTGGGTCTGACACACCGGTGTCAATGTGTTCTTTTTTCCATTTCCAGGAGTGTATTATATTCTTCTTGAAGTCTGAGGGTATTTCGCCTGTCTCATACATCTTGCTCACCAGATGGTAGAGTGTTGTCAGGACTTGCTCTCCCAAGGCTGTCAGTAGTTCTAATGGAATGTTGTCTACTCCCGGAGCTTTGTTGCGACTCAGGTCTTTCAGTGCTCTGTCAAACTCTTCACGCAGTATCATATTTCCCATTTCATCTTCATCTACATCCTCTTCCATTTCCATAATATTGTCCTCAAGAATATCGCCCTTGTGTAGACCCTCTATATACTCCTTCCACCTTTCTGCTTTCCCTTCTTTGCTTAGAACTGGGTTTCCATCAGAGCTCTTGATATTCATACAAGTGGCTCTCTTTTCTTCAAAGGTCTCTTTAATTTTCCTGTAGGCAGTATCTACCTTACCCCTAGTGAGTTAAGCCTCTACATCCTTACATTTGTCCTCTAGCCACCCCTGCTTAGCCATTTTGCATTTCCTGTTGATGTCATTTTTGAGACGTTTGTACTCCTCTTTGCCTGCTTCATTTACTGCATTTTTATATTTTCTCTTTTCATCAATTAAATTCAATATTTCTTCTGTTACCCAAGGATTTCTGCTAGCCCTCGTCTTTTTACCTACTTGCTCCTCTGCTGCCTTCACCACTTCATCCCTCAAAGCTACCCATTCTTCTTCTACTGTATTTCTTTTCCCCATTCGTGTCAATTGTTGCCTTATGGTCTCCCTGAAACTCTGTACAACCCCTCGATTAGTCAGTTTATCCAGGTCCCATCTCCTTAAATTCCCACCTTTTTGCAGTTTCTTCAGTTTTATTCTACAATTCATTACCAATAGATTGTGGTCAGAGTCCACATCTGCCCCTGGAAATGTCTTACAGTTTAAAACCTGGTTCCTAAACCTCTGTCTTATCATTATATAATCTATCTGAAACCTGTCTGTATCTCCCGGCTTCTTCCATGTACACAATCTTCTTTTATGATTCTTGAACCAAGTGTTAGCTATTAGGTTGTGCTCTGTGCAAAACTCTACCAGGCGGCTTCCTCTTTCGTTTCTTACCCCCAATCCATGTTCACCTACTACATTTCCTTCTCTTCATTTTCCTACTGACGATTTCCAGCTACCCATGACTATTAAATTTACATCTCCCTTCACTATCTGAATAATTTCTTTTATTTCATCACACATTTCTTCAATTTCTTCATCATCTGCAGATCTAGTTGGCATATAAACTTCTACTACTGTGTTAGGCGTAGGCTTCGTATCTATCTTGGCCACAATAATGCGTTCACTATGCTGTTTGTAGTAGCTTACCAGCATTCCTAATTTCCTATTCATTATTAAACCTACTCCTGCATTACCCCTATTTGATTTTGTGTTTATAACCCTGTATTCACCTGACCAAAAGCCTTGTTCCTCCTGCCACCTAACTTCACTAATTCCCACTATATCTAACATTAACCTATCCATTTCCCTTTTTAAATTTTCTAACCTACTTGCCCGATTAAGGGATCTGACATTCCACGCTCCGATGTCTCACCATAAAAGAAACATCCAAACCGTGACGCACCTGAAACTAACGTGTGTGGATTATCATGTTTTGGCGGTGAAATAAAAGAAGCATAATGGTAAGTAAAATTTAACTGTAATAACCACAGAAGATCTTACAATCAAAAGTTATTCATTAACAATAATCCATTCAGATCAATTTTTGAATGCATTTCTTTGAAATAGTAAAAATTATGGACACGCTTCTCTAATTTAACACCCTCTGAAATGTCTTTATTGCAGTTAATTGAAACTGTGGTACCGCAATGAAAGAGATCAGTCGACGTAGGTTATTAGGATGGCATTCCTCAGGCAAGAGGTGTCGAATATGGGTACATTCAGAGATTACTGCAGTGGTACGAGTTTCTACTAAACTCTTCTACCTGTAGATACCGTTGTAATCTGAAAGATCATGTGTACTCTTAGATAACACTATCACACGTTTCGAAAAACTTTAATTCCATCCTATCTGGACATCGACCCGCGCCTGTCAGCGTGCAAGGGGAGCGTTGTGGCACTTCATGAAGATCCGACCTCTTTCTCCACAAATACACTTCGCCCTTACGCGAGAGGCTGCCGGCAGAGACTCCGCAACCAGGTGCTCGTGACGTCACTGACGCCTCCATTGTGCTTCAGAGCAACAGTTGTAGTCTGGCAACAGGAGCACTTGTGTACCAAAGCGCAGTGGCCGGAAGAGAAGCGATAACGGAGTCCTCTGGAGGGCTGGACGCGCCACGGATACAAAGAGGGTTTGAGGACTTGTGCTGGACGCAGAAACAAGGAGACAAAAGAACCCTATGTGCTTGCTCCCGTTAACAGTCACATGCTTGAAAGCACATCCACAAATTTGATACTCAGCTCAGGTTCCGATAAATTAAGAAAAGGAAACGTAAAATCAACAACCCAGGGAACAGTAAAAGAGTTGACAAGACAAATGCGTAGAGCATAGCCCTACCACAGCGCTGCTTCAGTAACTTTCAACAGCATACGGCTCTACATTATGCTCCTGAAACATAAAAAAGGGAATATAAATATAGCATAAGACACAAAAAAGACGCATCACGAAGGAATAACTAGAATGGGACGAAAATTGGTGGATCTGACGTACATGATGATTAAAATTTGAGAAAAATTCCATGATTTATTCAAGAGAATGGGCTTCACAAACTGAGCAAGTCAATAACACGTTAGTCAACTTCTGGCCTTACGCAAGCATTTATTCAGCTTGGCACTTGATAGATTTGTTGGATGTTCTGCTGAGGGATACCGTGCCATATACTGTCTTAGAGGTGCCTTCGACAGTCAAAACCCCGAGCAGCTTGGAGAGCCCTGCCTGTAATGTTCCAAACGTTGGCAGTTGGGGAGAGATCCAGAGAAGCTCCAAAATTGGATTTTCCAAGCACGAAGACAAGCAGTAGGAACACTCGCCTTGTGCGGGAGGGCATTATCTTGTTGAAATGTAAGCACAGGATGGCTTGCCATGAAGGGTAACAAAACGAGGGGTAGAATATCGTCAGCGTACAGCAGTGTTGTAAGAGAGGCGTGGATGACAATCAAATGGGCCCTGCTATGAAATTAAATGTCACCCCAGACCATCACTACTGCTTGGCGGGCATTTTGGTGGGCAAGAATCTGGTAGGTATGCAAGTGCTCTCGAGGACGTCTTCAGATACATTTTTGCTGATCATAAGGTTTCAGTTCGAACAGTTCTACTCCAGTCAGTAAAATTCTAGCCGAATGTGCTCGACACCTCTACAGTCGTTCTAATGTTCAAATGTGTGTGAATTCCTAAGGGACCAAACTGCTGAGGTCATCGGTCCATAGACTTATATACTAGTCAAACTAACTAATGCTGAGAACAACACAAACACTCATGCCCGAGGGAGGATTCGAATCTCCGGCGGGAGGGTCGCGCAATCAGTAACATGACGCCTCTAACCGCGCGGCCACTCCGCGTGGGTCCGCAGCTCGTGGTCGTGCGGTAGCGTTCTCGCTTCCCACGCCCGGGTTCCCGGGTTCGATTCCCGGCGGGGTCAGGGATTTTCTCTGCCTCGTGATGACTGGGTGTTGTGTGATGTCCTTAGGTTAGTTAGGTTTAAGTAGTTCTAAGTTCTAGGGGACTGATGACCATAGATGTTAAGTCCCATAGTGCTCAGAGCCATTTGAACCATTTGAACTCCGCGCGGCTGTAGTCGTAATTGCTGATGTACAGAGGTCAATAATAGTAGGCGCAAGGGGCGCCATAAGCTCAGCCTCCTTTGTTCAAGGCTCCGGTTAACATTATGGTCAATGAAGCACCTGCAGCACGCTGGATCGATGAATCAGGCAAGCTGATTTCCTCTCTCACGGTTGCTCGATCCTCTGTAGGTCGAGCGCGTCCTTCTTGACGCTGTGTTCGGACATGGTTCATTCACTCCTGCAAATATCGTCGAATAGTGGTACCGCTCCAATTCAAATGTCGAGCAATTCACCGATTACTCCAACTGGCTTCTTTGTGCCCAACTACAGCTATCCTGTCAGATGAACCATCTACGTATTGTTAACGCTCCTGTCTGCCAGGCATAGTAACTGTGCCACTGAATACACGGAATGAAATTTGCAAAGAATTTATTCCCTGGTATCGACATGTCACATACTTACGATCTTGACAGCTGTGCAGTTTATTCAGAGTTTACAATTTAGCATTTTCTGTCGATACCCATATAAATACCAATTTGTGAACACTTTTCGTAACTCCTTCCTGGAGCGTCATGCTTTTCCTTTTTTTTTTTTTTTTTTTTTTTTTTTTTAGAGAAATAAGTGTGTACGAGGAAAAAATATATCTAGTGAAAACAAATCGGCATTTGTTGGTGAAAGTCTTAAAAGGAATGTGTAATACAGTCGGATGATCATTATTTTAGCGTGGTTTAAAAATTACTTTAATTTCAATTCAGATAAAAACGAGTTGCGTGTAACTGGGGCTGAATAGCATAAGGGGCATTCAGAATCAGAAAACAAATAGAAAAAAATGTAGAGTAGGAAACCAAATATGTAAACCATCACTCCTGCGTGATCAATACGTGTCTGCCGCAGCCAGATGGTTTACTTTAATCTCCTTAACGGACGAACCAAATCACTTACCTTGCAGCCAGAATCTCCCTGTTGATCTTTACTTAACGGGAGGTAGCTGTAGTAGCTTCATCTTTAGTTAGTTCATAGGAGACAATTTATTTGCTCGGTTTTTACTCTTATGAAATTAGTAGAAACTTATGTTGACAGTTAAGTTTCAAAATATTTTGGTTTGTATATCCAAATATTCAGAAGCTGTACGAGAATTGATTAGTTATATCGACGCAGGAGCCTAGAAAGAGCCCTCAAAAATTGGAAACTTCGTGCAAACAATGGAGGCAGATACAAAAACATGCCTGAAAGTCGTAAGCAAAGGTAAAGATATCTTTCAAAAATATTGGGAAGTATCACATGTTAATGCTTTGAATGCGTTACTATTGAATAAAATCAATTTTCGATCAATCGACAGTTAAGAGGAGTGTCACGGTTCACGCTCGGAGCTACTACCATGTATTTCACGTACAGGTAACAGCTTTTAACGGAGCAGACGCAGTCGCTGAGAGATGAAGGAGAAGCGCAACCAACGAATTGGTAACTTGTGTTGGGATGCACCTGCAACATAAGTTTTACACATAAATGAATATGAGAAGGAAAACATACTACTCGGAAATTGGAAATTTGTGATAAGTACTATGGGACCAAACTGCTGAGGTCATTGGCCCCTAGCCTTACGCACTACTTAGTGTAACTTAAACTAGCTTACGCTAAGGACAACACACAAATAGATGCCCGAGGGAGGACTCGAACATCTCACGGGGGGAGCCGCTCAAACCGCGACAAAATGCCTCAGACCGCACGGCTAACCCCTCTCGGACCATACTACTCTTTGAACGCTGAAAATTTAGCGCACTTTTCACAATTTAACGGACTACGGAAGGATATCCTGAAAACTATCTGTCGAACTTAAACACTGAATGTTGCTTTCCATCCCACATCAAGACATTTATTTTTATTAAACAGCGTCAAATGCGGGCACGTTTAGAGGTGCGACCGTGAAATAACAGTGCGAGACGTAGAAACGTCGGCCAGGCTACATCAGTCTTGAAAGAATTTCCAAACTTTCGGCCTGTAGTCGTTGCTGTAACTGGAAATCAATACAGAGAGATCAAGGAACACTTCGATAATGAATTTATATTTTGAATCTGTGATTTTTTCTGATATACCTTGAATGGGTATCATCAAAATCTTAGAACTAAGCAGATCGGTTGTTCAGCACCATTTCATACTACATTTCCGATTCAGTCTGGACTATTGATCGTGCGACGTTCATGGAGAATATCATTCATTTACTGAAAATGTTTATATCCTGAGACTAACTTGAATTATCATCACAATACGAATATTATTGTTATTTTCGTACAATACCAAGAAGTATAGTCAATCTCGCGGGTATTCAGATGGACCTATGCAAGAGCGTTTAGCTTATTTGTACTTCTGTTCACTTCTCTTTCTTATTTGTTGCTGGAAAGTTCGGTTATTTGTCGTGTACTGTGGAAGTTACTATGAGGTTCTGTGTTTCGGGTCGAGCTGATTTTGTAACTTTTTGTACGATGTTCACTGGAAACTACAGAGTCCTTGCTGACAAATTAGTCCAATGTGTTGAGCTTCAACAAATGCCTCTCTTGTTAGCACGTAATTGGTCTCTGGCCAGAGGTTTGGTAAAATTGTTGCATGATTGTTCGTGTGTCTTGGTCCTGCTGTCACATGTCAAAATTAAGCGAATTTACTAAGCTTATTTCAGTGTCAGAAATCACTTGAATCGTTTGTTGTATTAAGATTTCAGTGCAGGTCATAAACTTCAAGTTCCAGTTATCAAATATCTTCAGAAGCGCTTAACCTCTAGCATTGGCCTATTTTTTCCTTATATGTCAATAAATCGGCCTTACATTATGATACTACATCTTTAATAGTTTTGACTATGCTACATTTAATGTCGTGTATTGTTCTATACTAACTTGACCGGTGGGCACTGATTAGAAATATTCCTTCCAAAAGACGATTACCTGAAAGATAGCGAAGTTCTAAACAGTTGTCAGGATAATTATTAGGCCGGTTGCTATTTTCTGTCAAACAAAACCTGTTTCTTTCTTTCAAAGGAAATTTGTAAATATTTATTAATTTCAGGTACTATAATAATGTTTTTAGATTTGTTTTATTTTTACTGCCTGTTCTTTTCTCTACTCTTAAAGTAGTTCTGGTAGGTTATTTCCACATTTAGTGTCATGGTGAAAGTATTCAAGACTGTTTATCTCGGATACCCAAAGAGACTTCCTCTAAAATATAGAGCGTCTTGCTTATTAAGAAAATTTACGGGTTGTAAGCCATTAGCAAATATTTTTACCATTTCGATCACATCCTCTTCTGAAAAATACTTGTCCGGAAGAAGAGACACCATATAACTAATGCGCCTCGATGGGAAATGTATTCACAACCTTCAGCGCGGACGCACAATATCGTCCGACTTCCAGCGGCAATCTAAAATCAGCGAGTATGGAGGGCGTGGACGGACTCGGAGGATAGGTGGCGCTAGGTGAGAGCGTGCGTCAGTCGGGCAAAGTGCAGAGATACACCTTGAATTTGCGATAAACACTATATCGGAGTGGCTCAGTGATTAACGCAACTGCCTAGTAAGCAGAAGACGCCGGGTTCGAGTCGCGGTCTGATTCACATTTTCGCTCGTCGTCACCGATTCTGCACAAAAGTCTCCATGCAGCTGTTATCATCAGTTTCTTTCCTTTCCTTTCCCCCCATCGGATTTCAATTTACGTAATACTTATTATAGCTGCGGATACCACGTGGTGTCAAAATCGATAGTCGATAGTGGGTTGACAGGACCTGCACATAATGCTCCAAACTTTGTCAGCTGAGGAGGTGCCGACTATTGGCATCGCTCCTATTCAAATGTTGAGCGATTCGCTTCTTTGAGCCCAAGTGCACAACCCATGTCAAATGCGGACATCAGCGTATATAAAAGGAGTGTTCCAAAAGTAACTAGCCGGAGTCTGGATTGCGCAAACCGGTGACAGGAGGGTAATATCGTGGCGTGTGTAACGAGATGTGGTTCCGACCAGAGCGTGGAAGTTCACAGCCCGACGCTAGAGGGCACGCGTGCACGTCACGTGACTATACAGGGCTAGCAGCAGCATGCATCAACCACCCGACGGTGCCAGTTGCATTGCGAACAGTGACATGGAGGCGTCAACAGAAGAGCAAAGAGGTGTTGTTCGTTTCCTGACAGCGAAAGGAATAGGAGGAAGTAACATTCATCGACAAACGTCAGAAGTGTACGGCGAACACTGCATGTCCCTTCCAACGGTCAAATCGTGGCACAAGTGCTTCAGGGAAGGACGGGTGTAGTTAGCCGTATGAGCCTTATATGACCAACATAGTGGCGGCACTCGTGCAGAAATTCATATGAGACGTTCTCGGCCACACACCATACAGTCCGGACCTTTCTCCCTGTGATAACGCCACTTTTTGCCTCCTTTAAAAGGCTCTGAGGGGCAAACGATTCACTTCGGACGAAGATGTCCAGCTGTACGTGCGGAACTGGTTAACATCGCAACCCCGGGAATTTTATGAGACAGCCATTCACCGCCTTGTGTTACAGTGGGACAAGTGTCTCAACTGCCTGGGTCAATACTCCTAACATACAGATACTGGTTTCTGTAATTATGCCTCCTGCTGGTTTCTTTTTGAACGACCCTTATAATTCATGTGCCTATCTGCGAATCATAGCTAATGTCGAGCTGGGTAAATGAAATGAAATTCGCAAAGAACTTATTCCCTGGTATCTACATGTCCGCTATTTACTATTCGTGCCAGTTGCGCGATGAAATGTACTGCAGCTTCACACATTCATCCGTCGATCGCCAAGGTTTACAGTTTTGCATTTTATGTCGATACCTCTACGAAAATTTATTTGTGACCCATTTGTGTAACCCCTTCGTGGTGCGTCGATTTCTTCAAAGCAATCTAACAACTTGTGGATGGGCATAGCCTCCATGTTTTTCTATTGACCTATTCTTCTTACAGTCTTGCTTAATGGTACTGCTCTCCTGTAATATTATGATTGTAATTGTCTAGCGAAAGAATAATAATAAACCACGCTCCAATCTCGACTCCGCTCCCCCTATCGGTGAAAACATGAAAGAACTTGGTAAAATCTAGTATTACGCATACTGTACGTTTTTTCATCTGTGCACTCGGTCCTTCCATTATTAAAATGATTGCGAAGTTCACCATAAAACAATAGCAATTCCAACTCACCTTACTCACTTTGTCACAGTTGAAATCTTTATACTTCCTTGATATTTACTTCAACTGCCACTTAGGTTTCAGGCTCACGTGATCCCTTTCTTCCTCTGGAACTTTCACCCTTAGCGTGAACAGTAGTGGGAGCCACTCAAGCAGTTTTTGTTGCTGGCTGTTTAGTATTCCGTTTATTTTATGTCTGTGTTTATATATACTGTATTTGGTCCAAAGCATCACTGCCGAGAGCGTCACATTAGTGATAAGTGCTTCTCTTTGATCGTTGGTTAGCATATATTTCGTGATCTCTAACGATCTTTAGAGAGTTTTCTGTTTTCCTCAGTCACATTCTTTAGGCACTCTCTCCAATGCTCCCAAGTTTATCTGTCATTTTTGAAACAACCACTACGTATATTGGGTGCTTCAGGAGCTACAGTAAATATTTTATGTTATGGTGGTGTGGGGCGGCTGGGGGAATTTATGTTGTTATTTAAATGTAGAATTTTAATGTGGAAATTATGCATTTCCCGGCCGTTTAACCATATGTGAGGCTGCAGGTGGAATTTTGTTGTTTAAAATGTTCCTATTATTTATGCTATTGTTTTGCCATTCTCAACACTGGCTCTCTAACTACAATTTTTGCAACCAGAAAGTGATTAGCAAAACGTGAAGCCTGCAATTAGAATTCCTAGCGCCCACTTCATCTGAGAAACACACTTATAGCTACAGCTTATAGCTCTGAGGAATTAGGAAATTGTCTGGGACTCATAATCAAAAACGATCGCGTAAAAACGTTCTCTATATTCTGAAAGTCGCAGATGAAAAAGAAGAATCCACACAATCTGACTAACAGAGCAGTTCAGAGTCTAATGCGTTGATGCAACTATAACTGTCCAAATGAAGTGTTTAAGTGAATGCTCGCCATAATTTGATGATAATGTTCATCAAACGCCACGCTAAATAATGGTTGAATGTCTGTCCCGCGACGGCACGTGAAAATACGACATACGCAAACTGAAGATAGATAATTAAAGTCATCCCAGAATTAACACTTCACGCAGAAATGATTTCATGGTTACGCGTATCCCGAGTAACTTAATACGGCATCCGAGGCTGTTTATAGCAATGATACCGATGCGACGCGACTCCCGACACAGATGGTGTGCTATTCAGCGTCTAGAGAGAACTGGGGCCTTGCTTCCTCGCGCAGCGTTCTTATATATAAAGCCGCGGTGCGGACGGCTAAGGGAACGCCTGATC